>NC_138589.1:15211310-15713468 GCF_964289735.1 Phaethon aethereus | reverse complement strand
GTGTGGAAAATTAAATCACATTTAAACTACATCACTTTGCAGTAAGGCAGATTAGTGTCAAGGAGGTCTGCAGGAACAATTCAAGATACAAGACAAGAAAATTCCATAACTGTTTTCTTTAGACTATGTGCTCAGTACATTGAAGGTTTGAACCTTTAAATGTCAGGTTTGATATGTTGTCTCCTTTTCAGTTCCCGTCAACTTCATAGAAGGCCAAAATTCTGAAGAATGAGCAAAAACAAAATAGCAAGAGACTGCAGTAACATATTGATAGAAAAGCAGTGTGAATAACAGGTTTTTATACACTTCCTGAAAAAGGAATAAACACTACCTACTGCTTGTGGTGGAATCCTATTGATAATGCACAAAAAGCAAAATACAAGGAGCTGACAAAGTGTTTCACACATGTACAAGACCTGGAAGTCTGCACAGGTAAAACTAATTTTTGTTAAATGAAAACAAATTCAGCCTTTCTACCTCATGGCTGTCTTTGCACAGATAACTCCTCCTCCTCAATCACACACACATACATCTCTTTACCAGGACCTTGTTTTCCCTACCTTCTGTTCACTTGAAAAAACAGAAATATGAACTATGTACTAGAATTAGATACACATTCCATATTCAGATTTGAAAACTCGATGCAGTAAAACATATGCAAGCTTTTTCTCTGGCTTCAGTGAAGTACCATGCCTTAGATAAGAGAGCTGCAGTGAAGTCAGGTCTCTCCTTGTTTTCAGGGGGTAACAGGCATATATAGCCACTACTATACCACAGCTTTCTAATGAAAGCCTTGTGGGCACGCATTAAATCCTTCTCTGAGATCCTTCGCTTGCCTCCTCTCAATACAATGAACAAGCCTACTTTCAATCCAGAAGCCAGAACCCCTGCTGATTCCAGTAATTCTTGCCTCTGTAAGCTAAATCCTTTTGTGGTTTCCCTTCACTCTCCATTCTACACATTCCAGCTAATTTTAAAATGAAAAAAGTACCAAATCAGGCAACATTAAAGAACAAGAGGCATGAACTCTATCCAGCAATGTGAGCGCTGTTTGAATTAATGCACTACAGGGTTTAAATATTCCTGATTTCTTCACCTTTGATTTCCCAGTGATGTCCAGAATAAATAATTGCCTTATTAAAGGACTTCTGAAGCCAATAGAGCAAGGTAGAAAACACTGAAGTCACCAATTCAGCCTTTGATTCCATTTGACAGAAAATTAAAAATGAATGAGAAGAGAATTAATAATAAATGTATGCATGGCCTTATTGGGATTCATGACCCTCTTGCCAACATTAAACAAGTTCAACCAATTGTTCCTCTTAAAGTGAAATATCATCAGAGTTGCCAACTGTTCAAATAGTGTATTTTTTCTTTGGTATAGCAAATTAAAAAAAAAAAATCCAACAGAATACTGCCTCAGTTGCAAAATCCTTAAAACTAAGACTTTTAGCAAAGTCTTTCAAGAAAATTATACTTTCACATCTTAACAAAAGTGTGAAAACAAAACTCCACACTAATGGCCTTTAAACCAAGCAAGAGTTTGAAGACAGGCTCTTACCCTCTTCCTTACATCAAACAGTAACTTGAGTTTAAAGCCATTACCCTTTGTCCTTGTCCTGGTTTCAGCCAGGGTAGAGTTAATTTTCTTCATAGAAGCTAGCGTGAGGCTATGTTTTGGATTTGGGATGAGAAAATGTTGATAAGGTGCTGATGTTCTGAGTTGTTGCTAAGTACTCAAGGACAGTCCAGCTTCTCATGCTGGCCTGCAGTGAGCAGGCTGGGGGTGCACGGGAAGCTGGGAGGGGACACAGCTGGGACAGCTGACCCAGGCTGGCCAAAGAGATATTCCCTACCATATAACGTCATGCTCGGTATACAAAGCTGGGACGAAGAAGAAGGAAGGGGTGGAGGGACGTTCGGAGTTATGGCATCTGTCTTCCCAAGAAACCATTACGCGTGACAGAGCCCTACTTCCCTGGAGATGGCTGAACACCTGCCTGCCCATGGGGAGTGGTGAACAAATTCCTTGTTTTGCTTTGCTTGCGTGCACGGCTTTTGCTTTACTTATTAAACTGTCTTTATCTCAAACCATGAGTTTCCTCACTTGTACTCTTCCAATTCTCTCCCCCGTGCCACCGTGGGGGAGTGAGCGAGCGGCTGCGTGGTGCGTAGTTGCTGGCTGGGGCTAAACCACGACAGTCCTATTGCTACAGGCCCTGCTAGAAAGTCTGTCCCCATCTTTCCTATCAGCCTCCTTTAAGTACTGGAAGGCTGCAATAAGGTCTCCCCGGAGCCTTCTCTCCCCCAGGCTGAACAACCCCAACTCTCTCAGCCTGTCCTCATGGCAGAGCTGTTCCATCCCTCTAAGTATTTCTGTGGCCTCCTCTGGACCCTTTCCAACATGTCCATGTCTTTCCTGTGCTGAAGGCTCCAGAGCTAGACGCAGTACTCCAGGTGGGGTGTAACCAGGGCAGAATCCCCTCCCTCGACCTGCTGGCCACACTGCTTTGGATGCAGCCCAGGATACGTTTTTTAGCAGGGCCTGTAGTGATAGGACATGGGGTAATGGTTTTAAACTAAAAGAGGGCAGATTTCAACTAGATCTAAGGAAGAAATTTTTCACAGTGAGGCTGGTGAAACACTGGCACAGGTTGCCCAGAGAAGTTGTGGATGCCCCATCCCTGGAAACATCCCAGGTCAGGTTGGATGAGGCTCTGAGCAGCCTTATCTAGTTGAAGATGTCCCTGCTCAATGCAGGGGGGTTGGACTAGATGGCCTTTAAAGGTCCCTTCCAGCCCAAACGATTCTATGGTTCTATGATCCTATGCTAAGTTATGAGTCTAGCTTCATATCATTTCCCAACATCATAGCACAGACTGAACTGGCCACCTTGTGCTGCCTGAATCCTGCCATGGGTCAGGGAGTTTTAAGATGCAGATGAGAGAGTACACAAGGGAGAAAAGTACCTCTAATTAAAAAAGCATGAGCGCTCTTTCACTAGACATCAACTTACTGCAGGTCAATACAACGCTAGAGACAGCGCAAGAGTAGTCTTTACATGGATGCACAAACCATTCTTGTAAGAGCGGTGTTGAGCTTTGTGTCTACGCTACTTCAGGTTGCATAGCTCTGCATAGAGACAACAGGATCCCATGTGCCAACCATCTCTACTGCAGTTGAGATTTTCCAGAGGCATTCCAAGCTTTAATCTCTCTCAGCACAGGGCTGTGGCATGGAAGTGACTATCCAGCAGTTCTCCCTGAAGTCCTCAAGAGCAAAGCATTTTTATTGTCTTAAGAATAGGATGACATTCTACATGCCAGAATACTACTGATTTATGAGGCTGAAATCAGTAAACTTAAATCAAGATCAGTAAGCGATAGGAAGGAATGTCTAATACAGCAAGTCTTTCAATGCCATGTATGTTCCCGTGTTTTAATTCATAAATGATATTATCTACTATTATCCTTTCAATTCACTTGTTTGGTTAGGGTTGACATTTTGTATCACTGTATTTGCTGATTAGAACTAGAGTCAAAGGAAAATGAATACAAATTAGTTTTTCTAATTACTGCAAGGATACTATACACTGCCAGTCAACTTCAAAAGTATTTTCTGTGGCTGATTCCCTGGAAACCAACTTGCAAAACACAAGACTAAAACAACTCCAAATCTTGATTGGTTAAAAAAAAAAAGAGAGACAGAGAGAGAGAGAGAGAAGAAAAAAAAAATCTTGGCAAAGTCTGTATCTGCACAGCTGGTAAGAAAACTGTCCAGACTCCAGCACCAAAGCCTCAACACCACATCACAGGATATCCAGATCAAGTGTCCTATTAAGTTACAAGAGTTTGTTACAACCCCACTCATTCAGGAAAATCAAGGAATATCTGCCCTGGTGTCAAAGTAAATTATGGTACCATAAATAAATGTAATGCTAAATTGGCAGCAAAGAAATAAGGTAAAAAATGTTTCTGTTTTTTAAAAAGCAAATGCTTTCTGCAGCTCAGAGTAACAATAAACACATATTAGTATGCAAAAGCAAAGGAAATAATCTTTGCATAAAGATATCTACTTCTCTAAGAAAGTGGGTTTTCTATTGTTTTGTTTTGAGATTTGGTTTAGTATTTGGCCATTGGATCAAATTCATTAACAAGATAACTCCAGTAACTTCAGTGGCTTTTTCACAGGGATAAGTTTAAACCTAATGTAAATATATCTGTTGACTTCAATAGATTTTGGATCAGAACTTCTATGCAAATTTGCAAATTGATACAGTATGTGTCTCATTGGGGCACATCAGCTTAAATATTATTGTCAAAACCATACACCATTTCCAATCCATAAAATTAAATAGGAGCTCATAAACTTATAAATATGTTTATCAGTCTTTCAGAGACAGGCACAGACTAGTAAACATTTCAAAGTCTGCATCCCTCTAGCCCCAAGGGTGTCGTCTTTAAAGAAGTCATTGATTTTTGTCATCAAAAAACAAGTATTCAAGGAACAGTCTCAAACACAAGCTGATGGTAAAGTAACCAGGATTCCCAAAGGTGCCATCTGTAAAAGGATCATTGATTTTGACCTTTTGGGTGATTTGCCTTTTTTCCTAGTGTTTTATTATGTACATCAATAACAGGAAAGGCAAAGAAGACAAAATGAGAGAGAAAATATAACTTTTTAGATACATGTTTGTCCTTCTGTCAAGAAAGTATTTTTGCATTCAAGCATTCCACTTGCTACCAGCTCCTAATCAAGAACAAAACCAAAACAAAACCTAAAACCAAAATACCCCTGAAAAATGTGATTGTTTAGACCAATAGTTGACTAAAAAATTATTCTAATTATCTGTTTTTCTGCAAATTCCTTAGCATCTCTCATGCCTGGCTTTAGTAAACATATCCATATCCATTACCCTTTCCCCGTATGAAAGTATAGATCTTCATTTAGGAGGAGGAAACTGGGATCAGATTCAGCTGTCAGCTGGTGTTAAAAAGAATCTGGAGGAGCACCAGTAAAATCAGCCCATAACCCCACAGGAAGAGGACACAGAATTTCCCTATGCTACCTTGTATAAGTAATTTTTTTGCTGTTAATCCCAATTAGTGTTTGAAGTTAAAATATGGACTTGTCTGGCTCCCCTACATCTCAAACAGGGTCAGGAAAATGCTGATGTTCTATCTTTGCACTAGTAAAAATACCATGTGATGTCAAGGCTGCATGAGGAAGGGCAGCACTGTTAAAGAAATAAATCTGCTTATTCTCCAACACTCTAGATGAACAAAACAAAGAAGGGGCGTCACTTAAGTGAAAGTGGGCACATGCCAGGATATTTAGAGAGTATTTGACATGTAGAATGCCAAAAATAGCCAAAGTTGTACCCAGTACAGCTGCTTATTCCATCTCCAGAGTGATAAAGTTCTGTACATAGCGTGACAGGATTGCCTTTATCTTCCCCCAGCAATTCAGCCAGTGGACGAAGATGCATGGAAAAGTATTTTTATTGGTGCCAGACAGGGTTTGGCATGGGACCAAACCAGCACGTAAAGCCATGGCCTCCAGCCCTGGTCAATAACAACAGGGAGCACCTTCAGATGCCAAGCCCTCCCTCTGCATCAGCAGTTTAAGCCCAGTCAAAACACAAAAGGCTGCATTTTTGCTGCCACCTGCATACCATGTATTGCCTATTTTAATGAACTTCAAACAGGAAGGCCATGTAACTTTTATTTTATACCTTAAACTAAGTCAGGTCAACATTCTGCCACAGCTATTCACGTGTATCTGGAGTCACATTAACCATAGGTAAAGAGGCAGTGCACTCTCCAAATGTGGAGTCGGGAAGATAAAATGCATGTGATTTGCCCCATTAAACAAGTTGCATCTGTTTGTCACTCTCCAAGCATATGCCGCATGTGAAAAATGAGAAGTGTAAGCTACATCCACAGTAGCTATCTGTACTCCAGCTGTGAAGGTTTATACTTGTCTTCCTTTTCTGCCTCTACAATGGATTTAACTAAGGGCAATTTTGCACATTAGCATGAATTCTTCTAAACAAAACAATCCTTTCAGCGAAAATGAAGAGGCTTTGAAAATGATTGCAAAGTGGATTAGGATCACTTATGGTAGATAGCTGTTGACAAGATACTGCTTGTGATTACCATGAACATACATTGATAGGTGCCAGAAAGGAAGCTCATTGTTGAAATGATATAGACATTTCAACATATGCTCTAACAGAACACGTTATGTCAAAGAATTCCTGTCATTTCAACAAGAAAATCTCCTTTGGCTACCTACCAGAGGACATTCAAAACAGCCCAGCACCAAGCTGAGAGTCAGTTACCCATATGATTCTAAACCAATTCGGAACGAAGCAATTGTACCCTCATGCTAAGTGTTTGCACACAGTCACTTTACTTTCGCAACACATGTTCAGCAATAGAACAGTTTCGGTGAATATGCTGAATATTAAACAACTCTTGCTTTTACTCTGTTTCATTCTTCTTTATAAATGGGTATTATATTACAGGATTATCACCCTACCCTGTAGTAATTAGGCTAATATTTAGCTAATGCTTATGGAATCCGCAACAAGGGCTGAAAAAGGTTTAATACAACATTTGTTCCCACACCTTTTACAACTTTTGAAAACCATTCCTCCAGAAAGACTATTGCTTGAACTATCCTTTCTCACTGTTGTCTGCCCTCAAGTTCAAATGAACAAGAAAAATCCACTGTTTTGCAAGCCTCCTGGTCCCTACACACGCAATTGAATATGTGTTTTATACACTCAGGTGAGCAGAGAATAGAACCTGCTTGGATTTACCAGTTTCTATCTCTGCAGTAAAGTGTCACTGTCACCACTGTATAGACCAGGAAATATAATAAAGCGTTTTATTTGGGAATGGTTTTGGTTTCACATTGACATTGTAGATTCTTTTATCTCATTTACTTTTAGCTTTAGACAATCTGGATTTGTCAGATAATTCCCACAGCTGCCTTCCAGTGCAGAAGGCAACAGTAGGAATTCAGGATGTGGAAAAGGATGAAAACAGACTCAGAGAAGAATTCTTTATGCAATCCACATTTTGCCTTGGCACCCTTTTGTAGTCCCACTCCAACTGCAGTGCTAGGCTTTCGCTCTCTCCAAACCCTACTCTTTACTATAGGTATAGGCTAAGGCTATAGGCTAAAACCTAGCCCAAGAACCCCAGACATCACCCAGATGAAAAAGTTCACAGGGGAGAATTATTGTTGCAGCCTAACGCATCCTTTGTGGTAGCTTAGGGTCTAGAGTTAAGTAGTACAGTTGCTCTTTTCTATCTTTGACTTTGGGTCTCTGTATCTCTTCCTACCCTCCTCCAAGTTCCCTCATGCTCAGTCTCCTTTAGTCTTACACATCTGTGTCTTCTTGATTGGCATCGCCATTCCCCTAGGTTAACTCTCTCACATAATTACTTACACTCATCTCTGCCTCTACCTAGTTGACCCTCACTCTTTTTCTTCTGGTGTTCACTTTTTTCTCTTTTTCCTTTCGTTCTCTACAGAGACATATCTGTTTAAACTGATGATGAGATCAGTACAGCATATTTTGTTATCAGTCATCTATAGTGCACAGTAACCAAACTTCAATCAGTGCTGTTGAAGAAGCTGAAGAACACCAACAGACGAGCCAGGCTTTGGAGAAAAAAAAGAATTCTGGGGCTTTTGTGGGGAAAAACATCTTATACATTTGCCTAGCACACTTCTGTCATACACTGCCAATGGTCTGCCAGGCACTGATAACAAAATAACCGTCCCTAGATTGTGCCAGATTCCAAAACACAATGGTGTCAGAAAGGAAGCAACATGGAAGCACTAACTTACTTCAGATCAATGGCAGAACCTGGATTCAAGACAGAATTAGCAGTAACATGCAGTGCTTAAACAGCTCTTTATAGTCTCAGGCCCACAAACCATTATTATTTTGTAAAAACATGAAACACAATGCCAGAAAATCATGGGGGTAAGCCACCAGAGTTTGTTTCATCCTGGCACAACCACTCCTCCTTTTGGGATGTTGTTATTGTGTCTGTCAACGGGTGGTCAGAAACTAGGGGAGACTGACCAATTAGTGGAGTCCTCATCTGGCAGGCTGTCATGCTGTGTGTTTGTCCTACGCACTGCTGCATCTGACACTCAAAATGGGATTCATGTGGTGCCCTGGCAGCAGCTCTGCCTGAGGAGCCAAAAGGGAGCCTCCCTCTGGGTAAGCCAGCAGGTGTTAAGTGTATGCTAAACTGGTCTCAGCTGGAAGCCACTCTTACAATGTTAGAGGATTGTCTTGCATATCCAGCATAGTTTTCTGAGCATTTAACTAGAAATACAGAAATAATAATGCTTCTTCTATCTATTTCAGCCTATCATTAATAATAAAATTAGTCTGTCTCCCTTTTAAGGCAAGTTCAATATATTGCAAATTTAGAGTAAGCTCTAACTGGAGCAATTAAATCAATTCATCTTCCTGATTATAATAATAATAGTACAGAAATGACATGCAGAAAGTGAATTCAACATGCAATTTGGTACAATGAAAGACTCTGGTAACATACTGGTAATATTAATAACATGCTTATTTGTGAAGGGTCTGTGTTTTGAGATCTGAAGGGTCAGCCTGTTATTTCCCTTACTGGTACCCCAGAGATTAAATAATAAATTTACTATCTATACATACTTACAATGGTTTGCATTTTAGAATTAAAGACTTCAGTGGACAAAAATATCACACATAGCACCAAGCTTGGTTTGTGCCTTATCTTTAGTTAACAAAGCAGTTAGCAAGTAATGGTCTTGTTAAATATCTACATATATCTTCATATATTTTTTTTAATATACATATATATATATGCAATGTTACATTTCATTGACTTCCATGGACAGGCAATTTAACGTTGCTTTTTCCATCTCAGGGAAAGCAAGACATATGGAAATAATCTTTAAATAAGCTTTTGGACAGTTAACACATTGTTTATAAAGGAGAATGGTGATTTCAATAATGCTTGGAAATATCCTGTTACGGATTGTTTTTCTGTTTCAATAGTAACCAGGGATGTTACAAAAAGTTAAGGTATACCTACAAGTGCTCTGAGTGTATTCTCTGATAGCTGGTAGGTATGGATTTAAAGTTGTGATGGAGAGCCCAAAGGTGGATTATATTACCCATTTATAGTAGTAGCCATGACACCTGAAAGAGATTCCAGAACTTTCTGACACAAAAGAAGTGAGGTAGGGGAGAGGAAGAAACTTTACAAGAATGACTACAGATATCCACACAAGATACAATGTACCTAACAAATCTGAAATCCCAAACTGAAACTTTACAAGAATGACTACAGATATCCACACAAGATACAATGTACCTAACAAATCTGAAATCCCAAACTGAGGAAACTCCGTGACAGTGTGTGGATAGAGAGACCTGCCATCTTCCTAGGGTCCAAAAGCAATTGTTTAGTATAAATGGAGTGTTAGGCACATAACTCTAATAGCAGAGTCAGCTCCAACATCAACACTCCTGTTGACACAGTGCTGGGAAACACAATAGGATGCACAACACCTGTGTGTGTTTAAGAAGTCAAGGGGTACCATAACTACCTATACATGTACTGTTCAGCTTGCTCCACTTGGAAGGATGAAAACACTTTAAATTAATCTTAATCTTCTTTCCCTGAAGTTTAAACTAATAATAATATATTTTAACTTTTGACTGGGAGAGGATAAAAGCAAACATGCACACACTCCATGGATAATGAAATACTCTCAGATGCTGTTTGTGTGTCACATTATTGATGTCATAGATTAAAAATTCTCTCAAAATATTTCATTTGGTACACTTTTAATGGCCGTAAGACAATAATATCTTGTTGAATATGCACCTGTAGTGAGTTTAAAATTAAATAGTCAAGCCTTTGTTCTTTCTTCCAAGCACAGTCTGAACTGTACAGTCCCCTCTTAGCTCTTTTCCTAATGAAAAAGCTGTGTCTCCTGTCATTTTAAAAGATGACAATAGAAATGGGAGGCTGGAAAACAAAGGCAGACAAAATGCATTAGCAAGAATGTCTACAAAACAGTTGTTAAAATGAAAAGCTTTTCCCATAATTGAAGAGTCCTGGCTGGTATCTCTATGCAACAAATAAAAGAGAGGGCAAGTGCAGAGACAAAGGAAGAAGATCTTCATTAGAAGTATTGTCTACCACATGGTTCCCCTAAACAAGAACTTCCTAAAGGACTGACATTTCCATTAAAAGGGCAGGCAGTTTGCTATGAAATGACATTCAGTTTTAAAGGCTCAGCTCAGAAGCAATTTAAAGCATGAACAACAGTTTCCAATGCCATCTTTTCATTGGCTTGGTTGGCTCTTTATGCGATATCACAGTTGCCACATGAACAATAAGGGAATGCCATTATCACCAACAGAACCCCTTATATGCATCAGGGTTTGTTATTTACCCTGCAGTCTCTTTATACTGCTTAGGAAATCAGAATGTGCATGCATGACATTTAGACCCACATTAGGCTTCTACACACAAAGTGGATGAAAAAGAGGCTTCTGATAGCAGAACTCTGGACCACTGTACAGTAAAAAAAAAAAATATTAAAGTCAGCAGCAGACAGTAAAATACCGTTCATCTCCCACTTTTTGTTTAGGAAAAATGCACGGGACTTTAAAAGGTAACCAATTCTTCTAACTTTGTGTTTCCCTGTTCCCACTTCACATCTACCCGTCAATGCCACTCTGAATCTGTTAGCACCAGCAAGAGTCATTTAAGGGTTTTCATTATACTTAAAAGGCAGAACAGGGGAGCTCTAAATTAGCTCCCCAATCAACTTTTTAAGTAAGACTTAATAAGCCTACTGACTTTTCAGGAGTCGTTTAGTGCCACTTCCCTTCCCTGTCTTGCTGTGACACTCAGCAGCACTTGAGAAGTGACTGTGCCTGCTTAAATGCTGAACTGGAAGCTGATTTAGGTCTCTTCTCCTTCCCACTCCAGCAATTCACACTCACAAGGCTAAGGACAGTTAAAAGACAAAAACCAAAAGTTACCAGAAGAGGGAACAAAAAAAAAAAACCATTCTGCTAAATTTATAAACGTAGCTTTTTGCCAACTGCACATAGTTCCTCTTTCTCTCACCTAACCTTTGAAACAATGGAATCTCTTACAATATTGCGAAGGACGTAGTAATATACCTTCCTTTTAAATTCACTTTTTATCTTAAGCCTAATGGAAAAAATGGCTGAAGTTCTGTGATCTTTTATAAGTTTCTTGAATTATCTTGTAAGCAGCTTGCTGCATTTCTTTTTATTAACCTCCAGACTTTACTATTTAACCACAAATAGATTTAGGTCATGCATATTGAATTGGTTTGATGATGGTCTAATGTTTAATAATAAGCTCTTCTCCCAAAAATTAAACAGTTCCAAAGCTGTGCTCTACAAATGTGGTTTGGAAAGAGCACCATATGACAGCTCAGATGGGTAAAGAAACCACAGGGCATTAGCAATGCTCAGTGCAGAATCTTTCTAAGTTGAATGATTGCTTAGGGATGACGATGATGCAAGATAACAAGAGAGAACAGAAAATAAAGTATCAAACAGCCAATGACAGACAGCTGGCTATTAAAAGGCTACCACCAAATAAAATCAATAATTGAATTCTAAGTTGTTTAGGACCCTAAGAGTTATCCTTTTCCATATCTAGTAAGCATTTCTCATAACTTTGATAATCTGATGTCCTTTATGGAACTTCATTGTGTAAAGACAATGTAATATTTATTGGTTTACAAATTAGTCCATCTTAGCTTTGTTTTTTCCTTCTTTATATTTAACACAACTTTTTTTTTTTTTTTAGATTTATGTATCTATCCACTGAAATATTTATGCAAGTTGGGTCCAGAGGGAAGCAATCTTGTTTTTGCAGATTGTAGTTGGTGCTGAGACAACTCCACAGAGTAAGTAAACACAGAATAAGAGAATTGCTTTTGTGCATGCTTTCCTCAGGCACATGCTCCCCACTCATAGTATTATTTGGAATTTATTAGTACAGAAGTGCTAGCAGCTCTGTTGAAGCCAACAGGAGTGAAACATTTGAAATGTGCTGAAGATCTTTCCAGAGATTATTACTGGTTTGTTCCTTATCAAAGTTGACAGAAGCACTTATTCTCTCAAACATAATAAATGGATTAGGTTATCTGCTACATTGATCTGAGGGTCAACCACTTCATTTGATATGCTATTCACAGTACTTGATTAAAAATGTACTGGTTTTGAATGTAATAAGGAAAATGGACTTCCTTGCAAAGATTAAAGCTTTAAAGTTGGCTTCCTGAACAGTAAACATAGGCAGAAACCCAAGTATTTTTATGAGAAGTTAATTATTTGGAACTGCAACACTCAACTGAGCCTTTTACCACAACTTTTGTGAGTGGGGATCCCGTATTGTTGTTGATATAATCCAAGAGTGCAGTATCTTACCTAAAAAAATTGATGGAGCTCTCCAGTTCTAGATCATCAGCAACCCACTTCTCACTCCCCAGATTTGTATCTGTTGGCAACCTTACTAAGGACAGCTGTAGCACCACCAAATACAGTGCTACACACCAGGAGATGCTTCACAGTGCCCTCTACAGCTTCTATGACTAGGCAGTGTGACATATCCTATTTTATCACCATTGATTTGTATAACAACTTATGTGGGTTAAACAAGCCTCAGTCTATACCGGTCAGCCTGATAATTTCTTTGAATGGTAAGATACATGAAATAAACATATTAGAGGAAGACTATGCAAAAAATAATGAGTGTGTTTTCCTGTTGCACAGACTTCCAGTAACTAGAATTTGGGCTCTAAATTTGAAAGTATCAATTACACTTTATGTGTTAACATAAATATCCTTGATAATGTACTTACCTGATTGAAATCCTCACTAAACTGAATCTGTGGATTTTTCTTGACCTTACAGAAGCTATAAGCTGTAAATAATAAGATCCTCTCTAGCTATTATCAGCAGCAATATTAGTGCTTTTTTTTTTTTTAATCTCTTCCTCATCCCATCTTATGTACTTTCTTCTTGCTTCTTTCTCAAAACTGACTTCACCTATCAACCACCTAGGCTTCACTAGAAGAACCATCTAGGTTCCCTTCTGGTTAATCCTCCCACACCTCATTCCACATCTCTGCTTATGATCCACCAACATTTCCTTCACCTTCACATTTTCAGTAACATTTCAGATTACTTCCTTTCCACCAAAGCAAAAAACATTCTTTTGCTTGCTTTCTCCATTGCTTTGGGGATTTATCACTATTCTTCCTGTCAGATTACTGTCCATTCATCTTTCTTCTAATATGTGAAGCGTTAGGAAGTTTTGTCATTTGTTCATCTACAGATTTGTAAATTATCTAGTACTTCTTTTTCATTCTGACAACAAAACTACCTGATAATGCATCACTTGTTTTTCATCTTAATTCAGTAGCCTCCGTCTCTTCTCTGATTTTTATGATGTCCACACAATACCCTTTTAATTCACACAAATGGATGGATATGGCAGGCATTCAAAGCAGCCTCCCTGGGAGAATTCTAACTCTCTCATATCGCCAGAAGAACAAAAGCAGGCAGCTGTTGAAAAGGTCATCAGGAAATACAAGCTGCAAAAACAGCTCCATCATTTAACCCATACTAGATTTACCTTTCAGCCCCTTCACTACACCTGTGGCACATCTCATCAAGCCGAATTTTTTATTAAATTCATGATATGCATAGGTTTTCCCTCCCTACACTCTAACACTTCTTTCTTGTTAGAGTCTGCCTGACATCTACACCCTTACGCTCTAACTAATATCAGCCTTCCTATCTTATGACTTTTCTTCTTCCATTCAGTTTTGGTCTTAATAGCCCCAGATATGAACTGACTCACAAATGCTTTTGCCCTAGTACTCAAATAAGTTTCTTATGCCCATGTTGGGGAGCAAGTTATGCTCTTCATTGTGTCTACTTCATCTTGTTGAAAATTAACTTTTGCCCCCAATCATCTTTTTGCATGTATGAAAACTCGATCTAACAGCATGGCCAAGCTCCTCAGCTGGTATGAACCTGCTTCAATCCAGTTCTCATAGACTAGGGCTCTTCCCCCAGGTTAGAGCTGTTAGTCATAATAAAACCTTCTGCCAAACAAAAAAATAGAGAAAAAAATAAAGTCAACAGTACAGAGAGGCAGTAATGGATGCCAGTTTACATGCTATATTATTGTACCTCGCCGTATGTTCAAGTAGCTTTCCTTGGAGAATTCCATCTCTCTCACATGGACAGAAGAATGAGAACAACAAACTGTTGAAAAGGTCATCAAGAAATACAAACATCACAGATGGCATAGGTGAAAGCACTGCAAAAAAGCAGAGTGCAGAAAGAATGTGTAGGAGCATCATGCTTTAATTGGCAGTACTGAGATAGAAAGTGCACTTGTACGCTACCTTTATTAATATTAAAATTACTATTGCAAGGTTACCTTACAATGTACTTGCCAACTGGTCCTTTTTCTAATAGAGAGATGAAAAAACTTCTCCTGTCAATGATATTCCATGCTCAATGTTTTTCCTTTTCAGTAGATTTTAAAGAAAACTGAGTAATCTAGTGATCGAACAGGGGCACTCTGATGTCCTGTTAAAGAAACTCATGAAGACTACAAAGCGCTTCACCAGTTTCCTCAGTGTCTCTTAGATCAAATGATTTTTCTTACATAATGCAATGTCATTGAATCACATTGCATCACAATCAAAAGAAGTATATAGAGAAAAATAGTCACATACCATGCCTAAAGCACAGGGTGAGTACAGACATTGTTAGAGTAGCTGGTTGAAAGTCCAACTTGCTAAAACCAACGAACACAGTGTTTTCTGTAGAACTAGTGTTTTTTCAGAGAGCCTCTAGCCTCAGAAAAATAATTAAAAAAAAAACAACCAAACAAACCCAAACTTCCTAAACCCCCCCCCAAACAACAAACAAACAAAAACCCTCTAACACCATCATTGCTACAACAGGGCACGTACTGGATGCTATCAAAAACTCAACAGTACGCTGTGTTCTGAGACACTGTACTGTTTCCCTATCCATAGAAAGAACTGTGATAGTTAAGACAGAATAATAAAAAATAAAATACAGAGACTCAGAACTACCGATTAAAGAGCAACTTTTCCCATTTACCACTACAGGTAAGTGTTAGAGTAAGAGTATGTAAGAGTATGGACAGAGTAGGTACACAAGAGCAATTCTTCACAATTTTTTCCACAGGCTAGAGCTCACACAACCATTCCTTTAAGATGGTACAAACATTGATATTATAACCCCTAAATTGGAGGGATGCCAGAACAGGTCCAGCATCCTTATCTTTAAGCCAGCAGAAGTTGTTCCTGTAGCTACAGTACCAGAAGAGACTGTAAAGTACTAGCCCTACCCAAGGGCTCAAAACACAGAGGGACGTGTTATAACCTTGGACAAGACTCTCCTCCATTCAGAACTGACAATGGAGATTTCAGCACTGCACTGTGCAGTATGGACTGTGCAAAGAGAAGGAACAATGCACTTGAAAGGAAAAAATTACAGAATCACCTAAGGACAGACCAAGATCATTCAGGCTGCCATAATCAAAAAGAGGATGGCGATGACTCCTCATACTGGGAGAGAGAATTGCTTAGCCCAGAGACATTCACTATTTGCAGCAACTAATCACAACAAGATTGTCATGATTTAACAACCATTCTTTTCGAAAAGCTGTTTAATGCTAATCTGCTGCTCATCAGGATTGTTTTCTTCAAACTGAAAACCTAAGAAAGGCTTAGGTCAAAAGGAAAGCCATAAATAAGCTTAAAAATCAGACTGATTATGCAGCAAACCAGAAAGCTTAAGATAAAGCTTTTCAAGAAAGCATACAGAGATAGTCTAACCTTAACAGCTTGACTACATGAGGAAATTGCTGAGCATAAATTATGACATGAATGCAACATGCACTAGCAATTCTTCACTAATTTACCAGGCGGGAATACTAAGGGTTTTGAATTAACACAGTTCATGGAGTATGTTAGGACTGCTGACAAAGTTATCCCCTCCTACTGTTTGCTACAGCCTCCTCCAAAGGACTTGTCAAAACCAATGAAGTTTAACAGGCCACACAACAGCTCTTTGCTGCAGACTGGCATGTTACTAACAAATCTGGCAGCAACTTTGGAAAGTTCTTCAATGTCACTATAGGCCATGCTGTGGCATGGTAACAAGAGACCCATGTCTGTCACAGAGAACTGGGCCTAGTGACTCTGTCAGTCTTACCATTTCTAGCTATGGCTAACAGTGAGTCAATAAATTTATTTTGTTACAAGAATGCCTTTTAATCTATTTGCAAAGTGGATTGAGGAAAGTGTACTCTAATTGTGAAATAAGAGCATTCAGAAGCAAAGATATTGCAGAAGAGTATTACAGGATACAAATTATTTTTAGCTTAAAATATGCAGAATACCAGAGAGAAAAGAGTGTAAAATGCCCATACCAAATAAGAAAAATAAACTGACTGGAAATAACTCTTCCTAATGACTAGATTGAGTTTGCCATAGTATTCATGTGGCCTTTCAGACAGGACCGTTTCTGTATATAATGTATTGGTCATTGCTCTAAAAGTGCAGGGCTTGCAAGAATAAAAAAAAAGGAAATTTTTTTATCAAAAAAGGTAGGGGCCTTTTTAACTTCAGGCCTGGGACTTGAAAGAGAAAAAGCATTTTCTCACATTCACTTTCTTTCTCCCCTTTTATTAATAATGAGCAGTTTCAGAAATGTGATCACACTTCACGCACTTTCCCTGTCTTCACCTTTACACACTTCCACAGAAGCCTTCTATCAGAGCATAGCAATTCATTTAGCACCATCACTAATTGTTTACTAGATCTCTTAATTGTGAAAGAGAGGCTTCCTGAGCTCGAGGGACTACTGAAGTTTCTTAGCTGCACCAGAACTGAAGAGCAAATCTACATCACAAATATGGCTGACAATCATAAGGGTCATATGTCAGATGGCATCTCACAGAAGTAGAACGCTGTCGGAGCTGGATTCAGAACAGAATGTGCTCTGAGCAGCGGTGGGCAGGAAACAGGAAAAGGGCAGAGGAAGACACACAACATTGTGGGAGAGGAATTACCAAAAGGGATGACAGGTATGGATAACAACAGATGAAAACATGAAGTATTTTCTTCCTTGGAGGTTCAGAGGGACATAGGGAGACAAGCAAACAAAACCCACAAAACTAGCCTTGACTCAAAGAGACATTCTCCCAACGTATAGATAGACAGTTGCCAGATACCTGGGTCCAGTGTAAAGGTTTATGCTTTGCATTGCAACTGCAGGGTGTCAAAGAGGTTTCTGAGGTGGTTACTCATGCTGAGGATGTGCAACAAATACTCTGTTCATAGTCTTTAACCGTTACAAACACTCTGCTGCTCGAGATAGTACTATGCTTATTGAGAGATCTGGCCTTCCTATCGCAACTGTTCTATTTTTATAAAATTCCTATTGCCTTGTTCTATTGCAATTGCACCTAGACTTTAAGCCTCAGGTGGATGTCAATTTTATTTTTAGTATCAACACAGTCTTTCTCAAAGGCATGGGTGGACCCCTTTTGGGTTGGCAGGGAAGAAAAAAAAGAAAGGCAGAAAATTCATGTGAATATTAATTGTCATTGGGAAGGTGACAGGAATGACCAAATTTATACAGGAAGGGAAGTGAAGGACAAAAAGTTTGGAAAACAATGTGTTAGTTTTAAAGCCCACCCACAGTCTTCCACATTTGCCATTTATTTGTACTACCTTGGTTATTCTGATAATTTTCATGGAGAAAAAGCTCATTTTCCCTGGTTTATTTAGTCAGGCTGATTTTTTTTCCCCCCTCTGGCTACAGCAGAAAGGTAGATGCAGAAGGATGTTAGCCTTTGCTCTACTGGCAGCAATAATTAGTGTGCTTTCACTCCTGAGAGAAAGGCTGCTTCCACCCATCACTTCTGAAGTACTTTCGGCCTTTCACTGGGGCATGGTCAACATGATCCAGCACTAATTTATACAACACAGTCAGCAATTACAGAAACTACCATCAGGTTAAGGTTGAAGATTCCCATCATAAGTCTGATTTCCAGTGTTTCTAAACACATAGAAGAGATTTAATGGAAGCTTCCAGTCTATGACTCAGGTGTTTTTTTTCTTGTTGGTTCCTGAAATTTTAAGGGTTTGATAAAAGAATCTGCAAACTGCGGTGAAATCTTAGTCCTCAGTGACATGGGTTGGTGACTAGCCAATGCAACTGAGTGATATGAGACTTCAAATGTCTACCCAAAAGTTCCCTTGGAATTTTGTGACCTATAAAAAAAACAACAAAAAACCCCCCCACAAAACCAGATAAACAATTTAGATAAGAAATAACAGGACTTGACAATCGGTTTTGTTTCTTTGGTCTGCATGAAGCCTACCATTAATTATTGCCTTGATATTGGTGTCTAAACAGAAACTCAGGCTAAATTTATGAGAAATATTGTTATGATGTATTAAATTCCTGTGAAAACAGAAGAAGGGAAATCATACAGTGGGTTGCCTCACAAGCCGTAAGTCTGGTACAGACTGTTGCAGTATTTTAAGACTCCTAGATCTCTAACCCAAACCCACAAACTTCTCTGCCATAACTAGAGATCAAGAGCATACTTTTTAAAATGTACTTTGATTAACATGCCTGACATTTGCATTTTTACTTAATCCCCTTTAATTAAGGGTGTGAACAAGCTTATAACTCAGAAACTGCCAAAGCGCCATCCCAAATGAGAACAGAAAAGGGTCATCAATGAGGTTTATTAAACAGGCTAATACTAGTAGGATGCTAACAAGTTACATGCATGAAAGCACTCAGGTGAAATTTTTTATGTCCTTTGCTCTTACTTAAACTGTTGAAAATTATGTACCTTTAATAGTTTCTTTAACTATCTCTGTGACCTTGAATAGTTTTTAAGCAAAATAAACACCTATGATCAAACTATTGGCTGTCTTGTGGTTAAGGTATCTTCCCAGACTCAGCACTGGAAACACTAAAAGATCTCCACTCTTCATCAGAAAGAAAACTAGAAAACTAACAAAAAATTAGAAAACTAACAACAATAGTGTAACAGACAGTCCCCAGAATAAAAATATTGCTCGGTCTAAAGAGAAGGGAAAAGGATACAAAGACAGTAAATCACAATGGGCAATCTACAGAGGACTACAAATCAGATACAAAGGAAATTAGAGAGATATCAGGAAATGAAATATTAGCATGGGAAAAACAAGTCAGATGGCATTGTAAAACTGACCAAAAACATCTCCAACTAGATAGGGCAGCTGGACTCGTCATCCTCCTGTGCACTACATACCTATGGAAAAGAGAAGTTAAAAAAACATACTAGTGAAAACTGAAGGTTTCCTGGACACCATGCAAGTACGGCTTTAGCTTAACGACACAAGGTTCAAGCAGACGGCAAATCAGGTTCAGGGTGCTCTTCTTGGTCTGCCATCTCTGAATATTTGGAAGTTAAACCTGGAATAATAAGCTACTGTTGCTGATTTGGGGAAGGACTGAGAGCCCACCACAGATGATCAGTGTCTCACACACATGGTTTTTTCCCACTATAAATCAGCACAAGTACCTGTTAGACTGGGATTTGCTATATAGTGCCATAGCTACCAAATCCCAACATCCTGCTCCCCACCCCCAGGGTGCTGCTCTATCCTCATTTCAACAAAGTATTTAAGCAGATTTCTTTGTCCATTTGCATTTTAGAAAATACTTCTGAAAATTCTTCAGTTTAGGCATCAGACAACAATGGGACTTAATCAGAGTCCTAAAAACAAGTCTGTATTCTAGTTTCTGTTGGATATAAGTAGGAGATTGAAATGGGAACTTGTGTCCACAAAAAGTCTTATGAAGGCATGGCAGGAAAGTTTAACCAGCTGTTATTATTCTTGTAACAAAATGCCCCTTTATTCACTCAGAAGGCAGCCACAGGGGGAAGTTCAGAAGAGGATGGCAAGATGAGGTGGGAGGAGGGGAAAATCTCTTTGACATAGAAAAACTTCGTTGCATTTCTCCAATGAACAAATATTAATACCTCATTTCTAGCCATCTAAAAAACAGACACAGCAAAATGTATCCCCAGCAGTAAAAGGCACTGCCCTATTACCCTCCCACTGTACACATTTAAACCAAAGGGCAAATAAATGTTGGCAAACAGAAATGTGATGACTTACAGTATTTTCTTTGCTACAGTAGCTGGGAGGAGAAAAAAACCCCCCAGAAAGATTAAGAAGCAAACATAAAACTGATCTTGAAATTCCTATTTGTTGATGCCCCAGGGCAGGTACTTTTTCAAGCACTACACCTTTTTTTGAAAAGTACCTGCCTATTGGGGCACCTATGCTACCAAAAGCTAGTCTTTTTCAGATACAGAAACACTGACTCACCTGGTAAAAAAATAAATTGACCAACACTCCCCTGATTAAAACAGGTATTAGGCATACGGAAAGTCTTCAGGAAAACTTGTGTTAAAAAATACTCTTTAATTTGGAGGCACTTTATCCAAAAGGGAGCGGAAACAATGTATTTAAAAGAACCTGAATTTTAACCCCAGGAATGATTCCTCATTTTGTAAGCTCTCTAAACTGCAGATTGCAAATCAGGAGGAGAAGGATTAAACTCAGTCCATCTGAAAACTAGATGACTGTTTTGCCTGAAAGGTTCCTTTTTCCTTATCCCTCAATAATTTTGGCATTCACTAGCTAAATGTTTTATTTCTCACACATATGCAGGCTGGAATAATATTATTCTTAACGGACATAAAATGGTCTCATTGGCATACTTGTTAATTCTTAGGGAAACTTTCCTAAGATTACCTTACCCCCTGCCTATTACTATTTTAGCCCCTAGCAGGAGGGGATCTTTTATTTGTTGTTTACTGATTGTGTTTATTTCAAACACATTTGATTCTTAGCAAAGCCGCTGACGTCTGCTTGCGCTTTAAATTTGCAGGTTTACTGTAAAATGCCAGGCACATTGAGATGAATCAAACTCATCTGAGCATGAATGAAATGTAGTGAGAAAGTCCCTTCTGGCATCATTTCTGGGATTAGTAATTTGTGAAATTGTGGTGATGCAAGGGAACAGCATGAGAAAGCCATTTCCTCCTCCTTTGTCCAGTCTAAATGCAAATCTGAACTTTCTTGGCAGTTCATTTGCATATTAATGCATATAGTATTCCACTCCAGAGATAACTTCAGATTTTCTAAATTAAGTTGGGTGGGTGGGCTGGGGGAATGGGGTCATTTTTGTGATACAAGCACAAATATTCTTAGATACTTTACCAAAAAGACAGAAAGCAGACAATTATTTTACTTGCCTTATCTCTATTTCAATTTGCCAACTGGACTGCTGAGGAGATGCAGAGAATAAAAGGCAATGGTTGACCAGAGGGAGGGGAATGCTTCATGTCACTGAAGAAGAACAAACATGATGAAATTAAGAAAGGTTAAGAGTGCACACCAGTCTAATTAGCATTTCTTCCTAGTAGCTTGGGAAATGTCAGCCACCACTTGGTGGCAAAATAAAGATGTAATGTGAGTAATAATGAATTAAGTTGTGGCTATTTGCATTGAAATGTTAAGATAATGATCTGAAATTACTATTGTAAATATTCCCCTTGACAGTTGCAAATTGGACTTAAAGCTAATAGTACTTTGGATGAACTTTAAGCCATGAAATCACTTTTAATGCTTTACACTCCTTTTGGCTATGACAGTGCATTTCAGAAAGTTAATTTACCTCTATTTTGTTCAAGCTGTTTGGTAATTGTTGCATACACCATGGAGGTTTTAATGAACAACTACAGGGACTATTTACCCTATTCACCAAGTATAACTGAAACACTTGATTACTACTCCTGAGCCGAATAAACCAATAGAGTCAAGCACAACAAATATTTTTGGCTGGAGACTGGAAGAGGTGAGATCAGTAAGAATCTGTTTAAATGCAAAGAAAAAGGCAACATTTTCAAAAAAATGCTTGAACATTTCAGATGCACCTTCTTGCATTAAGCTGCAATTTATAATTTTGCTGTTAGCACTACGAATCGCTTAGGGAGAATTTACATCTGTGTGTCTACAAACTAGTACTGTCAGAGTAAGGTTAGCTGACAAAATGGAAAAGCAGCAGATATCTTCACAACATCTGCGGTGTAAATAGCTTTCCAGTAATAGTGCATTTAAAATGAGGGTTTGTTTCCAGACTCTAGAGTCTAATTAAATTGTAACATTATTTTTGCCATAAGGCATGTTTTTATTTAAAGATAGATGATGTAAAAGCTTTAAGATTACAAAGAATTACATCATGCCCACAAAAAGTGGTTTTGCGTAATTAAAAGGAATGCTAAAAGCTTTTAAAGAGATATGAGGCTTCTAGGCATCTAAATTGAGATCTCCTTAGATCTCTTTGATGGCTCTTGCAAGCAGAGCATTCTCACTTCCTTGGATGTGCCCTGCAATGGGCAGTGAAAAATGGATGCATTTCAACAATCACAAATTTTTCAGATGTAACGTACAAGTCTGATGAGATTCAGACTACCAAATCTATCCTCAGTATATCAGTCCCGCAAATCTGTATGAATAGTCAAAACTGCCTTTTCAAACTCCACCAAAAGTCTGCCTTAGCCCAAGTCCTGCCTCTTTCCAGCTGCCAGTAGATGCAGCTCTCCATGAAATTTCAAGAGATGAACACACACACACCCCCCCACATTGGGGTCAGTAGGCCTCAGTCTCAATTTCCTGAAGTCAAACAGCTGTTCATTTTCATCTACTGACTCCAGCATCAAATTATTGAGCCAAACTGCTTTCCCTTATCTATATGGATCAGACACTTTGTTCATCATCTTCCCTTCAGTTACTAGAAATACATGTTATATATATGAAAAAAATATAGAAAAATAAAAGCCAGACCCTGCTAGTACTTTAAATTTAAATGGTTTTGTAAAGAAAAAAGACCCTGTAGTCTGACTATACGCAGCTTACGGTGCTTCAGGTGTTAACTGTTAGGTCTTTTTCTGGATCTGTGCAGCTTCTGCACAGCATTCTTAACTGGGTTACCAGAGACCAGATGAAAAATAAACTCTATTGAATCATCTCGCATTTCATATATGCCATGTTATATTTAGGGATGTAGCTAAGCAGAAATACCGTCATTGTATTTGTCATACATTATCCTACCACAGGAACAGTTAAGAAACATTTTCTTCTCCAGTTCACATTCAGAGTCAAGCGTGTCACTGCATTTCCTGTCTTCCTAGGATTTCATATTTTAGTCCTGTATTATTTTTCTGGATAGATAAAATGTATTTTCCACCCCTAAAGAAATGTAATTGTTTAGGCAGCACAAAGGCCTTATCAATGAACAAATACCCCCCATTTGGTAGGTCCAATGCTGTGCATCAAAGACTGGATATAAAGCTGCATAGGCTCCCACAGCCCGAGGGAGTTAAGTAAGAAGAATTCCAGGTATCTTGGAAAAATACTGGGAGAATACCCTGGCATTCCTACTAGTGAGAAACCACTAAGCATCCCTGGGCACATCTCAAATTGTGAAAGTCTGAAAATGACATACAACATATAGCCAAAAACGTGGAAGCAAGAAATATAGTACTGACAATGTAAAAATTTTAAGGTACGGTGTAACACATTTGACACAGGCTCTTGGTATCACCTCAATATCGAGTTTCTGTATTTTGGGTATATTTTCTGCAATACAAATCTGTGTAAAGTATGAATGAGTTCGAGACTGTAAGTGATCTGTCTTGAAGTGCAGTTACTTAGAGATAGAGCCTAAATGAGAGCTATTTGGGGAGTTGGTCAAAAGTGACATGGAATGCAGAGACCTGAATGAGAAATTGGGTGGAAAAGATTCTGCCTTGGAGCCATCTGCCCTGCTAGTCTCCTTCACTTCTTCTAGCTCCTGTTCATCTCAGTTGCTGTTTCTACACTCATCTCCATCATGGAGTAGCATAGAAAAGACATGCCAAGTAGCTGCATATCTACTTACAGCTTTGATGCAGTGAGTGAAATGCTTAGGTGACAGACTTGCTAAAGATCTGACTTTTGTCAGCTCTGTGTTTATATATTTGATCAGAAAAAACAAAGACAGGAAATGCTGTAAATGTAAATAAAAGTTTGATCATACACTCTTAGAGGTCCTGACATTCCTATTTTGCCCCTTACCTTAGCATTAAACAGCTTTGGACTGCCTTGATTTTTAAGGGTGGGGGGAAAGGAGGGAAGGGTGGGGGGAAAGAAGGCTGCTTTTTGTTTACAGTGTTACTATTTAAACAGTTCCAGTTAAGCTTTGAAAAGCACCTTCCTTTCAGGTCAATAAAGTGGCTGCAGGCCAAGTTCCCATCTGTACTTAATTTGTATTTGCTGGCTGGAGACAATTTTCTGCTAGGCCTGTTTAAAAAGAAAGCAGTATAGCATGATAGCTCTCTGCTAGCATGTGTCTAAATGCAAGTTCAGTAACTACAATATCTCAAAAGTTTTGGCCACACCAATGTAGTATCTCCCATATTCTAATTTTGCCCACAGATAAGAAGTAAAGCCTTAGTGGTAAAAGTCAAGATAGTCAAGTTGCACTGCAATTATTTACCAAATCAATCCCAAAGCATTCCAAAGAACACAGCTCTGAAATGTCTTAGAGGAGACAAAAATTTCATTAAATTGAATATACTTTCTTATCTCCCTCCTGCTTTACTCCCACATACATGCTCCAGCTAAATGAACTGATGATCTCTATTTTCTAAGTCTTGTCCTTTCTCTTTATGAAGGAATACCAAATATTTCATCAAAACATTCCCAAAATTCCTACATTACTATACTACTATTCTGAGGCCAGTTCTTAACTGTAAAAAGACTCTATTCCACAAGAGAGACCCAACCCCGAGCAGCTAACAAGATCCTGAGATAGGAGCTGTTGTAATTTACAGACAAAGCTTCAGCTTTCAGGCCTCTTGATCCCAAAGCTTAAAGTCCTGAGACTTGAGCAGTATATATGAGGAAACCTGGAAGCTTCTTTACTGAGTCCACAAACAGACAGGTCTAGAGCTACTATTGTAGATTTCCCAGCTCACCTTCATTCTGTCAAGCTTTTCCAGGAGACATACTTCACTGGAAAAAAAGCATAATAATTTCACCAAATTCTGCTTGGTGAAGTAAGAGTATCACCAAGTTATATTAAAATTTTGAAAAAAAATTAGTTTCAACCTGATACTGAAAAATGCCTCCTCTTTCCTTCCTTTGTCCCCTTGTGCATATTACCACAAACAAACCAGCCAAATAAACGTCTGATCCTTGCTTCGAAGATCTGTAGGTCCTGTCCTGTCTCTCCAGAATGGAATTGCAGCCACTACAGTATCAGTACTTTCATAGAAGTGGCCCTTCATTTCTGAGAATGGGGGAAGAACACCTTCCCTAATTGGTGGTGAAAGTGAAGCCAGAAAAGGGAGAGAATTTGAGGTGACAACATTGCACACCAGACCTAAAAGACACAGAAAGTTGTTCACAAGAGAATGTCACAGTATGTCTAGAGCAAAACATACAGCAACATCCTAAGAAACAAAGCAGAACAAGAGATGACAAGGAGAGGCTGATGGGATATTCTGGAAGGCCGAAGACAGGTTGCCTGAAATGCTGACCTATTCAATATATAGGTCAGCCTGCCATATGTAATGAGCTCTTGCAGTATGTTGTAAAACTGCTGCAAGAAACCACTGCTATAGCTTTATCTCTTTCCTATTAGGAGTAAAGGTCAGGCACAAGCTCCTTCTGTTGCTCTTGGCTGTACTGAGTGAAGGCCATTGAAGGAACCCATTACAGAAAAAAAGTGAATTGCTCCAGGCTCATAAGTTGCATTGCCAGTGGGGAGGCATATTGCTAATAAAAATGGTCTGGTAGTAAATCATTTAATTTCTTGGCTGGTCCTACCCTCATTTTCAGATTAAAGTTGATGTTTTAAGAGCTCTGAAATTTACGTCTTATCAGGAAATGAATTTAGTCATTTGAAAAGCAGCTGTTGGAAACAGCTTTGCTCCTTCTTTAGCCTCAGTGGAGCTTGAAATCAGCTGACCATAGAGAGATACAAGTGTACAAATCTTGTGCCTGGTCCTGTTTCAGGTTGTCAGCTCTTTAGGAAAGAGATTGAATTTATTTGCAATTCTGCCTGTTTTATGTAAATTTCTGTAAAAATTAATGTGTCTAACATCAGGTACTGTTATTATGGGATATAAATATCACAATGAAATAAAAATTAATTGTAATGTTTTGGTTCCCAAATACTATGCTATGCTAACCAGGGGGCAGGGCTTGGACAATGAACAACTCATTAGGATCATTATAACTTCTAGGTATATTCAAACTTCAACTTACTTGTCTTTTCTTTTACCTGCCCTTAGAGACTTCCTGTTTTTCTTACACGATATGCCGCCCCATCTTGGATCTGCAAGATGTTAGCCTGCTCACACACGTATTCTCTACGATCACCCTATCGATGGTCGCTAGTTTGCTGGATTAAGAATCCGAAAGCAAAGAATACTCCTTAGCTGTACTTGCTATATCTTTGTGACAGCGGAAAGGGATGCATCATAACTGCAATCAGAATGTTACTTTCAAATATTCATGGAACTGCATTATTATTTTTTGTCTTGTCTGATAGCCGATATTGATAGATTTTAACAGTCCCTCTTATTGATCTTGTGCTTTGCACCAGTCTAGTTTATTGGCCAATATTTTAAAGGGGCTTATGTACTCTATAAAATTAAGGTAAATTAGTACACTTCTTGCACTTCATAAAATCTTCAGAGGCTAAACATTGCCATGAAAAGCGCTTACCTTCTACTGAGATGATTACTTTGAATATGAGAGAGTTTAGGGCATGTGTAAAGGTTTTAATGAGCTACACATAATAGAACCCTCTGCATCATAAAATAAGATTCTGAAAAGCAGACTGTATTAAGAAAAAGAAAGCTTAACATACAAAAATAGTTTAAATATATAAAATTTATATATTGTATACATATATAATTGTATATAAATTTATAATTTGTATAAATAATAGTAAACATATAAAAATATTTTTATAATAGATTTTTTAATAAAGTTTATTATATTTTCTTCATGGCACAGTTTAAATTACTTGCTACCAATCTTAACACAAAAATAGATCAGTGTGACTAAAGAAGATCACTTATGCACTTCAGTGTAGGCATCCCACAGCTAACCTATTTTCCCAAAGTGTCATAAAAAGTTAGTAAAAGGAAATCAAGCAGTTTTGTGATACCATGCAGAGGAACAAGTGTTTCTGATATGTTTAAAAAAAATTAATTAGAATGAGACTGGTAAAAATCTGCTGCTTCAGAAGTGATTCTTAAGCTTGCAAAGTATATTGTGCTTTTCTTACTTTTCATGCTAGCATGTTTTGTTGTTTCCAAAAACATTTGTATCACCATCAACAGTGGGTGGTGGGAAGTGGAAGAATCTTATCTCAGTCTTAACATACTTATCTTTTTGTTCACATCTAACATTCCATTAGCTGTCAGAGATAATACTTCAAATATAATCAAAAGAAGGTAGTTATTAATCCTGAAAAATAGAGAATTTGGTCATTCACAAACAGAATGTGATTAAAAAAGCTTGTAGATATCTCTGAAAAATTATTACATTTTTCAGAAAAGTCCAAATAGAAAAAGAAAAAAAAAAAGGAACAACAGGAAAAAGATTAAAAAAAAAGATTTAAAAGATACTTAAACTCTAATTTATGAAACAAATTGAAAGCCTTTTCAAGTTCAACTTTGTCTTAGGCTTTAGTTTAGATGAAAGTAGGTTCAAGTCCTTACAGTACCTGACTTTGATTCAGAGTTCTGAGATTTCCAGCTCTGCTACTACTTCGCTTTGCATTTCCAAACACAGTGTTTTCCATTTCTGTGCTTAATTTTCCTTCCTACTTTACCAATAATGCAAACTCCGTTAACTCACAAAGCATCTTAGAACACAAAAAAAAATGAGCAGTGACTTATGGTACTTTTGGTATTGGGATGCAGTTATACACTGTAATGCACTGACATTTTTGTTTGTTGGACTGACCTAGAGATACACATGACTACTGCAGTAACAGAGTGACTCAGTTATTTAAACAACTAATGTACAAGTCGCCTATTTTGAGTGATAACAAATGATGAATGATAAAGAATGATAGATTCAGAATTTCAGTCTCAGATAATTATAGACTCTGCAGTCAGGCTGCAGTCAGTTGTTGATAGGTATATACAATCCCCCAACTGTTCAGAACTGTGCTTGTATGCTTTGTAATAACTGTCTGGCTGATGGCATTCAGATTTTACTTTAGAAAACATTATTATACAAGAAGAAATAAAAGGTTAACTATTTCAGCAACTCCTCCTTTGCACTTTAAACAATAAACATTTCTCCCATTATTGCAGATGTACCTTGGCTTTTTGGGATATACAAGTACACTTACAGATAAACTCTTATCTACCATGTATTCATGACTAAAGCTTCCAAGCAGATGGTAAAGTACAAATACTACTACAAGTAATACATAGTATCTCTTTTGATTTCAAATAGCTGCTGGAAAACACAACTGAGGTGCTTACTAAGTTACAGCCTCTTACTTTCTTTTCAGGTGATAAGCTCTTAACTTCAAGAAAATGTGAGGAATTTGAGATCTCTGAAAAAATTAGTGATTTTGAAAATTAAATGCAGAGTAACATTAATAAAGTAAGCCTTTCTCACATTTTTTTGCTTGCACTCTTTCAATAAAAAGCCATAGATGATATGATCAATGCCCATCAAGTCCAATATTTTATTTCTACTACGCTCCCTTCTGGTTCTTAAATTAAGATTTCAGATCCTTTGAATGTCACTCATCTTCATTTTTTTTCGTGTCTTGCTCCCCTTCTCTAAGCAAGTTTTTTTTCCAGTTTCTATATCCCAATCTTCTTCTAGAAGGCTGATATTTTTCCTTTCACAACAGCTGAAACTTGGTACTATCTGGTAAGGCCCACTGTGGATTTCAGAAAGAGGACAAACACAAACTAATCATGTCTGGATATAGCCTCCCAGCCTCCAATTATCAGCAGTTAGTGGGCTTCCTATAAGGCCTGACTCAGAGGCTCTACAGCCCTGATGGACTTCTCTATGAAGTTGTCTAACCCTAATTTATACTCTCTGCCTCCACAACAACCTGTGGCAACGAGTTCCACAATTTCAGTATCGCTGAGCAAATGTAACATTTGTGATAGCCGATAAACATGGATTTATTACTCATTTTAGTGCAATTTCTATGCTTGTCACAGTTTAGGAAGGTATCCTTAAATGCTTATGGAATATGCACATTAGCCTGACTTTATAATCTAAGACATGCAAATTGGTCTTTATACCAATGTAACATCCATTAAGTCAATGGAGTTTCACATGGACATATGATCTACCCACACAGATTGAATTACAGGTAGAGGGCTATAATTGTAGCAAACAGCACAAAATTACTAGAATGACACTCTCTTTGTTACTTCTGAACACTGAGAATATTTCCTATACTAAAAAGGTTATTCACAAAGATAGTACAGTTCCTTCACAAAAAATAAAACAAAAAGCTGTAAGAAAGCCACAGCCTATTTTTAATACTTCCATTTGTCATAAAGTGACAGAAAAGTCAAAACTTCAAATTAGTAAAATAAGGTAAAAATGTATGTGAAACTTCAGTAGTGTCTGGTAGTTGCATTACTCATCAAAAGCTATCCTGACAGCTTTTTCATACTAAGTTAAAGGGAAGTATAATTATTTGTTTATATTTGAAAGTTCTAAGAATTCCATGTACATATTTCATTTGACTGTATCACAAAAGAATAATTTATGGCAACTACCTAACAAAAAGCTCCCAAACCTGGCTGTTTCAATTCCTCACTCATTTCCTTCAGAATGTCTTTTTTATATTGCCGTAAGATTTCATCTCCCCACCCCTGTGCTGTAAACTTCTAGATTGTAACAAACCTCAGCTTGAAAAATGTCAAACACAATGAAAAATGGAAATCACCATAGAGTAAGCTGGTCTCAGAGCTCCTCTGAGCCTCACTCACTCTGGCTCCTGGGTCACTGCCTGAACTGAATATGCAAGCTTACTGCTACCACCCACACTGTTGTTGATTCTCTGTGCTATGTTACTAGAGTGAAGTTCAAAGGGGAAAAAAAAGCATCCACCCAGTTCTCCTGCTTCTCTCTCTTCCTCCTGCTTCCTTAACAAGAACATAGCATAGGAGCTGTAAATACATAAAAACAGTTACAATTTGAACAATGCCCATTTTTTTTAATCTCCACTGTAAGATGCACTTGCTAAGGACTTCTGTGAAAAACAAGACTTTTAAAGAATGTACTAATATGTTAGGAAAAAAAAAATCTACAGGGCTGATCGTGGAATTTTTTTTTTTTTTTAATTTAAGGATTACACTGACTATAAGCCACAGAAGGTGAGGGTCAGTGTCTTTAGACTTGCTATGTTATGACACAAATACAGAACATGATACATGCCTTAATATTTGCTTTGATGGTAAAGGAAAATTCTAAGAACTCTAAAAAGGAAGATTTGGTCTGCTATGTCAGCTTTAGCAGTCAAGTGAATGGTTTTCGCCACAGTCCCACCATAGCCTGGCTAGGGCAGGCAACAGATAAGGGAAGGAAAAATATTTTCCTTTCAGACTAAGCTTCTTCTAGAAGAGAGGAGGCAAGATCAACCTTTTGGTAGTTGTAAAACAAGAATTCAAAAGCAGCTTTTCAAAAGAACCTCTGCATTTCCTCAATCCTATTTCAAGACCTGTGTGGTCTCAGTGTCTGTCCCAACACTGACAGAGACACTGCCACAGGAGATAAAGATATGGAGGAAGCTGATGTGCTAGAGAAATCAAACTCAGATACAGACAAGCAGAACGAGGTGATTATATCAGGCATTCTGAGGTTACATTGAGCTATTGTCTAGTAGGCCTAAAAGGAGTTTGATTTTTATTTCCATGCTAGATCATGTGATATTTTTTGTTTGCTTGCTCTGATAATCCTAAGGCAAATTCAAATGCTTAGTTACAGAAATGTTCCTGTAAGAAAAACACAATTTAGTTCAGCTCTGTTTTCCAGCAGATTTATTCTAACAAGCAGTAAGACCAGATACTTTGGTGGTGTGACATTGTTTCAGTGAAGAGAACTAAAACGATTTAAGAGCTCAGCTGAGGAGCTGGCTGCACACATGGAGTTACCATTAAATTACAGGAAGACAAATGATGACTAGCTGCTTTAAGTATATGGATTCCTACTGGTTCCCCATGACTGCAATGCATGCATTTGCACACTTTCTGACACAAGTTTAGCTTGGTCAGAACAACACTTAACATGATTTCAGTGTGCACAGTCATACGTTAGATAGATGTGCCCTGCTGTACAACAAACAGCTCAGCTCTAACTCACAGTGACTGGTACAGGAACAATTAATTCTGACATGCAAGGTTTACTCACAGTGTGTGAGCTCTTTTAAATTATTGATAGTGATTTGGAGAATACAGAGCCATGAACAAGAGTGCAGCTGGTTCACTTGCTTTTTTATGGTTAAAAAAGACAAACAAATTCTATGTCTTTAAATGACAGTCTATGGGGATTGAAGGTAATTTACCTTCTTCAAACCTAAAGTTTTAAAAGATATTAAACAACAGCTTTGATATAATCTCTGAAATCGAAAGACAATGAAAGTACCTGGCACCCTGCTGATTAAGAATACTGATTTCCCAGAACAAAAATTAAAAACTATAATTTGAATCAGACTGTGTTTTTAATAATGCTCATCTGTGAATTTCATTATCATAATCCAACTTCAGCAGTTATGCAGACCAGCTGAGGTCCTCCATGATGAATGCAATCGGAAATATGCCAGCATCATGGCACATGGGGTAGTGTAATGCAAACATATATCCAACTGATACAACTTCTGTGATTAAAAACATTACAAGATAAAACAAACATTGAGAGTTTATTGTTAATTTACTTTTTAATCAGCTTTATTTTAATCAGAAAATTGTATCTATCAAAGCTCATTAGATGACATCTGTAAGGAAAAAAATAAAACCTTACTACTATGTTGGTAGTTTTTATGTAAAGTTTAGAGTTAGGTTATGGCCAGTGAGCAAGTTATAAGCAGAGAAACCTCCTGAAAAATACTAGGTATGACACAATCCAGTAATTTATTAAAAAAAACCTTCAGTGTGTTATTTTTGGTAATACTCTCTAGTAAGCTGTTTATAGCATGAAAATCCATTCTGTTGAAATCAAAACATTATCATCATCATCATCGGGAAACGCATGACTGTATTAACCTGCATTTTATTTTTCTTTATAAAGACTGCCAAAAAGATGGACTGACAGCTTTTGCAGTCTTTAACTCTAATTACCTTTAGGGCCAATGCCTCTGTCTTATTTTTCACTTAATCTCTGTAAGACTAGAGATAAACTGGCCAGCTTTCATAAGATATCCTAATGAGCAGATGTTAGTCTGGAGAGGGCTATGGGAAAAAAGACCCAGTTTGGAACAGGGAGCTGAATCAAAGCCTCCTGTTTCCCAGGAAAATTCAGGAAGCTCCTGGGGCCACTTGGCTCCACCTGGTGCTGGTAGTAGTGTGGTTTACTGAAGAGTGTGAAAGGATTTAGTGTTATTCTGATGATCAAGCTAAAATGAAATGCTTTGTGTAGATTTTCATGGAAATGTCTTTAGTGATGCCTAGCATTGTTTAATCAACTTCCAGCACTGCACAGAAACAAAACCCCAAGACTAATGCTGTGCTTCTCATGCAAATCAAGTTCTTTCCCAAAATGGCTTAACTCAGCCAAGAATGATCATCTGAATACAAGATGCTCGAGTTTGCAGATACTACTGTTGCTATCTACCCACTTAAGCGATTAGGTTGGTAACTGCCTTTCATATTAATATTGCATTGGCTTTGATGGATATACTTCTGAGACTGAGTGTTTAAATTAACTCTGTGACCATTCCCAGAATTGCTGCAGAAGATGAGAACCTGAGGGATGGAGAGCATCTCATCTACGCAGCTGAGAAAGAGAACTATCCACAACAGGGAAATACCAAGCTGCAAGCAAGGTCCTAGTCAAACAATAGTTACTATTTAAAACTCTGCATGTTAGCTAGGAAGCTGGTGTTGGATTAAGACTGTGCACATGATCAATTATGGTTCAGCTATAAGCAATACCTTGACAAACTATAAAATTGATCACATTAATCATGTGATGATAACCTAATGTGTCAAAGGAAGTATACTGCAAATTATTTTTCACCATCTGTTTATTGTGTAAATATTTTTACTCCCTCAATTAGTTACCATCTGCAGGATTATACCAGTCAGTTTATAAAACTTTATGTCAAAAAGAAAACAGTGCAATAGAGCCAATTCACCATCACTAACTTCTTTGCAAGACTTGGTACAGAATGACCACTGTTCTATTATAGAGACAGAATTTTATCAGTTCCTAAATCAAATCAATTAATTGTAAATGGAATCAGAATCTTATTTAGTAATTTAGATGTCTAACCTATAAAAATGAGTCATACTGTTAAGCACAGGTTAGTTTCAGTTTATACTAGTTTATACTATATCCAGTTGCAAGAAATTAGTATTTACACACTTTAATAACTCCGAGCAACTGAAGAAAAACGTGTTATACCACAGAGCTGCCAAAAAGTATTTGCTTTCCATTAACATGGCTAAAAAAAAAAATAAATCACTGAGTTACATGTAACCACATGTGTTTTAGAAGGTTGATTCAGAAACTGCCCTTGAGAAGGCAAATTATCTAGACCATAATTGCTGCTTCTTTTAGTGTATTTTACCCAGACCTCTTAGCTAGTTTTGATCATTTTTTGCTTAAAAGTAGATTAACATTTTTATTTCACTGATATTAAAGGCATGCTTACTTATACCTGAAATACCTTTACAATTAAAACATTAAAGTTTTAATATTTTGGTCATAACAAAATTTACCATTTTGTTTAACCCAACGTGTTCTATATTCTGTTTGGTAGGAAATACTGAAAAAAAATGTTCTTTTTCAGAACAGAAAATTCTAATCTACTAATTTTTTTACCATTATTGTTCCACGCGCTATAAAAAGGAGACTTATGTAAATTATTCATAGTAACAATCAGGAATCTATAGGTTTTCAGGAAGATAAGCCTAGCAGTAGTACAGCAGCACCAAACAAGTTATTAAAAGATGCATGATGTGTATCCATGAGACAGATGTAAATCCTTATATGGTACAGCATTAGCTGTGTCTTTTCTTCAGTGTATTAGAAGTAGATGCTGGCTTGCTAACTGCTCCTGTTAGTGAGGTGCATTTTTTTGTAGAAGCTTAATCCTCAGTAATGCACACATAACCCAGACAAGAATCTGAGTACTCACAGCAGGCACTCTTTTCACAAAGTTTCTCCCTAATCTAACTGAAGCTTTGCCATAATCATAACACGGCATTCTGACTAGGTGCGATTAGCATATTTTGTGAGTGCTAAAAGAGTACATGCCAGTTCATGCCATCCACTGGAAAGAAACACTTGCAGCTTGCTTACCAGTGGCAGAAATTAAAAGGTATTAAATTCAGACACAGAACCAGGTTTTGCAGCATTCAGGTAAAGAGTCTCAATGATCAGAGCGCGCAATGCTTCAGACAAAGACCAGTAACCCGTCCTTGTATTTCATACCTCCAAATTAGATTACTGATTCTGGTTCACAAATATTTAGAAAATCTTATCCTTCTTGCAGTGCACATCTATTTATTTGGTGTTGTTTCCAAGGCACACATACAGCATTAAAGCTGTGATCTTATAAAAATACCATCTACCTTGCTGTTTCCCCATGTCATTTCCCAAGTACCTTCTCCCTTCTTTGTTCCCAACTGCTTCTCTTGCAGAGCAGAAAGTGGGAGAATATTGCATGTAAATTCAATCCTCACTACGACAAACAGTGCACGCACAAATTTGGCAAGTGCATACCAGTTCTCTAACATTGAGCTGTGACCCATATGTAGGAATTCACCATTCTAACATCTATCTCCAGATGCTAACTTTCTTTTTGTGTGTGTGTGTGTATATATATGTATATACATTTTTATATACTTTTAAAATCTCTATATATATTTTTAAAGAACCATTAACAGATCCAAATAGAGAATTGATCCATATTGATAGGTAACGCAAACACACACATAAAGCGTATTTACACTTTGGCCAAAGAATGAAGAGTTTGCAGATATACGTCAAATGACTCTGGTCTTTACAACTAACTACATAGAAAAAAAAATAAATAAATCTATAGTTAAATTATTTAAAAGACTAACACTGGTATATTTACCAGAACATCCTCTGGAACAGTTGCATCCATTTTACAAGCCAACATTCACATGAAAACAGCAAGCAGATTTACATTATTTAAAGGTCTAAAGGGGTCAGACTGGTTCAGTGGTTCTTAGAATACCTAGTCTGCCATTTGCCACTGCCAGATCCAACTCTTTCAAAACAAAATTAGAAATGTGAGGGTGACTGTTTTATGCTGCTGACATTTGGATTTACTATTGTTCAAGTGCATTTTAAATGGCAGTGAGGTATCAATGTAAGTCACATATAGGGAGTGTGTACTGAAGTACAACTGACCAAAGTGACTGGATAATGAGGGAAGATGCAAAACAGAGTTAAAAGAAATAAGGAAAATTGGACTTCGGAGGCACTGAGAAATGGACGTTTTGCAGCATAAGGAAAAACATGGCAATTTAATGTACAGCAGCAATTAGTTTTGTTCATGATAAAGAAATACATAATATCTGAAATCTGGGTCAAAAAAAAAAAAAAATCACTTAACCACCTCTGTAAGTTCAAGTCTAAGTAAGCCTTACAATTGCATTGGGACTTTTTAACAAAAAAAGAATGAAAGCCTGAGTAAGTCCATGAAGCTATTTTTTTAGCTCTTTTTCTACCTAGCCTTCTTTCGCTTCCATAAATTGCTGGAATACATGGCTCTTAGTTATTGCATTGAATTCACTAATATTCAGCATCTCCCTGGAGCAGTATCATGCACTTTAAATATAACGTTCTTGAAGAGAAGTCCATAAAAACATATTTTCTTTTCTAGGAATGATTTCAGAGACAAAGCTTAATCATAATGTATAGCACTACTATGTAAAAACCAAAAAAAAAAGTCTGATATACATGGCCATAGACACACAGGATGTTTCTTCAGGTAAACTAATTCTAATCTGTAATATGATTACTAAGTGGCCAAAAACACACTTGCTATTTTCTTCAAAATGCATACACAAGGCTCCAGCCACTATTGGCATTCTGATTAACATGGTTGATGAACAGAACAAGGTCAGAAGAAAAACATATTGGGGCTTTAAAAAAAAAATAAATCTAAATGTATACTTTTTTCCCCCCGCTTGGAAATGTTAACTTGTTGGTCCTTAAGCTCTTCAAATCCCTTTTTGCATGACCAACTTATGTAAAAAATACTAATTAGCTAAGGTTTTTGACAGTATTATACATGTAGAGTTCTTCTCTCTGCAATTTCTCCATTTAGTAAGGAAACCAATTGTTAACAGCTTCTATTTTACCATTACGTAATTCCTAAATTTCAAGTTGCATTACTGAAACTTCCTGCCTGAAGATAATAGTTTAACTCACAAATAAACAAATCACCAACGGAGTTCTGCATTGGGGTGAAGGAGTATTTCATTTTAACCAATTTCTATTTGTTATTGAAACTATTTCTCCATACTAAATCTACTTTTGAGAGAAACATATTAAGGAGGAATAGAGGATTGTGATAATGTTATTCTTCGGGCCTTGAAAGACTATTTACAGCTTTTCCACAAGATGATATAGGCCAAATTGAATTGGATAACGTGTAGGGGGATTACCACGTGGTATCCACACATCATCTCATTAATCACACTCTAACCTTTCAAGCTGTTCAGCATCCTCTCCTCACACATTATAGCCAGATTTTTCAGTGGAGCAAAGGATAAGGAACCAGATGGAACCTGGTGGTTTATGCTTTTTCACTACCCAGTGATTTCTTCTCCTCAACTGTTTTTAACCTTTCAAAGATGGCAATTGTACATCTCCAAAACTGAGTATACAGAAAGCTTTTGGTAGGTTCAATTTATGAGGCCTAGATCCACGAAACATTAGGCTCTTTACCCTGAGAGTTCAATTGTGAACCTTCATATTAGACAGCCTCTACGCTTGTTGTCTCTGTTTGGCATAGAGAGAATTTGGCAATTTGTCGTTCCATAAAAAATTGCTATTACGATGAGTGGGGGAGCTGCTTTAAGCTCATCGGTAGGAAGTGGGAACTTGAGTCAGCCAAAGCTGCACCTTTCCCAAAAGAGGTGTATCAGACTTCCACTCTCTGCAGTTAAGTCTCGTTAAAACCTGAGAAATAAACTCGGGAAAACAACCAAAACTCCTTATTTAACCATTAAATAAAAAGCTGGGGGGGACGGGACTTTACCTGCATGCCTGTGCAGAGCGGTCGTTCTTCGAGTCGAGTTTCCGAGCAGCGTCCTGAGCGCGGCAGGCAACCGTCTCAGGGGCCCGGCAGGCACCGCCCTCCCTCCTCTGAACCCTCCCTTTGAAGCTGCTCCCTGTTACCAACTGCCGCACGAGGTGCCCTGTTGCTGACTGCCTGCAAGGAGACAACCAGCGCCCCCTCTCCTCCCACCGCTTCAGGACAGGGCAAGTCAGAGCTGCTATCTTTTCTCGCCAGGCTCGTCCTCCTTAGCAAACTACAAGAATACAAGCATCCAACAACAAACGCAGATTTAAACAATTCGACCAGCTACTACAGCCACAAATCTCACCTTACTCAACATCTCTTTCTATTCTGAAGCCAAAAATCCGCTGGCGTAAGGCTTTTCCTTAAAGGAACAGCGACGGCCTTCCATTCCTCTCACAAAATGGCGGCTTCCTCAGGGCATACAGGAGAAAGAGAGCGCGCGCGTTTTCCCGCCCTTTGCCTGGGGCAGCTCCTGGTGCCATTTATCACAGCCAGCTGCTACATGTCGGCTGTGGATGTTTCTTCTGTCGAAGCTGTGCCACAGGATAGGAAGGCAAACAAAATTAACAGCGTCGGAAAGTGGAAATACAGCAGGGAAAGAGGTGAGTAGAAGGTTTGGAGAATCACTCCTGTGCAGTTTCTGCACTTAATCCAGCAGTTACTGAGCATAGGTAGCCAGACTCCTTTTGAAGTGTGTGTCCTACTAGGTTGTAGAGTCTGGGCTCCTCTTTCTTCCTCAACACATAATTAGTTATTTTTGGTAGAATTACTCAGCTTTAATGAGGAGAGTAGAAAAATGCATCCTAAATAGGCACCTATACTCGGAGATGGCCATTTGTTAATTGTAGTAGACTTTGAAATATATAAACACTCCCTACAATAATATCCATTAATCGGAGGTGCATGATCTTCCTGTTTCTAATTTGTGTTCCGATATGGTTTCAAGGTAAACACTGTTTTACTCAGTCCTGCCCAGACTTGGTCCTAGTTAAGGTGCAGCTTCAAGTTTAAAATAAAGATAGAGGAATTTTGGAGTTCATCCCTCTCTAGGATCAGCTGAGCAAGCTTTCAAGACCATAGTTTTGGAGTCGCAGGAAATTTAGGTGCTTGAGTCCCCTTTACAAGTCTACATCTTTCTTTGAATCTGCCCCTAAGGCCCTTTAGTACAAGAGATTTACAATTCGAGTGATATTGTTCATTTTGATCAGAACCTCTCCTTAGAGAGATCAGGGAGTTAACTGAGAAGAATTTTCTGTGTGGAAGAGAAATGTGAATTGTGAAACAAAATGGGCAGGCAGCTTTTTAATTTAAGCATAACTAATACTAAAGTGCTAAGTAGGATTTGATTAATAAGAAACAGATTCAACTAATTATAAGACATGGAGTAAATGTTCTTTCACTGATTCCCTCCACCAACTTGCTCCTGGTGATTAACTGTAACAGCATTTTACATGCAGATAGATTTAAGCACATGTATAATCTTATGAAAGATTGGGGTCTAAATTATGTGCAGAGGTCAAATTACTGTTCAGACTAATAATTATGTATGTATTTGTTCAATTCCAGTTTATTGTGCCACAGCATCTAATGATGAGGGCCTAAATTTATATGTTAACAGCAAAAGCTAAGATTTTGAACAAAAACCTGTAGGAAGTAGCATTTGTAGAGCTGCTGTGGGCAGTTCTTTTTTATTTAAATAGATGGGTCAGTGACCTCCATCATCCTTCTACCTGTGCCAGTGTTCCACTGTGCAGCACAATCCCTTGATTGAGAAGAGCTATTAGAAAACTCAGCTGGCTGAAAAATCTGACCTGCTGAACAGTCTTAGCTACTTTATAATCAAATAAATGATCATATATATTCTCTGCTGACAGTTTATGGCTGTGATTGCAGAACTGCTGAATATTGGTAAGGTGCCTACAGCTCTGTAATGAATTGTTTCTTCAGTTTCTGATTTACCTTGTTTAACAAGTTTATTTTACTTTAATATTTTTCAGGACTGTAATCAACAGTACTCCAGATTTCTCCCATAATGTCACAGACTTCCCTTGATAAGATTGCTTTTAGCATTTGTAGCTCATGTATTTTATTTTGGACTGTTGGGTTTTGGGTTGTTTTTTTTAAATTCTGGATTGTCACAGATGAGTTCAGAGTTCATATTTCCATTCATGCAGGATTTCTTAAATATATATGAATCTAAATGAGATAATACAAAAGTATCTCTTTTGTGCTTGCTTAAATATTGATTGTTTTTCTATTCCTTTATTTTGTAACAATATTTCAAAAAGCACATAATTCTGACAACCATGAATTTATTTCAAGTTGCTTCCCCCTGTTGAGTTCAGCAAGGCTGAAATGTAGATTTGCTGTTACCCTGTTTTGTGCTCTTACTCTCATAGCATTATAGCAGAAAAAAAAAAAAATCACAAGCTATATTGTGGTGGAGATAGAATGGCAACGTTAGCTACCTAACCGAAGCATGCTACAATTGTGAATGAAGCTGAGCTATACCTTTGAGCTTCATTTACCCTTTACCTTTGATTCAACTAGGACAAGCAGAAAGACTTGCTTGAAAAGGCAGTCATTTGGCTTCTGTAGAGCAAAATGATTAAAGGTATATTAAAAGCTGTATTCTTTTCTTGGTGAACATTATGATTTACCACTGGAAGGAGCTAGAGTAATGATGTTCAATTACTGAAGAAACCAGCATAGGGCCAGCAAAATGGTTGAATAATCTATGAGAAAAGGAAGAAGGGAATCAGAATCTTACCTGAGAGAAAAAAGTCAGTTATTTTCTGAGATGCAGAGCGCTGTGGTTCTGATTTAGAAACTCTTACATATGAAAAATAGGTCATGTGAAAAGCAAGTATGTTAATTTTAAAATGGAAATTATTTTCATCTGTTAAAAAATAAATTATGTGGGTGGAAACAGAGTGAAGTTAGCAGAAGGAAAAAGCCACTCGAATAAAACAGATTGTCTGTCTCGCTTGGTAAGGCTGCAAGGTCATATACAGGGACTGCTACCTAAGTAAGAAAGTGACTCAGTTTGTTAAGCAGACTTTTTACTTTGTTTAAAACTCATCATTTTAGTAGGGATGATGAAAATTGATCAATAATTTGACAAGAATAGAAAGCCTTCTAGTCTTTCCTTTTTTATTTTTTTTTTTTTAGGTTCTGCGTAATGTAACTGAAATTTCATCCTGTTGAAATATTATTTGTCTTGGAAACTTTCACCTGCTTTGCTCACAAAAATGTGGTTTTAATTACTAATCCAGGGGAGGGTCAAATAAGGGTATGCAGATGGTTGGGAAAGCTTGAAGACTAGCAGGGTGTATAACCTATCTATTTTATTGTAAAGTGCAGAAGATAACAATTTATTTTAGGCAGAGTAATTTTTATACACAACAGCCTGAAAATTCTGGATAGAGAAGCAGAGTCTGACTAACAGTTACAGCACAGAGGGTAAATTTGTTCTGACAAAACCGTCTTAAGTTCAGGCATTTCCCAAAAAGGAAGACCTGAACCAGTGGTTCAGGTGTGAACCACAACCCAAGCTTAGCACAGATGCCCAGCAAGTTACAGGAGGAGACAGAGCTGGCCTGGTGCAACTGTGGGCTATAGGCAGAGCCAAGAGTGGAATAGATGGTTCCTAGGGCACAGTGTGAAAAGACTTTTTCCAGCAACTTTTAAAATTGCTATCAGAACTCATGTTTGCTACATAATTAATAAGTCATCCTATATATGTGTGTAAGATAATGTATGTTGGTGATTTTACATTAGGGCCTCAATCATATAAGCCTTTTCTCATCAGAACTTTGTATCTGACGTTTCCTTGTTCTGTCATGACTCAAATACTAATAGCATATCTAAGCTTGGTAGCTCATTTGATGCAATTTTTCTTCTCATGTTCCTCCATCATAGCAGGTTTGGGGTTGTTTTGTTGTGCTGTTTTGCTTTGTGTTTTTTTCCCCTGCAAAATTGCTATTACTTATAACCTGACCTGCAGCTGTGGCTACAAAAGCCATATAATGTCAAGAGCCAAGATCAGCACATGCTTAATGAGCTCTTTCATATTTGCTTGTATTTGTTATTAGGATAGCACAGTTCCTGGGTATGATCTTTGTTCTTGTCTTATAGCATCCTTAGGCAAAAGACCCTGATGAAGAATCAATCACCCAAACTGATTGCCAGCCTGTCTAGTCTCATTCAGGAACTAGTGATGAGCTACCCTTATCCCATCCTAATGTTCACTATTGATGTTGCTATAAAAGTTGCCTCACACTGAACAAGAAGTGAGTGGCGGAAAGAGTTTGGCTTTGGTGAGCTTAGCAGTTATTAAAAGATGAGAAAAGCCTAGGTGATGCCATGCCAAATATTTTAATGAAAACATCTTCCTTTTCTGAGGAATGATACAGCGGGTTCAACCTACCGAATGCAGTGTCAAATTATCTCTTGATATACAAGTCTGAAGCAAATCTTCTCCAGAGAACCTGCTAGTAGTTCCCTGTTTCCTGTTCCATATTGCTGCTTGCAACAGTGTGTTTTGTGCCTTATATTTCATGTAGCTATTTGTGTCCCTACAGCGTAACCCAGTATTTTTCATTTACTTAACACACTATACAGAACAACCTTGCGAGGGCAGCAGGAAGGCAGGCCCATTGCATTTAAAAGCTCTGTTCCCAAATCAGTCTGATATATTCGACACCAGTGCCTTCTGATTCGCTCTGATTTACTCCCATTCCCTGTATCTTGACAGTTGCTTAAGCACAGCATTTTGTTGAAGTTGCTTTTTTAAATTAAAGTATTGCAGAGCTGCTACTATTATCCTGTCTTTTATGAACAAATTCTTGCAATGGTTGGGATTACAATGCTATGGCTGTTGACTAATGACTCAGGAAAAAAGCTCTCATATGTCCTTTGTTGCTTCATTTATTTATTTGTTTTAGTCTGATCCCTTTTCTAGCTCTCTAATTTTTCTGGGATGGCTGAAAACATTCACCTGGAAAAGCTGCACCCAGTTTATTTTAGGCTGGTTTGGGTGTGGGAGGGTGTGTGGGAAGGGGGTTAAACAAGCATCTGTTTCTATAAGCCTCTTTCCTGGTAATCCTCAGTAACATTTGTCTCTACTTCCATGAAACAGAAAACTGAAAGCTTTTAGTTGTAATAGTACAATGAAGAATGTCTGAAAAAATGTTGATTCAAAAAGATAACCATTTTAGATTATGGGATTAATCAGAAAACATGTCAAATTATACTGACAACAATATTGACCTGATCGCCTCTTCACAATTTATTCTTTTCCCAGTAGGAGTAGTGATGTGAAAGCCATGCTAGCTCTTCTGTAACTAAATCCTGCACAATGGATGATATATAAAGGCTATACAAATACAAAATCCTGCATGTAGCTTATCTGGGACAGTGAGCTTCCTCAAAGGACCATTAATAAGGCTGTAAGAACAACTGATGTTTTTTGGTCTGAAATTAAAAACAAACAAACAAAAAACCTTTTTAGCTAGCCCCATGCTCAAGTTTTTAAATATTTGGGAAAATCAAAAGTTAACCACCTTCTCTTCCTTCTGTTACTCACTGGTTTAGTAGACTTTTTTTATTTTCATCTGCTTAAAATTATTTGAAAAATTCAGGCTCTACTTATAAATAGTTGCTGGTCAGGATGGCATTTTCCACAAAGAGTCTAGAAACTTAAAATTTATGCAACCCCATCTATTAATGAATAAAAAATGCACTAGAGGTTTATTTGTATGATAATACTATTTGATGCAGAAGGAACAGTAATTCACTGCTGCATTTTTAAGCATTCATTCAAAGCAAAACAAGTAATATATGTAAGACTGCAGAATTTGAGTTAATAATGAGCCTCAATTTCAGTTCTAAGTATGAAATGCTACTACTGAAACTGTGCATTTTGTACCTGGACTTTTCCTCCCGCATACTGTTTCACAATCCATACTAGGCTTAACTAACAGAGATATTATGCCAAGGCATAATATGTTATCAGAATTACATACATCCATTCACAGCAATGTTGGATGACAAACTTCCTTCACACGTAAAACTGTTGATAAAGAAGCATGACTAACATGTTAGTTCTGTAGTCTTCATCTGAAAAATTGATCTTCAGAGAAACAGAGCATGTGGTAGAAATACTAGGAATCTCTATTTCTATTCAAGTATCCAAAAAAAAGGGGGGGGGGGGGCAGGCGCGGGGAAGACATAGTTAAAGCAAATGAGTTATTCACCAGGAGAAGGTGACATATGGTTGACTGTACATTTAGCAAGAAAGTTAAGAACAGAATAACACACCATTTCAAAAATTCTGCAGGCAAAGTGAACTGTTCCATTTTCAGATGCAGGTGGGAGAAAAGTATATGAATAATGAATTTTATATAATATTTTTCCCATGCATTATTCTAATTCTTAGTGCTGACTGCAAATAAGCACATGCTTTTTCCATTTTCAGTTCCAGTTTTGCGATGCACTTAATATCTTCTGTTGATTCTGTTAGCATAAAGACATCACATTGGATGTGTTTTACAGCTTACAGTACGTTTTTTTGAAACTTGAGATGACATACAAATATTTTAGGAGATGATTCATTACAATATAAATTCTTGATATCAACATTCCAGTATTGGGGGAGAAGGTTCTTTCCCTGAAGGAATGAAGTAAAAATAAAAAGCATTTGCTAAATCATGTTTTCATGAGCCTAAGCTTAACAGCACAGCTCATTAGTTTTGTGACTCACCTTTTATGATATTCTTGAAAGCTCTATTGACTCTTCCGTAATACATATTATCACATTAAGACTGCTCCTTACTACACAGTTACAACATGACTTGAAGTTTTGATGAAGGTTTCACAAATAAGACATGCATCATACCTTATGTGGTGCACCAGGGGATAAGTGAGCCACTAGTTATCAGTGTGACACATTTCTCACAAGTAGCCGACCCACCTACTACTTCAGTTGAGAGCAAAATCCCAATGCTGATGACATCACTGATAGAATTGATTCCATGATGGTAGTGTCAACAGAAGTTTTGCGATGTACTTGGGCAGGTTTAGGATTTTATAGACAATTAAAAAAAGTGCTAAAGGACTATTCCACAGTATAAATAGCAAGAAGTAGCAAGTGAATGTTTTATTCATCTACAAATAAAATTCATAAGAATCGGCATATTAAATATCTGATTAATGCCTAATATAGGGCTTTTTGTTATAAGACTAAATCTAAAGGTTTGTGAATTTAGCAACTACTTGCAGATGAGGTAAATGTAGTGCACTAGAATTGTAAGGGTTTTGGATGTAAGTACCATCACAAAACCTTTAAGAATGGAGAAGTATTTGTGATAAATTCCCCACTGTAGAGTTTTTAAGTAACGGGAAACATATTAATTCTGTTACAATTGGCCTTTATGCTATAAGAAGGTATTTGAAAATCAGCAATAAAGTGAACCTACTGTCAGAAAATAAGCATGCATGTTGCATCAATGAAGCTTCATAAAGCCCCAGGATCCCATTCATCTTGTTTTATTGAAGACCCTTGGTTATTTCTATTGAATCAGTAGGTTCACAAGCTGTAGTTCATGCTGAACAACAAATGAGGAACGTTGTAGTTTAAATGTAACTGAAATTCATTATTGGACCCCTTTGGATACAACACATTGATTAGTATTGTTTTTTTGTCACAAGTCTTATTGCTTGAGAAACTCTTCTTTTATGAAAACAATCATTCTTGGTTTTAGTATGTATAAAAATTCTTTTGACCCTGTACTTCAGTGACCTACTCTTACGATTTTATTGAAAATTGAAATGCACCGTGATCCATCAGTTACTCATTGTTGATTCTGTATACATGGAGATCAATGACAGAATCTCCATACAACATTAAGAATTAGATTCACAGTTTTCTTTTCCATTCAAATAAATATTTCAAAATGAAATAAATGTACCGCTTTAAGCAGTATGGAAAATGCAATTTTAGTTTGCTGGAAAGAAATGAGAACTTCCTAGAATTGTTTATTACCACTAATATTTACCTCCTTGAAGAAAGAATGACAGTTATTATTCCTTTCACTATGTTTTCTGCCTTCAGCCTCCATTATTCTCTCTGGGTTTCATTTTAAAATGGAGCACAATAGTAGCTCAAATCCAGACACTCCTGAAATCATAGAAGTGACTATGCAGGTAAGTCATGTAAGCTAAAAGCTAACTCAGAGCTGAGTGTCAGTAAAAAGTTCTAATTTATGACAGGCAGGAGAGTTAATTTCTTTTGATTCTTAACAAACAATAACAATTTTCCTTTACTAGCAGGTTTGGTTTTTTTTTCTCTATAGTGAGAAGTATATTATTGATATCTGTTATTATCAGGCTTCAGCTATTCATGTAAGCTTTTATTCAAATCAATTACAATTCCATCACTTCCAGTCCTATTCTCTTAACAAAACCAACGAAGAAAACAAAAAACAAAACCCAAAATACCCCACAGTTATAGTCTATAAAGTATATGTGAAAAAAATATTGAGTACATCTCGTGTTCTTAAACTTTTTCTCTCAGTATTAATTTGAGTTTTTTTCCCTGCTTACAGTCCACTTCATTATAATTTCTAGTGTCCTTATTACATTAGCGTCTTTGCAGGAAATGTTCTAAGGGGAGTTAGATTACTGATTCTAGTTGAAGCAAATTGAACAACTGCTGATTTCCCTTTATGTATAGACTCCATGTCGTCTTTACTCCGGCCTTTGAAGTCTTGCTTTTTCAGACTTGCTGTTAAACAGAATTTGAAGGAGAAAGAAGAAGGGCTGCAAGGAATGTGTTTCCCAGATCTTTGACGTGACTGTGCCCAGGCCTTCTCTTACCATAGCTCCCTAAAGAAAATCAAAACAGGACAATCTGTATTTTAAATAGAAAAAAGGTACTAAACAAGACAGACCAGAGCTTTTTCTTCTCCGTACTTGCAGGTAGTCCCCTACTTCAAGTTTCAAATTATACTAATTGAGTGACTTTGTGTTTCATCAAACTCTGATCCCAGGTATTTCCTTCAACATCAACAGCCTGGCTGGCTGCTTCCTGTTCCCTACAGCAGTCTCTCCCAGACTAATCACAAAGAATATTGTAAGAAACAAAAGTTGAAATTGAATATTCATCATTCCTCAGTACAATGTTCATAGGTTAAAAAATATGCCATTCCATTTTACAGTAATGAAGGAGAAATAATCCAATTATTTTTCAGAAGGGAGGTGAAGGGAGCAAGGTGGTGTGTGTACGCAGGAAAAACTACTTTCTTAGATCTTTCCACTGTGAATGCCACATTACTTTTACACAGATTTATTTTTGTTGTTGGAAGGATTTGAAATTTTCAACTGTTACTTTTATTATCTTAATGTACCACCCCTCTCTCCCTTCTCCCAAAGAAGGGTCAATAATACTATTGCAGGTTGTCCTCTCTTTCTGTTTTGCACCCCCCCCTCCCGCGAATGCTTTTAAAAGGACTAGAAGGGCAGGAAAATTTCTTCCCTGCCTCTCCCCTCCCCCCCCCAATATCTCAATGAAAATATTTTGTAGATTGAAGGTGAGAAGACCAAGTTTTAAGGAAGTGACTCTGGAGTAGTAAACACAAAAGGTTCAAAGAAAATTAATTGTTATTATATCAGCTTGACAAGAGAGAGAAGAGAATAACTTCAAGCAAGGTTTTGCACCTTATTCTTCCTATTAAAGGCAATCAAGATTGAAAGTGGTAGAAAATGGAGAAATAGGGTTTTGGGGAATTTTGACCGTTTCTCTCTTAGGCATCATGAAATGTCCTTCACTGGCCACAGTCATCTTCGTATTCTTGAAACCGTAGAGTCAAAACTGTTCATGTTAGTCATGTGTTAGCTGTCATAATTCTGCTCTAAGCAGTAGATTATTTAAGGGTCAACCATGTAGTGCCATAATTAACACCAAGTTGAAAATCTAGTAAGATCAAATGGAAAAATAGGCTGTCAATAACATCAGTAGGCTTTGAGTCAGGCTATAAGCATGCAGGTGGAGAGAAGGACTGTGGTTCTTCAGTGTCTTTGCAGTTCCAGTGCTAGTCTTCTCCAGATCAGGATGGTTTGTTGTAAATCTGTATTGTGAAAAATAGATGGCCTCTGCAATAGATTTTTCTAATTGTGAGAATGTATTTCTCACCTGTCAGAAAAGACCGTTGGTTGTCTCCTAGATTACTAGAAGTAGCTATTTCAGGAGCATTTTCACCATAGTCCTAGTTGATTGACAAGATCACTTAATGTAGTGGAAAAAAAATGCTGTTGTTACCAGGGTTATTTTGTCATGGGAAATTTCTCTGGGAATATTTTTTTTCTCATTACTGTACACACAATTGGCAAAGTCTATTTGGGCAAGACTTCCAAATCAATTTTGAAAACCCAAGAGACCTGAATAATTCAGATAATCTGCAGATAAACAAGCCGACTTTGTGGTACTTATCTGAGTTGCCAAGCCTATTGAGGTTTTGTCATCAAATTCTCATTTACCAAAGAGTTACAAGGTTTGTTAATGTTATATAATTCATCACTCCACTGTGCCGAATGGTGCTTTAAGCTCAATTCGCTTTTCAGAAAGTTGCACTGATTTTAAACCACAGCAGTTGCAGTAGATTCAATTCGATGCTGAATGGCTCCGAGTGAAGAATCGGGTCCTTAAGGTTTCATGTGAATAATGTATCAGTACTGTGAGTCACAGCAGCAAGTTCCTAAGTATAACAGGTCAGATAAAAAATTGTGGGGTTTCTGTATTGCTCTTGCAAGGCGTGGAACTTGTCAACTACTCTTGGTTTTAAGGCCTCTCTGCACTACTGGAGCTCTGCAAAGTGGTCAGAGCCTACCTGCAAGTTCAAGTGAAGATTATCATTGGTTTTGCTCATTTGAAAATAAAGGTATAAGACTAATACAGCTGGAATCACACTTTTCTTTTTTCCTTAGAAACAAGCCATCACACTTTGACAGTCAGAACCAGATTCTAGAACTCTTTAAGCATGTTATTGTGAGACTAATTTGTGACTACAGTGTGTGCCAGCTGGGTAGGTCAACATTGACATGCCAATGTGTGATAACTTGTCACACACTGTATAATCACAGTAACTACACATCTAGAAAATCAAACATCTCTCCAACAAGAGGAAGAACTGAATACATTTAAAGCAATTTTACATTAAAAGTCATACAAAATACTAAAGTTTACTGTGTGCCACAATATCTGTTTGAGCCAATGCTCAGTTTTTTACCTACCTAAAATTCTGAAGGCTGGTGGTTTGATTAGTTTAAAATAAAACTTTTGACAGGGCAAACTAGCCAGCATAATTCCATCCTTTAATAGCTTTACACAAAATACATTCTTTTATATGGCAGAATCATTCACAGCATGACCATGGTATTTTTTAAAACTACTTTAATTGTGACCCCAGTTATCCTCATCCAGATCAGCTAGTTTTGCTAAGCAGCTTCCAGCCAGTTTTAAATACTCTTGATTAAAGTCTTCACTAGCACAAAATGCCAGTCAGGGGTGTTTAGTCTAGTGACTAAGAGGCCAGCCCTGGTCAAACCATCTTCAAGGAGAGAAGAGGGTAATGCAGAGCCTTTTGATGATAGAAATCCTTCAGGAATTGGATACATTGGCTTTAAGAATCTTGAGTAATACTGAGTATCTGAGCCATTGTTTTTACTCAGGTCTGCAGATAAAATGATCACCTGTATCCTGAAGTTTGGGGTTAGCTGTGTTAAGAAATACTCAAGCTCCATTAATAAGTATCTCTGAAAAACTTTCAGTGCTCCTGAATCAAGCTCAGGTTTACTATTCAGTGATGCCAAACTACTTTGACCCAGACCTGTGGCTCCTCTTTCCTATTGCTTTTCCTTATATGTCAAAAAGTATATTTGTATAAGGGAAATACACTGAAGAGAAGCAGATAATCTGCATCAGAAACAATCCTCTTCTAGCTACCCATTTTTCCCTCTTGAAAGAAAGGGGTCTTCTTTCATCATATATATGTTTCCTGATTACTTCGGCATGTATTTCCTTCACTGGAGTAGCTAGCGGCTGAAGTGAGTCTGAGCTCCAGCTCTTGCTGAAGCAGTCAGCTCATCCTGAAATACTAATACTTTAACTGACTTTGGAAATCTCTGAGTCAAAGAGTCAGCACTTTCCCAGGGATATCATACTAGCTTGGTGCTCTTCTGCTAGAAGTCTCGCTTTCCTGTGATTTGAAGCTTAAGTGTGTTTGGAATTCCCTAAAAAGGGTCTTTTAGTGCCAGAACCGTGGCAGCAAGTAAAAGTAGAAGAAGGATTTTCAGACATACAGTAGTTTAGATTCTCCTCTCATATTTAACAGTGTGATTGATTCTGTTGCACTGAAAAGGAGTAAAAGGTTTGATGCTGTGAGGTGGGACTGGCCGCTTCCACACTACAGAGCACCGATCTCTATAACTGCAGACTTTGTTCTGTTTTGCCAGATATGACTTATATTTATGATTTTCTATGCTCAACTATACTAGTCTTTGTTCAATATCATTCATGAAAATTTTTAGGAAAAAACTTCTGTGGGCAGTGGTAGTACCAGGATGGCGGAATCAGTATGTCCAGTCATTTCAGTTTAAAATGACCTTTTGGTCTGACCGGTTTCCTGTCTTTTCTGGAGCAACTATTAGCAATGTGGAGATTAGCACTTTCAGCTGTGCTGGACATTAAGGTTCTAAGTGCTACTCATTGGCAAAAGTGTTAAGAGTTTGTTGATTTTACAATACTAGACAAATTTTGTGTGACTCTTAAACTGTATGTTCAGTAATTTGTTACTACTAACCCTCAGTAGTTTTAGCAAACTTTCCTGTTTCAGCCTATCGGTCACAACAATGGGCAGTGTCAGGGTCTGGAACTGTTTTTGGGCTACTGTACTAGTAATTTGAGAATTTACCGCTTTATCCATGATATCTTTGGAGTACTTGGTCAATATGCAATAATCAGTCCTGAATTTATGCTAAAATTAATAGCATCAGTGGTCCCATTGATGTTGGCTGCTTTGTGACTGAGTCCTTCCTTTGGCTTTCTCCCTAGTGTTAATGTTAAAAATATGTTGTTTATGATGGTCAGAAATGGCACGTGAGAATTTAGATGGATGCACTTAAAAAAAAAAAGAATTGAGTAACCTTTAGTATGTCACATAGTAATGTAGTAATTCTTACTCACCTGTAGAGGAGAAATTACCTTAAAATGAGCCCAAGGAAGAGATGATGATGGTGAACAGATGAAAACATCTTAAAGAACAGAAATCTCTTTTGGACCGTCAGTTTGTCTTAAGACTTTTCACTATGGATAAGCTTTGTTGTAGCAGTATCCACCAGTGTTTAGTTCAGTCATGTTCTGTTGTCTTGGGGAGTTTATATACCAGAAGAAGGATCATAGCATGACTCAGTTACCCACATGTTTCTCTAAGTTGGCAGTATTACAACATTTCCTTAAAAAAAAGGTAAAAAAGAAAGCAAACCAACCAAACAAAATTAAAACAAATAGCACTGCACACACACCTCTCCCTAAAGAAGGGATAAGACAATAAACAATGCATCAACAGATATTAGTCCCATTGCTGAATGTGCTACTGGACGATACCTACAACAGGACTTGACAGTTTGAAAATCTATATGGAACAGAAAATAATAGATGGATTTGGGGAAATGGCACTAGAGGAATGTCTTCTAAACTGACACATTTATCCTGTATAGGCAAAATGATAACAGATTACAATGTTGAAGGAGAAATTAAGATAAAACAGTTCATACTTTCTTCTCTAATTAAGTACTGAAAGTGCTGTGGTTTCTACTGTTGTAGAAAATGCATGGGGTAGCTAGATAATTTTACAGCAGTTCCTGAAAAATACTTTGGGTTTTTTTTAACTTCATCAGTTATTTCTGAGCTTCTCCCAAACCATTTGTTTCTTCATGCTAAGCCACTATTTTTCAAGGAAAGCAAAATAATTTTTAAATTGGTGCATTTCTATACTGTGAAATTTTTTAGTTTCAAAGTGTATCAGTAGACATAAATACAGCAAAAATATACTGAAATATTTGAAATTAAGATTGGTATTGCAAACGTGTTCTTTAGTATCAGATCCTTATTTATATACCTAAAGAGAAGCAAATCTTTTCTGACAACCTGCAGCAATTATGGATGCAGTGCAATTGAAGACCTCCTCTTGTGGAACTCATTTGAAAAGGTGTTGATAGCCTGTGCAACAAGAAGTGTCTCTGCTCCCTCAGAAGCAGACTTTAACAGAGTTCTAGAGTTATGTTATGCTGTCAAAGACGACACTGAAACATGACCATTAGTTACATGCTACAATGTAAAATAAATGATGATCCATGCATGGTGTTGTACATCAAATGAAGTTGCAAAGTAGGACACTAAAATTATAAGTATGGTTTTTGACTCACCCATCTCAACAGTTGCTCTGCCATCCTTGACTGAAATAAATTCATGGTCACGATGGGAAATTAATGCTGACTGATGACAGGCAGCCTACAAATCTTTGTCTCCCTCCCCTCTCTCCACCCATGAAAAATACAGCTGTGTTCCCATCACTTTAGCCTGCTGTTCATTGATTCCTAAATGTCTCAGTATAATCTTCAAGAAGTTAATCTCCTGTAAGTGAGGAGAAATCTTTATTTGCAAACTTCGTCTTGTAAAAATTTTTGCTGTGCAACTTTGGAGTCTGTTTGTTACAAATGAGTTTAATGTACCTACCCAAAATCAATTCTGTCACAGAAAAATACTCTAATTACATTTTACTGCTATGACTGAATTTACTGCTTTTACAGATAACATCATTCATACATAGCATGTACTTAAATGGAAGAATAATGTCTTTTGAAATAATTGTTAAGATATTTATGGTAAAATACAACTGAACAATCTGTAACTGAAGGATATTTTTAATGCTCATTCTGCAGCTTGATGCACCCCAGCCTTTTATGGCTGAGGTGATAATGGCAAAAATGACATAGAGATACATCTGTCTGTCTGTATTTATTTATCAGTCATGTTCTTTTTTCTTGTACCACAGTATGTTTTCCTACAGCAGTATGGATGAATTCCAGAGTTCTCTCAGCCTCAAACAATAATACATAACCAAATTTCAAATATCAAAGCCACAAGACTTCTTAATCGTGACCAAGCATTGTAATAGGTGTGAAGATTGTTCTTCAATAACAGTTTAGTGCATTTACAATCCGGATTTTTCTGATCTCAGCATTAGCCTTTTTTCTCTGCCTTAAAAGTGATTCTTTAAAATAAATGCATTCAAGTGTGCCAGAAAAACCAGGTTAGCAAGAAGGACAATGTCTCTCCCCAGAAGAGTGAAGTAGTGCTGACCAATAAAAGGCAGGCACAAAAAGCTACATTATTTGTCTGGTTTTCAAACTGTTCCAGTCCTTTGTGTGTGCTTTCTGTTTCTACACAGCAAGCAAATGACAGGACCTGATATGTATATAAATAGGAATTAAAGTGTCTGCAGTTGTTGTGCTGAGAGTCCACGTATTACCATTTCTGACTTTCCTCAGAAATCCAAGGTAGAGACATTTCTACAGTTGTCTTTGAAAGCTTTCTGTATTAGCTTGGGAAAAACAGACCATAGATCATCACAGCCAGCACAAGTGGACCACCTCAGGGGTGCCTCCTCAGCTTTCAGGGATTTGCAAGAGATTTTCAAGGTTCGCAGTCTACATCCAAAATGGCTGTGATCTTAGAATACAGGATTAATTCATATCAATCCAGTGGTGTTGGGGACTGCGAGGGACAATGAGAAGGGCCACCTAAGCAACTTCTCCTTAGTGGAGCTTTGGAGACTGCTTCTGAGCTTACACAGTAATTGCTACACTCATCTGGGCTCCCTGCCCTGATCACCATACAGTAGAAAGGTATGGAGAATCTGCTTCAAGTTTGTGTCCCTTCCACATAGCTTATTTTATTCCCCTTTGTAAAACCTCAGATATATCCCTAAGCAGACAGTTCCTTGGAAGCCTGTCCTGCCTAACCTGTATTGTAAATGTAGGCAGAAGCAAGGAATCCTTGACATTGGTAAATGTTCCAGAATTGTGCTATTCATGACAGAGGTCAGTATTGATCAGTCTGGACAAAGACAGGCTCTTGCAAACTGTAGGAAAGGTTCAAGAATTTATGACTGTGACTGTAAGCATCCTTCTACAAAGTGGAGCTTCCCTTCTCAATTGCTAGGATGTGGTAGATGACCTTGTTGACACTTCCAGTCTCTTTCAATACAAATTAGAATATGTTAGCCTAAACATAAAGTATCTCTTTAAGCCACTTCAGTGCAATCTGTAAGAATGTGTATGTCTGTGCCCTTTCTTGCTGTTCAGGAAGCTTCAACTGTAAATATTACTGGTACTGACACATATGTTCCGTAGCTAGTTTGTAGGCATCTCCATCCCTCCGCCCCCTCGAGGAAGGAGAGCATATTCCTTTTGGGTTACTGCAGTTGAATTCCTTCCATAACTGGTCTTTCTATCTCATTTATGTGTTTAAGGAGGGATATTGATTCCCAGTCATATGGTCCCTTCTTTACATACCAGTGCAACAGAGGAAAATATCTAACTTTTTCTTCGTCACATTCTCTCAAAGAGCAAATCACTATGAAAAAGGAAGAATACTAATTTATTACTTTTTTTACAACACATGGCTAATGCTCACTCTGCTAATAAACTAATAAGTAGGTAAAGTAAGCCATCTTATGAAAGATACACTTAAGAATATAGATCAGAAATATTTGGATATCCTTGACATGGGGTTATTGAATTACTGTCAACAGAAAGAAGAGGGTTTTTATCTATTTAGCATAGAGTCATAGAATCATTTAGGTTGGAAAAGGCCCTTAAGATCATCGAGTCCAACTGTTAACCTAACACTGCCAAGTCCATCACTAAACCATGTCCCTAAGCGCCATGTCTGCAATGGTAGACGCAGCGACAGGAAAACCGTGTCTAAGCACCATGTCTACAGTGGTAGACACATGGTAGGAAAGTGAGCAGGACTGCCAAACAGCGAAAGGTGAGAAAAGGCCATGTTATTAGGCTGTTCTCTACACTGCTCCACAGATCACATACCCTCACCAACACCCTTGTAAAGACTGCTGGGATGAGACAGTGTCCCTCTACCACCGAATTTCTGTCTCTCTAGATAGAGTGTAGCTGTTTTAAAAAAAAAAATAACAGAATTTGCATGAGGCAGATAAGATAGTGCCTTCCATGCTCTTGATAGTTCATTATCAAGTGGCTCATCCCCTAATACAAAGAGAGAGGAAACACGAAAGATGCATTTTAAACAACAAATGTTTCCTTTTCTTACTTTCTTTGATGTTTTCTTAAGGGAGGAGTGGTGTTGGGACGAAGGTCTAGGAATCCTGTCATAGCTCTTTTCATTCCCACCTAAAGACCTCATAATTTGAAATAAGGCGACTCATGTTTCCCAGGAAGTCTATGAAAAGAAATTCAGAGGAAACACCTTTCAGTTTCCTCTCAGGAATGTGCAGCTTCCCAGTGCTCAAGAACTGTGAGTGTGGTCTTGAGGTACAAACCTGAACCTCCTGTGAAGTAGTTTATTCCAGTGCCCCTGTATTTCTGTTTCACTTCTCTACTTCTTGGCCTGTCCCTCTTATGAATAGGATGAGTATCTGTAGCCCTTTATTCCTGCATGATTTAATGAACTAGCTGCAGAAGGCAAATATTATGGCTCCTGTAGCACTTGTGTAAAGAATAATAAGAATAGTAAACATCACAGCAGATGTTGCTACTCTTCCCAGCATTATTCCATTTTACTTTCCATTAATGAAGAAAAATACAAATGCAGAATCTGGCAGTTGAAAGGTGAAGTGATGAAGGGGCTCTATTATTGCTAGTGCCAGGGGGTATTTACTCATCTCTCACTTTTTGTGTAACAACTGACTTTCTTTTCTAAAATGTATGTGTATATGGTGAGTGTGGCTGCTACCTGGCTCTCGAGCACAAACTTTTCTCATATGCCACATGTAACAGTCATATTTAAATTTTCAGAATGAACTGTGTAACAGTTTCTTGACTAGGAAGGAGATTCAGTAGTCACAGAGAAAATACACAGCTGTCTGGTCTAAAAAAATCTTAATGTCTTCTGAATGTTTGTCTCTGCTCACTTGCTCATCTTGCGGTTTTGTTCTATTTTAAATCTTCTTTTAGACAAGACAGCATTATTGAATACTGATGAGACAAAACATAGTTGAGTTCCAGGCAATACATTTTTTTAGTCATTTTTTGGGAGCCTTCGCTATCTCACCTACAATATTTTGGGTACTGTTTCAGGCAGCTTAGGCTGATGGATTAGATTCTGCTGTTATTTTAGGGTGTGGAGGGTGAAGGTAAAAGGAAACTGGTAACAGAGAACACCTGAGACAATCATGTTTTTAAACTTTTGCCTGTCTAAGTTTTCCTCTGCCAGTAGATCTTACCTTATTTTTTCATATCTAAATTATTCTTGTAAAATATCAGATGTGATGTCCTCTACATAAGGAACTATCAATGTTAGCCAGATCCTCAACGTTAGACAGATCCTCAACTGATGTAGCTGCTGTCCTCAAGCCAAAAGAGCTTTACAAGGTTGAGCTATGTATGATTAGCTCCTTGCAATGGTATAATATAGACATTTGAGGTTAACTGTAGTCAGATCTGCACCACGTTCCTACCTGCAGTGTTATGGCTATAGAAATCTTGTGCAACTAAGCTGATTTTGATTGTAACAAGATCTATAAGCAAACTAGTTTGAAAATTAGGTCACTTAGATAAATCCCTTACTGGATTTAAGTGAGTACAGTAGCCTTAATAGTTAATAAAATTACTGAAGGGTGAATTGAGCCACTTGGAATATCTGTATAAACTATTCCTCCTGAGATGGGTGCGTGAAATAGAACTGAGTGTCTACACAAACCACAAGCCCAATAAAATCTGTATCGTATTTCTGCATGGCTCCTCCCTAAGTCTACATGTTTCAAAAGGGGAATTAAAATGACTGTGGTGAACAAAGCTTTCCTCAGCAGCATTGCTCATTCCACGTGCAATTATTTATTTATGTATGCATGGTTTCCCCAGTATACTTCCCTTAGAACATTTGAGTTATCAATTCTGGAAATCAATAAAACACATCTGGTAAGTAAAATTTAGATGGTATCATGCTGTGATAGCTTTTGTAATACTTCCTGCATTCATTATTAATGGTTCATTATGGAATTAATAATTTAAAGTTATCTCTGATAATTTTAACAATCCCCAGTCTGTTATGGTTTTTTTATTATTTGTTATTTGGGTATAACTTTGTGTTCTGGAACCAATATCCTTCATATATTTTCAAAGCTTCAGGGACTAATCAGAATACAGTAAAACATCAGGAAAATGAATAGATAAATGTTACTTAATATAAAGAAAAGGTAAGTTGTATGTGAACCTCTTTTTTTTTTTTTTTTCTTTCTTCGAAGCCTTCTACTTTTCCTATATCAGTAATTCTCTTCTCTCATATTCACTTTACAGATAGATATAAGAGGTCTATCACTTCTGGGACCTGAATAAAGATGAGGTTGAGAATTCTACCATTTGAATCAAAAGATGAATATCCAACAGTTTTTGTAGTTAAAGATAGTGGCAGTCCAAACAGGAAAGTGTTCGATTTTCAGTATCAGTATCAGCCTATCACTGTAAAGAGACAAAGTTAATTCTTAGCTGAGATGCACAATAAAATCAGTGGTGACCAGTGACTTAAAAAGAAAGTATTTTTTTAAGGCAGTTATTCTGCATAACTTTCTGGTGGAACTATCTCAGAAAAATTGTTCCAGAAAAATATTTTGTTCCCAAATCTCCAGGTAGCAGAGGCAACAAGAAGGGAAGAATATCACTGTATCACTATGTAAACATACAAGTTAACCTAATTTGATTCAAAAAGAGTTTTGCTATTAACTTCAGTGATATCAGGCTTTCATCTCTATGATTTCTCATATTTCCTTTGTCTCCATGATCTTCATGATTTTTTCCTCAGTATAAAATTGCAGAGTAAACATGTTGTGCGTTATAAGTAACATGTAGAACTGCGTACATATTCTCTAGTGAAAGATTTTTATCCAGAATAACATATTTGATTTCTAGTTAATATTTCATTTACTTTTAATATTTTACTGAGTTGCCAGTATTGATGCAATTTGATGCTTTGCTGCTTATTATGTCTAAGGATCATGTAAATCTACTCGGTGCTCACTATTTCACTATAAACTCATTTTCTTCTAATCATCAGAATTTCTATGTGCTTAACAGTATTGTTTCTTAGCACAGATAAGTTTCCTCTCCTCTAAGCATGGCCTACGTTCTCTGTCACAGACCTGCAACTTTCCATTTGAAATATTTTACCTTGCATGCTTACCAAAGATCCAATACTTTGTTTCAGGGACCTGTCTTCATTGTTTTTGTTCCAGTAGTCTTCAAATCAGTAATTATCACTCCAGATATGCAGGTTACCTTAATGGATACTATATAAAAATCGGTGTACAAGATAAGTAGCTTGTGAGATCCACATTGTCTTTCTTTGTTGCACGAAAGCATTTATGAAATGTTGAGTTTTCCAGCACATGTCCAGATACTGTCAGACATTAGATACTGCCTACTATTTGATTTCAACACATACAATCACGAAAAAAAATGAACACAACTGATAATATACCTATTATTATTTAGTCTTCAGTATTGAAGCCTCAAAGTAAGATACCTTTCATGCTAGCTTTAAGGAATTGCTGGGCTTAGTAAAAAGCCTGTCATCGTCTCTCAAGATGATTTTCATCAAGTTATGTGTCATCAAATGGATAGTTGATATAATAATACAACCATCTTGCTCAAGCTGGTGCATTCTGTGTAGGGGATTCGGCCTATCAAACTCTCTGGTTTTATGCATTTTGACACACAATACTGAGCTAATTTAAACACAGTGTTTTAGTAAATAAATACAAATTGTTGCCTTGCATTTTTGTTATTTGAATTTTAAGTTGAAAGATAACTTTATTATCTCACCATTGGATCCGTCAAGTTAACACATATATGCATTTTACAATGATAAATGTATGAGCTACAATCTTTCAGCAAGAGGTTATTTTGAGCCTTATCACCTTTTCACGGGCAGGTTTAACACATCTGTGTTTTCATGCATAAGGAGTTTTATGGGTCCTACACTGTATATATAGCAATGTACCTTATAGGAGTTTGATATAAATCATGTTTCCTTTGTCCATTTAGGATGTTTGCAATTATGGGCCTCATTAATGTCATAGCATATGTTGTATAGGATGCATAATCAGAAATGCTGAAATGTGTGAGAATCTAATTTAAGGCTCAGGGCTACAAGCCTGAGGAATTTTCACTGACATTAATGGGAGTCACATATCTGAGAGCATTCATTGACTTACAAAATTCATATTCCTTCACCAATGCTATCAGTAATTTTTGAGAAATACCTCTAATTTCTATCAAACCTGGACACAATACACTAAACATAGTCCCTTAGCACAATGCAATAATAGTTAGAGAAATTAAAATCTTTCTGAAAATAGCATGCTAATAAATCTTTTAAAGATTGAAAATCTTCCAAATATGTAACTTACAGTGCTGTAACATGGCTGGTTGAAAGCTTTGCTTTGAAAGTGTTTTTAGATGGTTTTGGAGTTAATTTGTTTTTCTGGAGTAATGAAATTGGTCGCAACAAATGGTTGTTTCTTCGGAAAATGTCAATACCTTACAACAACTGAAACCATGTATTTCAGTCAAAGAGCAAAACGTAAAGTGATTTGATATGGCACTAAAGAATCTCATGGAAATATTATATAGTTGCCTGATACTTTGTCTTCCATGAGCTAGACTGTACTGGCTAGATTGACCAGTATATCTAGAGAAGGCAGTAGGTCTAATAGTGCTAGCAATGTTCTTTGAACTTTAAAAAAAAAAAAAGATATTATTTGAATTAATATTTGGAGCTCATACTTTAAAATGGAAAGCCAGAATTCTCAGAGTAAAAATCCAGACATATTTATAAACAACTGTGTAACAGCAACCAGTTTTCCTTTATGAACTCCTCCTACTCTGAGCCCACTGAATCAGCTATGGTTCAGATTATTATCTGGCTGTTTGCCAGATAAAACTGCTGCCAGGCAAGTGCAGATGGAAACTATAATCCTCAGAGTGACCTGAAAACCAGCGTTTATAGAAAGGACTCAACTTCCATACACAGATAAATGAGAGAGGGATAGCAGGTCTCTCTTTCTTAGAGTTAATTTCATTTGTTTTGTAAGAAACATGAAAGTCATAGCATGGGAAGGTGATTTGATATAGCTCAGGAAGTATTGTGGATGTGATTTATACAAACATTTAAATTAAGAATAGTGAAGGTCATAAACATTATATTTGGTCTCTCAGACTCTGACATCAGATCTCAACCTTGAGGTAGATCAAGGTCTGAGTATGGCTAAGAGCGGATATAAATGGAGCAGCCTCAAGATCTATTTTGTTACTTGGGGACTGCCAAAAATTAGAGGTCCTATGCTCCCTAGGAGTCATTTACCCCCCAGGCTGCATCTTTTTCTGAATGCTGGAGTCAAAGTGGCTGGAGAAGAGCTGAAGACTGGCCTATTATATCTATATTTTTATCTGTCCCCCACACTGTTAGGTGTATCAGCTTTTATTATTCAAAATTATTTGCCTTTGACATACTGCATTCTGAAAGTGTGTTTATAAAGATGTTATTAAGGGAGTGAATCTTTCATTGCTGAAAGCATTCTATGATGCTGTTTCCCCCCCTAACAATATCATAGTGGAGTGTTGGAACGTACAGCTTTATAATAAGATAGAATGTAATTGATAATGCAGACTTACTTGATAGTGAAAAATGAGACTGTCACCAGCTTCATGGAAAATCATTTTGGTAGAACAACCTTGCAACTGAAAGAAAAGAAATAACCCAAAACAGACAACTGGTGTCTATTAAAATTAGTTCACACACTGCTTTCCTATTCCATGCTGGTTTAACACTTATTTCTTTATTAGATCATCTTTGATCTCATTTGTCATTATCAAATCATTGGACATACTAATGTTTCTCTGAAAAACCAATAGACTGAAATAATCAATAAAACAGACACTTATTAGGGCAGAATTCAGCCAGTCTTACTTGTTTTGAGTAATAGCTTATTCCATACCTGCTCCTATTATTCTTTTTTGTGCACCCCAGCTCACTTGTGCTCTGAAGGGTTTTGAATGAATATTTTAATCTATTCTTACTAATTAATAAAGAATTAGTTCAATGAGAAAAATGTCAACCATCTTCAAACACATGAAGGTTGCTAAAGAACTAGAGGGGAGACATTGCTTGTAGTAGTATATAGAGGCTTTATACTCTGAGTAATGGTATAAATTAAAAGGAGGTACATTGAGGGTGAATGGATACATGTGTAGCAAAATAACTTAAAAGTGAAAATATATTTCAAAAGAGGCAAAGTCAGTCCCCTGATATGCATGTTTCTGTACCATCAAAGTTAATGCATTAACCATCTATATCCATTTTAAGATGCACCTGAAAAACCAATGAGGAATAAAAATGTTACAGAGGAACTTCTGCATTAGCAGAACCCATCTATGTGCATTTTAAAATGGGCCTGAGAAATAGATGAAGAATATGCTTTAGAGAAGTTTCTGCATTAGCAAACCTAAGTGATGTACTAAGCCTTTTCCACCTCTAATTTTTGTGATTCTTTGATAGATCTGTAATTAAGCTGCTGATCCTTAAAATACTTACTGATAAGATATAGTACAGAATGAGCATTAGTAAGCCTTTTTATAGGCTGGATATTATGTTTTTAAATACACAAAAGAAGAGCCAAGTCCTGAAAGAATTTTTCTCTTTCTCTCTGGAGTAAACTTTACAATTGTAAGCGATATTCAAGATACCACTTTATGAGATGTCCTTCTAAGGAAGGATATCTTAAGTATAAAAACTAGAACCTAGTAAAAATTAGCATTACACAAATTAGGCAGATTCCATTTCTGTTAACATTTAAAATTCAACTTCACTCAAAAGCAAACAGCAACAGCCAGAGTTAAAGATCATATTTTCCTGTTTTATAATGTTTTGAAATATTAGCTTCTTTGATTAAACATAACTGTTGCAGAGTTCCCCCACCAAATCTTCTGCCATGTCAGTTGGTCTCACAAAGTCATCGCCCATCTTCTGTCGTTAGGCCTCTGGTGATCCACTGCCAGCATTGCACAATGTCCTTTCAGTGCCATCATGATACTCAGGCTAGATTTTTTGCCACGTTGTTGTCCTCTGCCAACAGAGACAGCTCCCCAAGTCTAGGATCACAGAGAGAAAAAGGTGATGTTGTGGTGTTCTCAACCTATGAATATGGCACGTCTTAGGATCTTGCATGTGAGAAACTTCCATTTCCTCTTCCTTGTTTCCCCTATCACCTGCCCGTGAACATGGTACCTCGCACACTGGTAGAGAAAAATGGGGAGAGGAAAAAACCTACCTGGTGTACAGAAGCCTGGTGCAAAACTCTTGTGATTTCGAAGAAACTGTTGGATTGCTGACACGTAATGAAGTCACACTTTCAGAATTCCTATGAGTTTAAGGGTAGCTCCTCTAAACTATATTGGAGCCAGTGAAGTATCAACACCAAATGCAAAGCAAATATGTATGTGTAAAATTTTTCTTCACATCTTTTCCATGCATTTGGTTCAGGCCTGGCATTCTGGATGTGATGGCATCCTGATTTGAGCAAATGTCATCCAACACGTTAGGTTTACCAAGATAAACCTACATGTTGTATGTTTAATAATTCCTTAATAATAACTATTGCTGACATTCAGTATGCTGCTTGACATGCTGACTAAAAACTTGTTTCATTTTAAAATAGAGTTAAATAGCTAAACTGTTGACTGCAATAAAGACAAAGAAGAAACACTATCTTACTGATTTTACACCAGCTTCATCTAATTTAAAATGAGTAAATTTTGTAGGATTTAGTCAGTCATGTAGACAAGTATCATTTGCTGTATTTTATAAGTGGCTTTGACAGAACAAAGATGTTAACTTTATAAAAGGACTCCTAAGCACACACACTGGCAACTTTTCATAGTGTTTTTATTAACAATAAATGATTTCTAAGCTATCATGGCCTGAAATAACGTTGTAATACTACTACAATCCTTGCTGAAGCATGTCACTGAAAATAGGCAAAATTAAATCCTATCTAACTATCTGTTCAAATGTGTGATTGTTCTTTAACAACTTTTTGTCTGGCTCTGCAAAGAGGAGGGCAATGGTGATACAGAGAGGATGAGCTGATTTTATTAGAGAAAGTATATTTGCTGAGAATTGGATGCCAACCTGGAATATGAGATACCTAAGCTGAGCTTAGAGCTTAGATATCTTGTTCAGATGAAGCTTTCTTGCTCTGCTGCTGACTCTTAAAGCCTTGGAGCAGGCTTTCAGGGGCAGTTTTTTTAAGTGTTTTTTAAGGTATCAATGGGCTTTTGAAGAATGTGTTGGTCGCACAAAATTCACCCTTTTTTGTACACCAGTGATTTTATACAACAAACACCTCCCATATCCCAAGAGTTCTCAAACTACTATATGGGGAAAGAGAAGGCAGGGGAAGGTGGGCACTCATCACCTGTTTTATTGAAGATATTCCACTGTATGAAAAAGCACATCAAGAAATGAAAAAGAAGAGGGGAAGAAAGGCAGAGAATTAATTTTGACCTAATGTGTTAGCCTTTATCTAGTAAAAAAATACCGTTTTCCTGGTTGCTGCTAGAGAAGCCAATTCTGTGTATTACGTGTTGAAAAACTGTTGAACGACATTTCAAAAATACTATTATATCCAAGACAGAAAATTTGTTTTTTGATTGCTTTTGCTGTTTATTAATCTGCATTCAAATTATATATTTCGTTCCTCCTCCTCTAAGACTTTTTTTATCCAGTCAGATTAAGATAAACTAGGCTACAGGGAGTTATGGACACAGCAAAAGACAATGCTTTGTCCATATATTTAAGACTATAAAATGTTTCTCTCTTCCCAAGCTTCCTGCGGCAGGATATAAAATTGAGAATTAACAACAAACCGTTCATTTGGAATGAGTGGTCCTCTAGATGCATAATGGTTATAAATGATATTATAACACAGGAACATTTTTATTCATTTGCTGCAGTTGTGAAAAAATACAATTTACCTGACAGTCATTTAAAAAAATACCTTCCGTTGAACTGATGAATTACAGAATTTTTCTCAGATTTAATCACCCCAGGTGAGGACACAGAATTGCCTTCGCATTCACAAAATGTGTACTTTATCCCATCCTGTACATCTGTGGCTGATGTTTTGCTGCTCAGTCTTTGTAACATCAGACTGAAATTTTTTATTACTATTTTTAGCCCTTCCCTCCAACTATTTATATTAGAAGAAGTCTTTGCTGACGGCACACACCCCTCAAGTGCTCTGAGTCTTGTTGCAGTTGAAAAAAAAATTCTTAATACCAAAGAAAAAGGGAACAAACCCAGAAAAGGCATGAAAGCTGTGCCTCTGCCAAAGATGAATAGTCAATGCTTGTGATAGTTGGGGCAGGGAGCATGATCTCTGCGATCTTCATGAGTTATAATGTATGTGCCTCCTGTGTGACTATGATCCATATATCCCTGCTCTTGCAAAATACTTTTCTTTATCATATCTCACCTGGCATTCAGTGTACACGATATGGGAATTTTAATCCATCCATACATTTTATCTAGTTGGACAACCTATTTGATACGGTAGATCATGGAACATTAGAAAATCAGGCTTTCATTTACCTGCTGCTCGTTGCCTTAAAACTTTACAGAAAAGAAAGTGTTAAGTCCCAGTTTTACAAAATAGTATGCTCAGTCATGTTGAAGAACAGTAACAATTAGTGTCTTAACTGCATTGTGCAGAAGGCCCGATTAGGATATTCAGTGTTCCTGATACTAAAAGAGCAATGCAAGGACACCCAAACCAATTCTGCAGAGAGTGGGAGTGTGTCTGGTAGGGTTTATTAGCTCAGACTCAGCACCCACTCTCACAGCCCAAGATTGCTCGACAGGGAACCATTCAAGATGTTTCTGCACTGCTCTACCTAGTGTGTCTAGGTTTGAGAGACCTTGATCAGCTCAGGCTCAGCAGAACATGAACATGTGTAGATTGCTTTCAGTTTTGGAATATTCCCATGCATGTCTGTGATGGTATCTCTACATAATTGCATTTGAAAGTGAGACTACTTGGGAGTACAATTCAGAGAAACATTTTAGATCCACGTCAAATCTAGAAGCAGAATACGATCAGAATTTTTGAATCATCTGGGTTTCAGTGTGTCCTGTTATCATGGTTAATGGAGAGCTCACTATAGCTACTTAGTCTTTGTAATATGAAAGGCTGGAGGAGGTTTTTGCTATTAGCTCTTCTCAACAACCTTTTAAGTAGGAAACATTATTTGCCAGCTGCACAGACTCCTCAAATGCCCAGTGTTAAGTGAACAATCCAGACCATTAAATATCCTTAGCAGGTCTGAGTCCTCTTAACCTACTTAGCAGTTGCTAAGGCATTTATTTTCTTAATTACTCTCACAAATTCCTTTTAATTTTGTATTTTAAGTGTTTAATTATCTCTGGTAGTATTACCACTTCTGTCGCAAGATTTTACATAACTGACAACTGTACTCATATTCCTTGGATATAGCCTGAATGTAGTCCTTGATTATTTTTTTTTTTAATTGGGAAGGAATAAAGCATTCATTTTAAGTTACTTTGTCTTATTTTAACATTAAAATACATAAATGTTGTTCCCACTAAGGAAATTCTGACAAGATCCAAGCAGTTTATACTTTCCCTGAAATATAAAAATGTTACAGGTATATTAAACCTTGACAAAAAGTTAAATCAGATTTTGTTCTGTATGCTTAGTTTTCTTTGGGGAATCAAAACTCACTGAAGTGTAAAAGTCTAATTAATTATGTAGTATGCTAATAATTTTTAAATTAAGAACACTTGTGATTTAACTCTAACATGCCATGAATGTGTTTGCAATTGACTATGAAAACAAGATTATGAGAGCTAAAAAAATTAGAAGAATAAGAAACCAGTTACCAAATACTAGTTCTGCTGTGGGGATTCATACAATAGTGGTGAACAGAAGAATGGCAAGCCTGACTCAGATGAAAGGGACATCACTTACAACACTGCAGCATAGTGAAGGAGAAAACAAGTTTATATTACTGTTTTCCCAGATATAAGCTCCCAGCTTCTGGTGAAATACTCTTTAGAGGCCCTCTGAGACAAAAATTGTATCATGAGCAACATATCAATATCTGTATACATATTATTACATGCCACTTGTATATCTACTCTTTGAACCCATTAAGGTTTTTGCATGCAAAGCACCTTGTAGCACTGTGTGGATTTTGCATTGTAGAAAAAGATATTACTTTCTTTGAAACCTCTTGCCTTATCAGTTTTTGTTGTAAAAACTAGTTAACAGTCCATGCTTACCTTATTTTTTGCAGTTCATCATCTTTTCTAAGCTTGTGAATCCTGGTTTGCTCAACTTCCCTTAATAGTGTAGCTGTTCCATATCTCTGATAACACTACTAATCTTTCCTAGGTCTATTTTATCCTTTTCAGAAATATGAAAATTGCATGTAATAAAGAAGATGTGAATATACCACATGTACAGTGGTATAATACTGTTCACGGCTGAGATACCAGTTCCTTTAATAATTTTTCCCAACAGCCTGTATGTCTTTTTCATGGCTATTGTAAGCAGAGCTACTGTTAAATATATCTGTCATAGATTCTAGCATTTATCTAGAGATAGTTTAGCCATATAAGAGATTTAGACCGTTTCAAAATTGGCATACATTGGCATCCAGTGGCTTCCTTGAACACATACACATCTTATGTCGGTGTATTTTTACTTATTCCTTGAGAAATCATTCTGGAATGTGAACCTTCTCTTGTTTTTTTTTTTATTACGGTGAGATCTGATACACAGCTATGCCATGTATGGATGAATTCCAGGTACAGATCTTTCTCAAAGTTACATCACCTCTTTTCCTCACGTAACCCACTTTCCTGATCACATCACTGCTCTCCCATGTACTTAGTCTGGTTGATGGTAAGGGACAGTAGAACTTGGAATCTCATATCCCCAGTCCCCTCTGTTTTTTCTTCAGGATCAATACCTGTTGGTTTACTTCTAGATAGCAGTGGTTAAATACTGTGTGCTTTCACTCAAAACCTTCCTAGAGTCAGAAACCCAATCTGAACAGATGCTATAATACATTCTTGTGGCCATGGAAAGGCTAGGAACAATCTGTGCAGTTTATAAACACTATGAAGCAAGAATAAAACAAGCTTTTCTGTTACCCAGACAGATTTTGAGATACTCATCCAAGTAATCATGTGTAAACCTCACTGTAGCTGTGTAATACTGAATCTGTCTGGAATATGGTATCACATATTTCCATCTCATAGAAAGACATCCAGAATCAAAGTTTCATCCATAATAACAGCATGTGATAAAATATTCATTTCTACTTGTCCATAATAATACATTAGGCATTTCCAGAAGATGAAGAGTTTTCTTAGGATCTCATCTGGTAACTCTTGTTTGAGAGAGAATATATTGCACTATATCAAATTGAACTCTCACATTTACCAGAGATACATAAAAAATAGAAATGTAGGACATCCTGCACAATCTGAAATGAATGTGCTGCAAGGGTAGCAAGCAAAAGCCCATAATAAGAAACTGAAACTCTATTTTTCAGTGTACTTGTGTCATATCATATAATATTTAACTAGAATCTCAAAAGTGAAGGAGGGTTTAATGTGGACTCATAAATCGGATCGTGGCACATCACAGGGAAGCCGTATAAAAATTGAATTGAACCACACAGTGGGTATTAACACATTACACAGTAAAAAAAAAAAAAAAATCAGTTTTGCCTTTTGTTTCTAATGGTGACATTTTGAGAAGATTCACAATATCGTATCTGATAGGACAAAGAGGATAAAAGTCTGTAATTGTGTCCTAGATCTCTTAGTGGCATAAACTATAAAGGAAGCCAATATAGAGTCTTATCTGCAATACTGATATTCTAACATGGAAAATCAGATTCTCAGACACAATAATGTTATATTCTGAAGTACAGCTACAAGTGACAGAACCTCATTCCTGGCAGTGATGATGTGTCCGCTATGATATCTTTATAAACCAGGAACTGCTGGTGCCATGTGTGATTTGGTATTCTTTTGTAAGAATAAAGGTGTTAAAGATATGTTATAGCCATTTTAAGTGAAATAATGAGATTATAATGATAACACTTACCTACACTGTATTGTATTTTTGCAAACGCTTTAGAAAGTAAACAGGTATTACCATCCCTGTATTAGAGAAAAAGAGGCCCAGAGAAGGATATAAACTTACCTAAACAGATCCAGGAGTACAACAGCAGTCTCCAGTGTCTGAATATATTGCTCTATCAAATTCCTTAGCAAGGCAGAGTGTGTCTGGGTTGGTGCAGGGATAGTAGACTCAATACTATAAAGTCCAAAATGCCTTTGGGAGGGAACTGAACCATGCTTTCATCCTGTTCTCACAGAACTAAATATCATATCCTTTGAATAAGAGGAAGCCCAATTAAAAATATGTCAAAAAAGCCAAAAGGTAAAAATTTTGAGGAATCCAATATGCCAATTAGAGAGGAAAGAGTACTGCTAGATATTTTAAATATTGCTATTTAGGAGAAGTATATTATTATAAAAGTAAAATTGTTATGGTTGGTGTTCTGTGTATGATTATTATTTCTCACTATTTCTGCCTGTATCTAGTAAGAGCTTCTAGCTTGTGCATCAGGGTTCAGTCCCCACTCTCCATCTAACTCCCATCAGAGCACTGCGTACAAAAGAGCTGAAAGATAACGACAGTATATCACAGTGTTTCAGAAGTACTTCTGCATCCATCACCTTGAGATTTCTTCTCTATATGAAGAAGATACTGCTATAAATTCTGCTGCAAGACAATACATGAAGATGGACAGAAATGCAATGAAAAACTCATTCTGAACTACTGGAGAGCTAAACTTTAAAGTAATAAAGATCAAAAACTAACTGCATGAGACTGCTTTTCATTTACTGAACACTATGACTAGTTTCACAGCAAGCAATTAGGAATGATAACTGAGAAAAATTAGTTCAAGATAACAGCATTTACAATGGATTAGTTTTTGGTTTTTCCTGCAATTTTTGAAAGCAGATCTTTTTTTCACACTGCAGAATTAAAGGTATCAAGTAGTCGATTTCTTTAATACAAATAAAACCATCTTTTTTTTTAAAACTATTTAAAATAGTTCAGGAGGATGACCTTCCTGTTAAAAAAAAAAACAGAAAAAAAAATGTTTTTACACTTCTTGAAAGCTAGACAAACCATGCTTCTTTCTTCAGAAAAGTAAGAAAACAATGAGAAAGCTGTCTGAAAACCAACTACATACTCGGCTAAAATGAATGTGAATCTAGAAGGCAAGAGTTCTGCAGAATTTAAGAATTAATGAAACATCTTCCACAAAAATGTTCCTGTCCTGTGAGTTGAAATGCACTAAATAACTCTGAATTGCTTGAATCTTTCTTACGGACAAATGATATTCACATAGTAATGAGACTCTGTAGCAAATCAAATCTTAGTTGGAATACCAATACCAAAATCATGTCTAACAGCTAATATATTGCAAAGTCTTTTCCAAAGAGAAAGATAAGACTAGATCTCCAGGATGATTTAATCGAGAGCTGACAAACAGCATCTTTCACATAGGAGTACGCAAGAAACTTTATTATTGTTGTTGTTATTATTATTATTACTACTACTACTGTAATACACAGGGACCTCATCATGACTAAATTTAAAGCTCATTAAGGTCAATGGAGTAGTTTCAGAGCAACTCAGCACTTCATACTAGCTACCAGACATGTGCGGATCCCTTTGAAGTAAGTCACAAATTTAAAACATAATGTGATAAGTTTCTAATTTACCAAAGCTGTCATTCTAATTATTATACCTGAAGCTTTTTTATACTTCAGCAGGGGTTTTTTTTGCTAATTTATGAGTAATCTAACATAATATCAGAATATCATTTTTAAAGTTTCTTGTGGGGTCTATAGGAAACCATGGTCTGTTACTTTATGCACAAGCATTTGCTTTAACTGGTTTATTCAGCATTATCCACATCTAAACGCTCTCAGAATTAAGTGATTTGCCGGCCTGCATGTTAATGTTGTATATACTTGAAGTAGAAAATCTGCATTTAGTTCAGCAGTATCAATATGTAGGTACTGAAGCAGAAGGTAGAAGCAGCATGTGCACCCATGGAGAATAGAGTGCTTTTGCAAACAGTGTCACATTTTTTTGAAAAATACATCTGTTTTGCTCAATTGACACTCCATGATACTGCAATTATAAGCCATATGTGAGTGTGGTAATTTGGGAAGATAAATTAACATTTTAAAATCAAGACTTGGTGATGTTTGTATCATTGTGCAACAGCTTCTAGACAGATGAAAGGGGTTTCCCTTCCTTTTAGGACAGGATCTGTCCTAACTGCTATTAGGTACATTAAAAGAACTGTGGAGGGGCTGTGCTGCAACACAAATCCCCCAAAGGAGTCCTGGCAATTTCAGAGCTTCTGTTCACCGCATGGCCTCTGCTGGGTTTGAGCATGCTCCTAGTGCTAGCGTAGCCACGGATCAGGCACCCTGCCTACTTCTTTTAGACAATAAGGTACAGTCTTGGCCCCAGATACGTTGATGTCAAGATTATGCCATTTGTTCCTCTCAGGGCACCTGCAGTGAATTCATGTTGGACCTGACAGGTGAAGTATTAAACATTTGAAGTAAATGGCATTATATTAGGTGGATATTAGTAATTTAATAATTATTACATTTGGGGTTGGGAATTGGGAATTTCTGAATTCTCTAATAAAATGGTGAAATAATCCAAAAGTAGACTGGAATCCAAATTGTTATTTGAAAGAAAAGTAGAAGGAAGGAAATATATTAACGGTATGTTGTAGGCAAAAAATTAGCTTAAATTGTGGACACTAACAGGCAGCAGATAATTGGGAGTATGTACATGTGTGGACAGATATTAAAAATTAAATTTCTGAACTCTCAAGTACAAGTCTGCTCCTTGCTAGCTGCAACCATTATGGGATGGTTGTAAATTTTAATGACAACTGGACTAAAACAAAAGTGGGATGTTCCAAATCTTCTAGTTTATTAATGGAGACAAATAACACGGAACCACCAAGTAAGAGGCTGAGCACACATCGTGCCTCTGCATGCAAACTATTTAAACTGGGAAGATCAGGTTCTGAAAAGAAGAATTGATGGCAGAAAGGAGGAGTCCTGAAGAGAAGAAGTGGTCTGGGAAAGAAGTTTTCTATCTCAGCTGGTAGAAAGTCTTGGAGACCAGAGATGAGTGTAGAGAGAAATGCCAGGGGATGCCAAGGGACCTTGGCCTTAGCACCCGAGCCAAATCTAACTCTGGGGAGCTACACAGCACAGATGGACAGAACTTTCTGCCCAGCCTCCCTGGACCAGAAGTGACCTCCTGACCAAGAAGGAAAATTAAGCTGTCATGAATGTGGTGCTGGGGGGTGTGAATGAGTGAGTGTGTGTAATAATCAGGTAGGGTAAAAACTCTAGTTCTCTTGGTTCTTAAATACACCCCAGTATCCAGATCCACTGCTGGACTTCATTTGCTCTGCCTCACCCATGATGTGGTAGCAGATAACAGAGAGGGAAGCTGGCAAATGTCTATTCCTTTCTGCATACAAAAAGCAATTGTTAGAATTTTCATGGTGAACTGAAAGTGCTTTGAAACAGTGATCACAGTGGCAGTTTGTCAAAAACATTCTTGATTATGTTTAGTTTTTAGAAAATACTAATAAAGTTTCATGAAACAGGCTGATTTTATCCAGCTTTATGCCAAACTCAGCTGGCTCTAAACAGTACAGGACACAAAGCATTCCAGAAAGCATAGAAATACTCATCCATAGTAGATCTGATAGTATACTGAGACTTCAATATCAGTTAGATCTGAGCTGTGCAGCAGAATGAGTCTTGAGGAAAGTCAGCCTTCTAACTGGCTTAGGTAATCAAAGTGCAAGATTTAAACTTCTTTTATTAGACTATACAAAGATTCAGCCTTGCAAACAGTCTTATAGGATGTGATTAGTTTGAAGTGGGAGATGACAACAACTTTCTAATTGCCTTTTCAATTTTTATTTATGTTTTTAAGCATCATAGGTGGAAAAGATCAACCAGTGTGTCTCAGCGTAGGCAGAAATGTTCCTCGCAATGTATAAAAGCTGACATATTTGCGTAGAGCTAGGAATTTAGCTATCCATCCTCTGTAGCTGTTTTATGACTCAATCCTTGATTCAACTTTGGAGTTTAAACCATGGTAGCTATGGGTTCATTTCAAGATAAATGAAAAATATAGCATTTATCATGGGTAAAGGATGTAGAATGCAAATTTGTTAAGAATACTGGTTTCTTGTCAGTTGTGAAATGTGCTGCATTAGAGCACCATGTAGTTTATTTCTACGCAACAACTGTAGTGTACATTCAGTTTGATCTATATGATTGAAGGGAGTATCTTCGTCTGTATGAAGTACTGCTAGTACAGGTCAGATGGAAGTAGGTATAGCATCACATTTTACATTGAGAAAAAGCTTTAAGGATTCAGTTAAGAAAGTTTTGTCTGTTACTTTGCAAGTCAGCCTATCCTTTTGAATTCTAAATAAAGAATAAATCAGGTATTCTAATCCTGTTACCACAGATGAGGAAGAAAAATAGTATACTCTGCAATATAGGTCACCAGCACAGATATTTTTATCCTAGTTTGCATTGTAATTTAAATACTGAGGGTTTTTTTGGTGTTGATCTTTTTCACAATAATGAGACAATAAGTCCGCATTATAGAGCAGGCAGGTAGAACTTTTAAATAGTCATAAATAAATAGGGAGGATAAAACCATCATTATGGAAAAAGAAAAACCTACAGTTTATCATCAGTCATTTATTAAGCTGTCATTACTTATTTTCAAACAATTGGTTGGAGCTAATGCTAAAATACGAGAATCATGCATGTAGTGGCATCATGGGTTAAATTTCTTTGCTCAAACTTTATTAAAAAGATGGAAAACATCTTAAACCAGGGCTGTATTTTCTAACTTTTCCAACACATTTTTTCAACAGGCAGCTATCTTCCTGTATTTATGAAATGATACTTCCCACTGTAGTTTTCTGCCAACTGTAAAGGCAGCATGTTCTGGATATGACCAGAAATCAGCTTGCATTGTGTCCATTCCCTCAGTGAAGTCCCATCCTCAAATGCTATATCAATAGCATAATTTACAGATGAGATTACCCCAGGATTAGGAATTCACAACCTGTAGCTCAAGAGCACTTGATGCCTAATCTCTAGATGAAGCTCAAGGCCAAGGTGGTGTCTTTCCCTGATAGTAATGTATTTTCAAATACATAAAAGTTGCTGTCCTCTGTACAAAAGCAAAATGGAAGGACATGAAAAAGACTTCTTTCTTCCTGCTTTGGCCTTAGCCTCCTTTTCTCTACGATGTCGTGAATCTAAGGTTCTCTCATCCCAGTGTGAGCCAGCAGTACCACCTTAAAATCTTTTTGCAGAAAGGATGTTGGGACAGGGTGAGAGCACAAAGATTTATTGGTGTGGGCTGTAGCTGATGACACACAATGACTCCAAAAGTGAAAGCTGCTTTTGGGGAAAATTTAAAATGGAAGAGAGACAGTGGAAAAGGAAATGGAAAACCCTCCCCAACTGGTAGGAAGGAGAAGCAATGGAGCTGCCAAACAAGCTTCCTTCCCTGGACATTTCCCCTGTGTAGCTAGTGGTCCCACTGTGGCAGTTTTGCCTTAGAGACTATATAGTTCTCATCAGGAGCCATGCAAACTCCATACTGGTTGTTCCTGCTTACGATGCTATTAGTCTGGCGAGGGCACACTGTGATCAAGGGTACATGTTTCGTGCTGGTATGTTGTTAAGGCTCATGCATGCTAGTTACTGGGTCGCTTAATGTAAACCAAAAGCTACAGTGTAGGAGGGAGAGGAGGTGATTCTCATGCCAGTGGCAAACTTCCTGTGAGAACTTGCAGTAACAACGATGTTGGGGTTTGCAAGTACAAGGCCATGGAAATAGCAGCAAAAGGACAGCAGCATGAGAACTAGAAGAGAAAAATACTACCACAGAGTCTCTTGGAAAACACTGCCACAACACTTGAAAGGTTACAGAGCTGCAAGTTAAGGAGGGATGACAAGAACTGCAGACAGAAGGTCCGTAGCTTTTCAAAGGCTAAGCACGTAAGGCACTGTAGCTGCGGGTGATGAGAGTAATTCTGATATTGCTGTGGCATAGAGCACACCTGCAACACTAACCTATGGTGCCTCAGCAGCTTGTAGTTTGTCTGGGTTCATGTAGTTTCCACATTACTCCCTACTAAAAGCTCATTTGAAGAAGGACAATCTATCTTCCCCTTAACAAACTAATTGTGGAAATTATGTGGAAAACAGAAGTGGAAAAATTATGCCTTTAAAACAGATATGGGTTAATTGGGACAGTATCTTGCTAACAAGAAGCTTTTACCTGTATAATTAAGCAGTAGTACAGCAAATACAGTAGCACACTAGCACTGGAGTCTGAAAAATAGTTCTTTATTCCATTTGCTCTCTCTCAGAGCCTATTGGCCAGCACATACCTGCCTGCCAGATGACTATTTGCAGTGCAATAGGAGATTTTTCTTCCTGCTGCTCCCCAGTCAAAAAAATTGTTTGCTGCAACAATAACCTAATAGTTGTTTACCTTTTGCACACATGACTTAACCTCTCAAGGGGCAAGTGGGAACTGCCTCCCAGATGGACATTTGATTTTGAATGGGCTTAAGCCAAATGGCTGCTCTTGTAGTGATAGTTGAAAATATGACTTTTTTGTCTTATTCTGTTGAGGACAGCCAGCTGGCAGTCCTTAGCCCATTGGAATTTCAATGGACTCCTGGCAACTGTTTCCCACTTATCCCTCAAAGGAGTGGCACACTGTCTTACAATGTCATTTTGTTATAGTTTATTTCTTACATATTGAGCAACATTGACAGGTATATTTGCAAATTCTTAGATATTCTGGCATCCCACTGGTAAATCCAGTAGATTACCATATCAGTTTGAAAGACCTTCAAGTGAGAGAGCAATTTTATACCTTCCAGTCTTGGTATGTAGAATAATAGAATCATAGAATCTTTGAGTTGAAAGGGACCTTTAAAGGCCATCTAGTCCAAACCCTCTGCAATGAGCAGGGACATCTTCAACGAGAGCAGGTTGCTCAGAGCCCCTTCCAACCTGACCTGGAATGTTTCCAGGGATGGGGCATCTACCACCTCTCTGGGCAACCTATGCCAGGGTTTTACCGCCCTCGTTGTGAAAAATTTATTCCTTATATCTAGTCTAAATCTACCCTCTAGTTTAAAAGCATTACCCGTTGTCCTATTGCTAACCAAAAAAAGAAAACCAGAAGTAACCTGGTTATCTTTGTGATCTCCTTTTAAAAGTCAGTATTTACCAGTAACAAGTGAACAGTGAGCCTAATACTTCAGGCTTCAATGACCAGTTCTCCTAAAGAGGATGCCTTTTACCTAAATAATCAACCACAGCACATATGCAGTAAATACATATTTGGTCATATGCTTCGTATGGAAAAAAATAGTAATTTACCAATATAGTTGTGAAGAAGTCCAGATATTGGGAGAATGTTTTGACAATTTTAATATAATCACTTATTTCTGGTCATGTCTGGTCATGTCAGTTCTTCAGTTATGGTTAAAACTATAAGCACAAAAGAAAGAAACATTAAGGTTTATCAGCATGGGGTATACACCATTTCCAGTCTATATACAAAACAAATAGGAGGTTTTTCACTGTCATGTTACTATGCATGTAAACTCCTTAATTGTGCAGCGATCTGTGGCATTTTGTGAGTTTGTCGTGGATTTGTGTGTGTGTGTTTCCTACCTCATAGGTGAATACCAGATCATGTAGGCATGGTCCTGTGGGAGGACGAAGAAAGCAAGTAATGTATTTGTCTAATTCCCCACCTAGCAAGGCTTCCTACACAAGTTTATTAATATTTCATTGTTTCTTTAGCAGAGTTCTTTTCACACTTTTGTGTTCTCTCTTATTTACAACTGAGGAACATGGGCTCTTTTATGTTATTCATTAACAGACATTTATTTGACAAATGCAGGTGGTTGTTTTTTTCATCCAGAACTTCTGTGCTGCAAAGACTCTGCTGGCTACTTGGTTGAAGGGTGTTAATGCAACAGGAGGAATACTTGAAAGAGTCTATTGCCCATCTGCATCCAAGGCAAGTTGATTCAATCCATATTTGAATACAAGTAAGCAAATCCCTTCATTTCATCATAGGAAGAAGTGAGATATGTTTTAGCCCAGGTTCATATAATAATAGTAATACATACATACTGAATGTATGTATTATCTGGATGGAAAGAGGTGGTCTTGGTCACCATATAAAGTACAGGGAAATTAATTATTAATTAATTATTCAGAGCAGTAAGAGATTCACTAAATGATATCCTGATTGACCTTGTTAGAATCACAAGTGAGACACAGACTGTATGTATAATAGCAACTGAAGGAGATAATTGCTTCTGCAATATGACAATAATAATATACACTTGCTTTGTCATTGGCAATGGAAACTGTAACTATAGCTGGCAGATCTGCTTCATCACACCCAGATTTTGCAGTGGAACTACTTTTTAAGGACAAGCCACATACTTAGAAAGCCCTCAGGAGTCACAAGCGGTTTTAAATCTTGATTGGTGGACATGAGTTGCCATTGTTGGTCATAGCTGCGTGCTAGTTGCATTGCCTTGCTTTGTTTTTTATAATGAAAGCTGTACTGCTAACCAATGCTTTCAATAGATTTTAACTCCTGTCATAGGGCAAAGGTAAAAGTCATCAGAATTTCAACTCAGGTGATATGTCTGGGCCTAGAAATGTGATTTTAGTTTCACATGACTTTTGTTTATCGGTTGATATTGGTTTTGTATATGCCTTTCGTAACTCTGTTAATACCTAAAGTAGTAGTATTTCAATGTTGGTGGAGAACACTGTATACTTTTAAACAAATCATACCTTCCTTATGATGCACAGGACTACTCTTGGCTCACTCTCAGCTCATCCGGATAGCGACCGGAATGAAAACCTAGCCTTGGCCAACCAAACTTACTAATAAAGCACAGCTCAAAGGGCTATGAACTGAATAGTCAGGTCGGACATGCAGTCAGCAGTGTATATGCAGCAGCAGGAAGCAAACACCTTCTAGCAAATACTTGTCTACCTAAACCAGTGATATTAAAACAACTGGTTTATTCACATGCTGATCTTCACATTAAGGCATTTTCTTCATCATTCATCTTATTTCATAGTGCTAATTCCGTACACATGTCATGAGTCTTACTTAATCAAAACAAAAACCCCAACAACCCTGAACTATGTATTTCATAATCAACCAGCAGAACTCTGCTCTATGTGTTCATCTTGTCTAAATGCTAAACTAAATGTAAAACTTCTGTTCTCTGACTTCCAGGAGCTAGGCTGAGCAGTGGGGGTTTCAATTAAAAACCACAGGAAAGGAAAGGAATATGTCAATAAAACCACAGACTTGTAAGTACTGCATACTAGTTTGCAAACAAACACAGCAAGCATTCTCCAAGTATGAGTCTATTACTGTAAATTTAGACTGAATGCATGATGTTGAAGGTGACTGTCCCAGCATGATTTTCCTTCATTTCATGTAGAGTGAAATGCTCTCTAGCTTTACATTCAATAGCTTGATCTAGTCAGTCTGCAATGAGACTATTACTAACAGAAGAAGATGCCATGAAGAGAATGGCTTAAGCCAAATTAGTAATGTTTTGTTCTATTTCAAAAGAAAATGAGAACTGTAAAGGAGAGAGTAGAAGGTGAAAAAAAAGAAAGTCGTGAATTGATTCTAAGGCAATGTCCTATGTGAGATTTTAAATGTAGACATAACTTGAATAGAAATGTAAATGCCATGATTTGCATTATAAAGCTTTGTTAAATACTAACTGTCACTAGAACAGATTATGTTGATAATTAATTAGTTACAGACTGGGTACAGTCACTTTTTAAAAAGGTTGCATTAGGGATCACATATTTTATAGTGAAGAAATCTTGAGTAAGAACGGTGAAGGTGAAAAAAAATTATAAACAGTTTAGAATTCCTAGAAAAATACATGCTCTAATGCATTTTTAAAAATACAGTACACCCTATGGTGCTTTTATTGCTCTTGTATTAAAGAGAGGAACCAGCAAGAGAAAAACAATGTAGTTTACCTAATTAAGTGAGCAAAATACAGCTTAAATTTACAGAAGGTTAATAACTAACATTAAATGTATTGGCTTCACGTTATGTTTGAACTATTAATAAAGTGAACTCAGTGACTGCTCAAGCATTACAATTATTTCTCAACTAATAAAGAAATGAAAAGGGGAAACCTAGTAGCAGAAAAAGTGCACAAATATTCAACTGATTTTTTTCCACTTCAGCAGTCATTTCTTTATGTAACTCTTTCCTAAACAGTAAAAAAAGCCACAAAGGACAGAAAGGGCATCAGCTTTGAAATTTGATGCTGAAGTTCTTTGACTATGTAGAGGCTAAGCTACTGGTTTAATAGAGGTTTTCAAAGGCGCTCAACACTGACCTCATTCTGCTGCTTTTAAAATCTCTTGGTGTTTACCAATGTCTTCAACAGGACTGGAGTCACACAACAGCTGAACACTTTTGAAAAGTCCGGATTTCATCTTATTCACAAAAACGTAAAAGGCTATGGGTACTACAGAATGATGTTTGCCTCCTTTCTGAAAGTTGTAGTGGGGACATGCTCTAATGATTTTTCACATACTTAGTTTTTTAAATTGTGAGCTGTTCTGTCCAAATCAATGTGGAAGTCTTTGCAGGACATCTGAAATGCCAACACACCACATAAATATAAACAGGTGCCTGACAGTCGCTGAAAATTAGAGCCCCACAATGTATGTTTTAAGATTACATAGGCTCAGGAATGTGCTGCCATAATCCAAGGAGCAGTTGCTATTTTATGACTGTGAAGACTAACTGTTTGAAGAAGTGATGCTGGTGATTCTGGGCTAAATCCTATTTAATCTGGTTTCTAAAGATGCTTGGTGCCAGGAAAAGAGAGCCCAGGCTGTAAGAATGATAAGCAGGAGAGGTGGCAGAATATACACCTACATCATTCAAAGAAAGAAAAGTGCACACTCTACCTGAAGGTAGAGCTATTAATGTGTCTCAGTATGGATGCCACAGTGGGAGTTCTGATCTGATGTTGAAGTCTGCCCTTAGCTGACTTAGCCGAAAATAGCCAGATCATTTAGTCCAAGATGTCAGAGATAACCACATATGATGGTAACTGGATCACTCTCCTGTGTCCTCTTAGTTAGAGGAAATTAATTTCTCCTAAATTTGTTAATGCAAGCAGTCATCTTGATTCAGAAGGAACCTGGCAGCAGGAAAGGGGCTGCAGAGGCTTAATTAACTCCCCTTACTGGCCCTCCCCAGCACCCTACCCTGAGAACTCCCTCTTCACATACCTGCCCAAAAAACTTTATAGCTGCTGCTACTTTCTTACTTCTCATTTTTTTTCACTGAGTAAGTGTAAATGGAAGGGCAGAGTGAAGATCTGGAAAAGGAGATCAAGAAGAGTTTTAAGGGGAAGGCAACAGAGATGAAGGAAAAAGGAAGAGGAAGTAGAATGTTCAACATAAATGGGTGGTGTTCTGAAGAATACATTAATCTAATAGTTGAAGGCATGGAAGGTTTATAAAACCTGCTTCAAATCATGAATTGTGATTCAGCTGTAGTTTAATGGATATTTTGTAGAGCACCAAGGCATGTATTCTTTCATTTTGTTTTTGGTTTCTACACATGGTGAAGTTTCTGATATCAAGCACCAGTGTGAAATATTATCATTGTATACAGAAGTGTATTAAAATCTACTGCTTCCAGTTTTAGATCATCTCATTTGTTTCCAGCTCTCAACTCATCGCTCAGTATGGTCTGCTGTTAACATACTCCCTGGTGAAGATGGATGCTGTATGATGGCTAGAATACAAGGTAGTTTTTGGAATCCTCATTTGGCTCTGTTTCTTGTAGTTTTGGCTAGGCAGATGTTTAACTAGCATAATTCTCAAGAGTGTAAAATGTTAAGAGTTTTTCCTGTTTTCCATTAAACTCAGTGGAAGATCTCCCATTGACTTAAATGAGAGTTGAATTAGGCCTTTTGAAATAATATGCAAAATTACAATTTCCTCCCTTTGTCATCCACTTTCTTTCACAACTGACAACTGATCCTAGAAGGTATTGACTGTTCTGTGTAATTATTGAGTGTAATCAGCTTCCACTAAGTGCTAAGCTCCTCCAAGAATTTTCCATCTCCTTGCAGGATTAAACCCCTGGTTTATCTGTTTCTCACCCTGAAAAAGAATAAAGTAAATGTTACTAATGGACAATGAAACAACAAGAAACAAGAGAAGAAACATACAACAAAGGATTTTTACACGATGAAAGGTGGATGAATTGGTAGTAACCAGCAAGATAAATAAGAGATACAAAAAACCTATGTCATATTCTGAACTTTAAGTACCAAGTGTAACATCAGTAATTTCCTTTGCAGAGGCAAAAAATCTACTTGAGAGTCATGAATATAACCCTGCAGAAGATGACTGTGGAAGATGATGCTAAACAAAGATTACAATGTGAACTAATTAATTTGAATTTGATCAACTCACTTTTATGAGTGCACTTCACTGTGATTAGTCAACTGATTTTTGGCTGACAGTTATGATGACTGAATGATAATTAATATGTACCTCTTATGAATCTAAAGCACAAAACATTTTTATGTACTGTGCTTATAATAATGGGAAAGATACCTTTAGCAGCCAAGAATTTGGATACGATATGTCTTAGAGTTCCAAGAACGAACTTTGTGCAGAGTTATCTAATTGCATATATATTACATAGCTGTATACTTGTAGGTAATTGCAGTTCTTTCCTTTTCCTTTTTTGTTTCCTTTGCTTCCTTTCATATTCTCAAAGGACCTTGAAGTTATATACATGTATGTGTGAAATAAAGCAAAAGATTCCAGAAGGACCATGAACACATCTTCAGTATGTGAATTGGCTGGCTGAAACTCTGTGGTAGATGTCTCTCCAAATAATGCTAAATTTCACTCCTTTCACAGTTCCAGTTGTATTTTGTGATATTACAGTGGCTATCCGTTGTCTTGCTCTTGCAGTATAATGAAGGCAACTGCCATCACAGTCCAGTTAGACGTGCAATTGCACTTTCATTTATCAGACATCAGTTCTGCTACTCATGCTCTTCTGAGACTCCATTCTAGAGTCCAGTTATGGGCTGTCAAAATCAGTCTTCTCAGACATACCATGAAGGCAATCCCAAATATCTACTCAACATATAAATCCCAGGATAGAAATCCAGAGCAAAACACACTTTTGCTAGAATTTCTTCTTTAAAATGGAGCCTCCTATTACTGTTTTTTGAAGCTGAATCTCTTGAAACTAAAATCTATTCCCCTTGAATTCAGGATGGGTAAATTACTCAACGATTTTTTTCTCTAAAATTTCCATGCCCTTTTTCCTAAGTACAATTACAGTGATGATTAACAAATGAAGCACTATGGATAAGCAAATGTATAATTCATATGAACGTAGCTGGTCAGAGCTAGGGATTTCTTTTTCTCTCATTCTTTATAAATGGAATAGAGATTGTATCTTCTTAAGCCTTCTTGCTCTTCCTTATTTCACAAATGAAGCAATTTAAATAATATCAAAATCACATAATAAGTTTTAAAAATTTTCATTTTATATTTTTGGCTGAAACTATTCTTTGAATAGTTTCTCAGTTTTTCTAAACACCATTTACCACTACTTGGTAGAATTTATCCCACTGTATAATATAGTGTTGTGTTGCTTTTGTAAAGTATGTAAAATGCTATAAAAAAAGCTGTAAAATGTAACATGAGATCTCAGTGTTATTCCTTTGTTTTTATTTCAGGTCATTTCCCATTGGCTTAGACTGACTTTGAATAGGACTTCAGCTTTTTCTGGCTGTAATCATTCTGCAAATGCAAAAGAGTGAGTAATAAGAATAATCAGTGTTTGGCAGTCTGCACAGGCATTCCTAGGCTACAGACAAATAAGTAATAATCATCAGTCCATTTTTTTGGTTGTGCATAAGACCCAAATAACCCTCTCTCTTCTCTGTTTGAGAAGCATAACTCTTCTAGATTAATCCTAAATTGGAGTGCATAATAATTATACTAGTTAGTAGCAAGAAACCTTTTTTCCCAGGCCTTAAATCTTTATCTGGTATATACTTTAGTGATGGTTAAGGATCCTTGTTGTAATTACATAATCTCATTCTGAGATCAGTCAAAAGTATTCTGGGTTCCAGGGCTAAAGCATGCAGGAGTGCCTACTATCCTTAAAAGCAGAAAAGCTGGAGGATGAAAAGACTGCCTTGCACTGTTACATTTTCTATGTGTAACTATTAAAGTGGTTCTTTTATGGAGGATTTTCTGTGTAAATATTGCTTTAACTATCTATTGGAAACGTACACATATGCTTTCCTTATTTACAGAAAAGTACAGACGTTTTCTACAGTCAACAGAGCAAAACCTCTGGTATGGATAACTTTCAATCTTCGTTACTGGACCTGTGTTTGGGCAATTTAGCAGGAGCTCTGTGTCACAGTAAGCCATTTTCATATATCCTTTGTAACTCTCTTGTTCATGTTATGTAGCTGGGAAAGCCAGCATGCCATTTCTCCTCTCTAGGAATAGTCTGTGTGTTTCAGTGAAAGAGAGTATTAAAAATGTGCTGAAAGCAAAACTGGAAAAATAAATGTCAAAACCTAGACCACAGAACTTCAGAGCTACAGTCGTACAAATAGTCTTATATTCCACTTTAAATTCCAAGGTAAAATCAAGAAAACAAAAGTATTGTATACATTTACATTTTAAGTTGTGTAATCGTGTTATTATCTGAAACTAATACCATGCTGTTAAAATTTAGATAAAGTGTCCTGCAATGCATACAAAATGTTCATTTGTTGAAGGCCATTAAGTTAATTTCCTGGGAACAAGATTAAATGCAAGGCATTTACATAATCATTAGTTGTGAGGTGTAGAATAGATAATTAAATATTCCGCCACATTAATTTATATTTAATTAACTGTGCTTCCATGATCCTTCTGCCTGAATATTAATATTGTGTAAATAAACAATTAAGATGCATGCTCACTTTGCAAAAGCTTTATTGTAAAAAATGTGATCTAAGAAATTCTATGAAATCTACTTAAATTAATAAACACTCAAAGGTTTTGTAAAGCAGAGTTGTCAATTTTGAAAGTTTTGCTAAATAGCTCCAAGTACTATGATTTTTAACACTTTAATACTTCAAGTGTTCAGTGTGTCAGAATTGTCATAACAAACTTTTAATTACAATATTTCCTATTCTACATTTCACAACCTCTCATTTAAATTGGTTAACATACATAAAAGCTAGAAAAGCATGCAGAATGAGCTTTGCATTAAGATTGGAAGAGACAGTAAAGCCATAGGACACTAATGAACATTATATTCTTTAGTAAAGAGATACAGTTTCAGAGCTCCTGTTTCCATATTAAAGGGATATAATTTGAAAGCACTCAGGCCATACCTGACAACATCAGAAAAAAACTCTTTTTTTTCTTTTCCTTGGTAAAATATATTCTCAGCAGAAGCATTTTCAGTTGTATACATAGATGAACAACATACAAAAGGCTGAACTGAAATTCAGAGCACTTTTTGTTTCATTTAGATGTAAGTTATGCATTGCTATCGGCCTATAAAACTCACCCAATACTGTCTTCTGTTTCTAGTAGGAATATCTCTATGAATTACCTGTACTTTAAGATAGCACTTCTAGATGTATGCAGTTGTATTTTGACAAATGGAAAAGAAGTATCATAGTATAATGATAGGGAGAAACTACCCGTGGGAACCTATCTGTCTGAAAGGGAACATGACAAAACAGGTGACTGTCCAACAGACTCTGGACTTTTGGGGGACAGTGTGTATTATAGGAATCCTCTGCAGACCTATGATTTTCTGTGGACTGTGCTATGAAGGATGGAGAAAAGACTTAGAAATTTTACTTTTGTAACTGAAAAATCTAATATTTTCATTAGTTTTCTGTTGCTGGCACTGGGACATCTGAAAGTCCAGTTGCAGTTAGTGCAAGTTGAGAGAGCTCGATACTTTTGAATCTAGGTTTATCCAGAAAGTATCTTCAGGATTCTTCAGAGAAAGGAAGAGTTTGGCACGGGTTCTCTCCTTTGTGAGATTACAAAAAGCTCCAACTCATTATATATAAAAATATATACTCATATATATCAATAGATAGTAACTTTTGACCCAGACTCCTCCCTCCCTGCCCCTGGAACATGAATACATTCCAAGTGTCTTTAAATATTATGTTAAAATTATTGATAAATTATTGATACATGAAAGGAAGTCTGACTAATGGCAGCTAATCATGCACAGAAACAGTATATTTCTAATGCAAAATGACTATAGGTGAAATGAGGACTAAATGAACTCATATTAAAAACAATTGTAGGATAGTAATGTAATTATGTTACAGTCATTACATTTAATTAGAGATCTGAAGTTTTATAGAAAAAAGTCTTACTGTTTCCTAAAACGTAAAACCTGCTTCCTGCAAACAAAGCTCTTATCTGAAACACAACAGAATGAAAAATAAGGATGTAGTTTCATGTAATTCTTAAACTGATCTTGCTTACAGAGGTGATCTTTTCTCCCACAACTAACCATACCTTCCTGCCTCCATTTTTGAAACAGATCTGATGATTAAATGACTATAGGATACATAGGATCAGCTTGTGTGGACACATAAAAATGTCTGAACCAAGTCATTGCAAAACATGTAGTTGCTAGAATAGACCCCAGGGGTAAGGTAGGATGCATGGTTGGGAGTGGAACAAGACCACTGGTTCAGACAGCTGCCTTCATTAGAACAGTTCCAACACACTGTTGTAACTAACAGTTCCAACAACTGCATCCCAATCTTAATTTATTTTTCTGTTTCTGTGAGATGGGAATTCCTTGTTTTCTTCTTCAAGGTTTCTTTCTAAAACAAGAAGGTAATCCTGTTTATTCAATAACTAAAACATGCTAACCCTGCTTTGAAGGCAGTGGTTTTCCAAGTAAGTGCAAATGATATTTAAATATTCTTTCAGATTTTCATTAGTACAATAATACAAACCTTTGAGGTTTGTGATTACAATTGTATAAGATGCAGATGGCACTATTTTTCTTCCCAGGTAATTTTAAAAGCTGTTTGGGGTAGACTATGACACAGAATAAAAGTTAGAAATTTTGATATATAATATTATACAGATGTGTACTGCATAATACAAGACAATAAATTACATGTTATGAAAACTGGTGATGTAGTAAAATGGTGTTTTCTATATGTCAGGAGAAAGGCAGAAGAAATACGTAGCGAATCATGAAGGCTGAGTATTGCCTCTTGAGGTTTTAAACAGTGTATTCCCTGAAAATATCGAGTTGAGGTGATTCATGGATGTTAGACAATCTTCCTCCTTTTCGCAGTAGCACGAATAGGGTCATGAAGGTCAGGAGGAAAAAGAATAAAAAGTATCTCCAAATAAATTGAAAGTAGGCAGCTGGCATAGAACAGGTGAAGGCTGTGATAGAAATGGAGAGCATCAATTAGTAAAGGCACACCACAACATGCATGCAGCTGGCTAGCTGAAATAAAAGTTGGGAAACAAGGTTAACAGTAGAAACTAATTAAAACAAACAAGGATAAAGCTGTTTTTCTAACCACCCATAAAAATAAATGTAAAGAAAAAGTAGTCAATAAAGTGTTGCTAAGTAAAAATAGAAAACCAGAAAAACAATTAAAAGCTAGGCTCAGAGCTGATGCGAAGGTGCAGTAGCAGTTAACATCTGACATTCCTGCCTAATATGCGGGAACTAATACTAATCAACTGGCCAGAATGACAGTATCTCAGCAAATATGTGTAGGATTACCAGAGTGGTGTCACAATCCTAACTGATTTCGATGGGTACTTGCAAAAGTAATACTGTGTAGTCTGAGAATGTAGCTTTTGAGTAGGATCATTTTGTTTTAATGTAAAAGGATACTGCCATTTCTAACTTCGTTGTACTTGTTCCAGAAAATAGTTGTTACACATGTAAAGACTCATTGTCAAAGTAGGAAGAAAAAAGCTATCCTCAGTGTTTAAGTAATTCTTGACAACTGAATGGACTCAAGCTTATGGAATGTGTATTATGAACAGCAGTAACAGGTCCAGAGTCAGTAAAGAATGCTAAATGAGTAAGTCTTTGTCTCAAAAAAGGAAGGTTTTGAGTATGATCTTGTTGGCTCTGCACTTTGGAATACATCAAAATGGACAGGGCCTTAGGATCAGAATTCCTAAATTCTAATTCTATCACTGCTACTATTTCATTAGCAGTGACAGTTTGACAGACTGATAAAGGCACTTAAAATTACTACATCTTCGTTAACATCAGAAGAGGCTGTAGTATTTGTGGGAAATTTTTACTCTAAGTGATTAGTGATGCATCAGCTGAGTCTTCATCCACCCCTAAAAATGGAGGATTCTCTAGTCTTACCTGAGAACAATGCTGTGAGGCTTACGATTTGTTATGTTCTTGCACAATATTAACTAGTAGAAACTGCTAATGCAAAGTAATGCCTGTGGAATCTCGTCTAGGAGAAGCTTTTAATGTAAAGTCTTAAAACCTATAATAAGAGAACTGAAGACAAACTATTTCTCTGTAATACACTGTACTATCGAAAATGCTGCGTTAGAATCCTCTTTCATACAAGAATTTTGTGTAGGATGTTTTGCAGACATAGAAGTGTGCTACATTGTTTTCCACTGCTTTGCTGACTAATGTACAGTTTAGTATGTCTTTTAAACTTAGAGCTATATATTACTGCTTCTGAAAATGTACCGTGTTCTTGGTAGGAACTGATGCTCTGAGTCTTGTAATGCAATTATCTTGAGACAAGATGATCCTGTGTTAAGATTATCCCCTAGAAAGATTATCTTCTGACACAGTCATCCTCTGACAAGATTATCTGTAGAGATGACATTGATAATTAGCTAGGGATGTGGAAGGCTGATCTAGAAAATATAACAAGAATGCAAACTACACTGAGCACTTAGTTGAACCTCAACTCTGTATGAAAGTATGGAGTATGTTAAATTGTTTGTATCCTTATGAGGCTTCTGACTGACTTTTAGATGGTTGGTGGGTAAAAAGGCATGAGCAATTTTTTTGCAAATCTTAGAACTGGATGATTCTGCTTTAATTGGTCAGTCTAGCATTCATTGTAGGATCTAGTTAAAGAAATGTCTCTACTTTCACTGAAATAAATTAAAAACTATTGTATTCCTTTCATGGCAAGTGTGGATACTACTTAGCTTAAATTATATAGTATGCACATGGAACCTGAAATAATGGATTGATTAGTTTTTTCTGATAATTGCTATTAATCAGAGACATTTTCTAGTTGCAAAAACATCATGCTTGGTGTTTTCTCTTAGAGGTGGGAAAAAAATCTATGTGTTTTTGCTTACCAAATGCATTGATTCTTGATACTACATGAAGGATACTAACATGAGGATCCTAATACAGGATCATCATACAGTGAATAAAGAGAAAAGGATTTTACTATTTCCAAGGAAAGAAAATGTGAAAACACTGATTTATCATCAGTTCTTGAAGCCTCTGCAAGGTTGAAGTAAATAGTGTTATTGCTGCCAAGAAGCTGTAAGATTTAGATGAAAGTGATGTGTTGGAGATTGTCCAAGTATGAAATGATCAAAGAGACATAGGTCTGGAAGTTTTAGCTATGCTGATGAGTTGAAGAATAAGAAGTTAAAAAGCCAAACTTTAAGCTGACCTTAAATACTCACAGGCAACACTTGTGTAAACATGATTTTTTTTTCATGAGAAAGTGTTTTCTGGATTTTTTTCGATTAACCTAAATGTGGATGTTGCATTTGGAAGTATTAAAGGGCTATAAAATTGAATACAGTTTTGTTTTCATCCATCGAAGTCACCTGGAATCAGCAGTTAGTTCCTCGAGTTTGTAATCTGTTGCTTGTACTATGCACATAGAAAACTCCTTCCTTCTTTAGGGAAAGAATCCTCAATTCGTATAGGCAATCTTCAGAGTGCCAAATCATTGAGAGGTGAAGAACTCAGTCTTTGACTTTAAGAGTTAGGAAAGTTATTGGAATGTGTGGGGAGTGGAGGGTTTGTTTTTACCCTTTCTTTCTATATCAAACCATAAACACAGATCATTTTGGTCAGCTAGCTTTGGAATAGCCAAGAGAAAGGCTTGGAGATACCCTTGAGCAATGGCATATCAAGTCCCTGCTAAATCACGGAGCCATCACATACGTGACAAATTTTCTCTCACTCTCCAATCTTTTCAAAAGAACTCTGTTAAAAGAACAAAAAGCATGAAATAGTCATGAAACAACTCCAGTGGGTGAGCCTGCTAGCTAAGATTGACCTACAGCTTTTGCACAGGGAAGAGTACATCACTTTCACTAATTCTGTTTACAGTGTTCTTAGTCTGTCATCCTTCGTTTTCTATTACATTCCTCATTTAAATTAAAAAATGATAAAAAAAGAAATATTTTAAGTAATCTACAGACATTAAATATTTCTTGATCATTCAGCCTTCTTTGAAAAAGACTCAGTAAAATCATCACAATAATAACGTATTCCCCTTTTGTTCCAAGATGAGCTTATGTCTCTGCATTAATTTCTTTTCTTCTATTCCACAGATAATTAATAGAAGATACTGGGAAGTACTTAACTTTACTTCAACCTATTTGAAGTTTATTACCCCTGTGACTCATACATCACAACCACCAAAAATGGATAAATTGTAAAATCTACAATACTAAATCTTCACTTCAAGGACTACTACTCCCAAATCTCCTAGCAGTACATTTTTAGACTGCCCTTTCTAATAACTTAGTTTCCCACTGAGTAAAAAGGTTTTAGTATGTTGAAAATGGAACAGTGTTATTCTTAGCTATTTGATTCTCAAACTTCCAGTTCTGCTATGGTTCAAGTGGCAGCTCCTTCATATACTCATTCAGCACACCATTTTTATGACATAAATATAAAACAGTTCTTTGTGACATGTAGTAATTTCATCAAATTGTCATTTGATTGTTGTGATTAAAATGTGTTTGACTACATCTAGATTTCTATATATATTACACATTGAAAAAGATGTTTTGGAAATGGCACAGAATTCAGAAGGCTCAAACTCTTTGCTACTTCTTTAAGTTTAAGAAGGCCTGGTAATATTTTCCAGAGGAAAATTGTAGGAATGCTTGTAATACCGCATGCAGTTTACTTGTTTGGAGACAAAATAACATGGCATTTTCCATAGGTTTGAAGATAGCTATCTGTCAGGAATTACTGACTAGGTAGAAATAAGACTGGATTTTGAAATTACAAACAAAGAATGAAGATAATTTTGAATGAAGAAAAATATGTTCGTAGCACAAGATGGGAAAAACATTGGATGTGAAAGATCAAAGAGAGCTTTAGCAATGGCTAAGTGAAATATAAATTCCAAAGTAGACAGAAGATTAACCTGTATATAGCATGCTTTTCATCGGTTCATAGATTTTAAGGCCTGAAGAGAGGACGATGATCATTAATTCAATCTCAAATCAGTACATCCTACATCACATATGCAAATTCCTCAGTTTGATGGGGAAAATGTATCTCTTAGAAAGCTGGCTAATCCTGATTTTGAAATGAAACAAATGCTTGGAACTTCCAAGTAGATACTCAATAGAACGTAGAGAATGTATGAGACCTACAATAAGAAAAATCTAAGTTTACAACCCATTTTTTTTTATGCTACTTTTAATGTTAATACTTCAGTACTGTATGTAGGCACATAGCTAGTCCCAGCCAATGTATGTCATGTGAGCAAGTGACCCAAATATATTGTGTATATTGAAATTTGATGGTATTTCTTACTCCATAATGCATTAACCCCAAACTACACTTATATACTCAATACATTGCTAAAAGTCTGTATTAAGTAGTTACAGAAAGGCTCTTCTGCAACACCTCCTTTTGCATTAGTTTCATTTAAGGGAACTTTGTGAAATGATAAGTAGAAGCATAATTGAATGATGGGGAAATGAAGAATCAGCAACTAATTCATCAGATATCATTCAAAAGCTTTTCTGATTGTATGATGTAAATGACAGTAACTTCTGGTCACCTTCAAGTTACACAGTTTGCTTCACAAGAGTAATTTTTGAGCCAATGCTTTCCCCACTAACTTTTAGCATTTTCTCAATAACATTTACATTTACATCACTTTTATCCAAAGTAATTTATTCCTTTGTGGTAACAAGTGAGATTAAAAACATGCTGTTGTTCAATATCCACAAGTTCCTTCTGGACTCTGTTACACATATTCTAGAATTAGGTATACATTTACAGTCTTTGTCTTACTCAGCTATGTCTCCTGCTCTGTAAAATGCGAAATCTCTTAAGAAACTATATTCGGAAGCTTAAAAACAGCTCCTTTTTCATTGTGTGAAGATTCTTAAGGGAATTAAAAAGAAAAGGATAGTGGTAACAGAAGATATTAAAAAGATCTCTAGTGTTCTGAATCACATTATATTATTTTAGACCATATTTTATATTATATGCAGAATTCAGGTTGAGAGGTTTTCCACTTAACCTCCCCCTGTTCTTGATAATGCACAACTTCCTAGAAATTATTTACAGGATGATGGTTCTTTTGAGATTAAATTAACCCAAAGCCAGGTGTCTTCAAAGCAAATAATTAGATAAATAAGGGGAAGGATTCTGCACAAAATCAGTTCATCATTTGTCTGTAATATTTTTACACAGAAAATGAAATGTATTGTTCTTCCCCTCCTTTTATTTCATTACAATTACCATTCCAATTCTGTTCTAACTCAAAACAGCTTGACAGAAAAACAGCAAACAAGGCATGACTTTTGTCCCAAAGGAATGTAAGTTTGTGAAAACAGTTTATGTCAAGATTTTACTTTTATAAATGTTGAGCCCTACCTTGCTGCACTAGTGCTTTTGAGTGATTTTATTCATGGATCAAAGTACTGCTCAACATGAACAAATGTCCAGGGACTGTTTATATAAAGATCAAAGATATACATAAGGAGGGCAAACTTATCAAGTATAATTGCACCTGAGTCCACAGTTTACTAATGCCCAGGAGGCAGAGTCTGAAGATCTGGAAAGGCAGCCTCAGCACTAGTGGTCCTGTGTTGCATTGCTTGCACTAGTACCAGTGCCAGCTGTGCTATGCCATGACATGTAAGCACAAGTGAAAGCAAGAATCTCAGCAGTATTCCTCTCCTTTGATGCCAGCCTGCTATGTTATTTACACGTAATTCCAGTATTTCCAGTATGCGGATATTATATACTGAAAACAGAGTTTACATTCCAGGTATTTTTTTAAATCATTCTGTCAGTATACATGCAGCAGTTTCTTTATGCCAAAAGGCCTTTCCTTTGAATTTTCTTTGCATTTTTCCTTTGCTAAATTATTGCCAGTCTTCCTCTGCTAGGGTTTCTTTTTGAAAAAGAGTAATTTTCCTTTGAGATGAAAATGTGACATCTGCTAAGAAGTAGTTCTCATTGCACGTAGCTGCAGGGAGAGGAGAGCTCATTTGGAACCTACTTGGAAGTGTGTGATCCAAGCAGAGAGCAATGTCAGAAACAGTGAGAGCCTAAAGTTCCACTGGACTCTGGGAAAACCTCATTCCTGGGCTGTGAATATTAATACCAGTAATTCTGGAAGCAAGGCATACTGTCAAACAGGAAACATACTATGTGCACAGTCTTTTTAATCAGAAATAACATGCAGGTAGTTTTTTCCCCAAGGGTTTTTGTTTGGTTTTTTTTTTTTTAAATCAGAATGTTTTTATACAGGAAGCAATATATCAGAGGAAATAAAATCACTATTTTCTCCCACACCTGATTAGTTTTTATTGTCAGCCATTTTCTAGCATTTTAAAGCAGTTTTCCACTTTAAAAGTCATGTCCAGTAGACAGATAAACTGTCTAAAAAGAAATCACTTATGTCAATCACCAAGTTTCCAAAATGTCTTCCTTGTGTAAGACTGTTCTCATACTAAGAGTTGAAAATATAAATTTGGGTGGGAAAAAGGAGTGTTTCCCAGAAGCTAAAGGAAAAAAATATTTTCAATAGTTGAGGCTAATACTTGTGGTTTCAGGATTCTTCTCACAGTGCTGAGTGTTTCAGCCAGATGTGGAAGCAAGGTGCAGGATCAACAAGAAGATCATTATACCGCTATGCTTTCCAAGGAAAAAATAGTTCCTGAGTTTCCATTGACCTATGTTCTCAGAGCATTTTCTCTAGGATGAAATGGCACCATGGTGATGAGACATTCCGAAGTTTTATAATTCAGTCTGGGACCTGAAGAAATGAGAAAGCATAAATAAAAACAAAAAAGGGTTAGCTCATTTTGTTACTTTCCACATCAAACTTACTCCAAGTTAATTTATGGAGCTAAGAGGAAACAGAAGTGTTATTATTAAAAATTTAAAAAAAAAAAAACAAAACCAAAAACCAAGAACCTGTGATTTATTATTCTCTGTGAACACAGGTATGACATTCTTTTGAAAAAAAGACATAAAACTATGAAACTATATAAACAGCTTTCTGGAAATAGAATGTTTTGTAAATAAAAACATAGGAGTTATTTCCTATCTTTACCATCATTTATAAAACAAGATAAGTGTGTGGTGGAGAGCAGGTCATGAATTATGGGAAGTGGCCAAAAATCTCTTTTTATCCCAGAGAAAGCTTTAAGGCAAGTAATGGGAACATGTACAAATGTCTTAGATAGTGACCTATCCTTGTAGTTCCAGCTGATCCATAAACTAACTTGAATACATTCAAGCTTGAATTCATAGTCTGAGAAATGGAAATCAGTTTAACTTGAATTCATTTGATAGCTAAGAAAGGAAGCTTGACTAGAGAAGTGTATGTACCACATGTAGAAGTTATATCTGTATTTGAAATCAGTTGTGGCCATACACTGTACTTCCTAGCGTAACAAAGGGAAAGACAAAGAGCCTAAAGGTGACCTAAGGTTAATACCTCTATAGCATACATAGCTCAGCAATGATAATAAACATAGTGTTGGTATAAAGTAGATTTTACACTCTGCAAAAGTTATTTGAAAATTCAAGCATGTTCCTATTCTGCTTGAAGATAAAACCCAGGTTGGTTTAAAGAGTAAATTAGAAATACAATGAAGAGCACTCAGATAATCTATACTTAAGGATACTTTTAGGAAACACAGAAGACTCAGACTCAAGACTGCTATTCCCTAATTTGAGCTAGAATTTACATCCTTGTCCATATCTTATTGACTATCCTAATTCCCAGGCTATCAGGAAGTGATTTTTTTCCCTAACATTTCAAACCATAGTGGCATCTTTTGGCTCAAGTAAGTTAAGATGTAGTGGGAAAGGCAACACGGATACTATCCCCCAACTTTATGAGAGAATGTTCCCAGCTAACTCTACCATGGCAGGCAAGTTGTAACTTTAACAATCCCTCCTACCATCACAAACTAGGAATATCATAGCACAGCTTTCAAGTCCTCTTAAATGCTCTGTAGCTGTAGAAGACCCCAATTGGTAAAAAGAAAAAAGAACATAATAGAAATCAGAGCAGTATTAATGAAGCACTTCCTTTCCTCCCCAGCTGTGAGGGGGGAGTCAATTAAAAACTGAATTTAGAAAAGATTGTGGCCTAGTCAGAACAGCAGTGGTGGGTGGTTATGGGTTGTAACTTTGCAGTACTGAACCTGTGATAAAAGAATGTCAAGTAGAAAAAGTGCATATAAAGACATTAGAAGAGAATTTAAGGAAGCAGTGAAGAATAGACAGGGACAGTATGCTGTGCCATGCTAGACTATACTACTTAACTGTCTTTGTGGCAGAAGGAGATGGGTATGAATTTCCTGGTTTTCTGTCTTCAGTGTAATATGAAGTGATGGTCCTGGAGGCAAAAAAAACATAAGAACTAATGAACTCCGGAATAGGGAGAAGCCTAAAGCTGGGTATAAGGTTTTAGGGAGTGAGTTTGAGTTTTCTGTTAGCTTGAGAGCAGTGAGCCTTTCTGTCAGACTGAAGAGGTCATGGGTGAGAAATTCTCAGCTAGATCAGACCTGATTATAATGGGTATGATAGAAACAGAAATTCTTCTGACATACACAGCGTAGACTCTTCTTAAAGACAAACCACACTCACAAAACAACAGCCAACAAAAACCTAATTTGTATGGGCTTTTTATTACTAAATTTTACTAAGTTTATTCTTTTAATCCTCTCTGTGTACAAAGGGAGTACAGCAGCTCCTTACCACAAGTTGTAAACGAAGCATGGTAGTTATATCTTCCTAAATGTGACTTTTTTAATATTTCTTTTTTAAACTGAAGATGTATGTATTGAATTAGTGGAATATATAGGTATTTATATTCTATGTTGCTATTCTTTCACCAGTCTTCCTACAGGTGAAATTTACTTCTGTGCTTTCACTATAAAGCATAATTGCATTCTGTGCTTAGCTCTGGCTGAGTTTAAGAACAAACATGATTTGTTTGTAATCACAGATGCTTCTGAGATTGAATAGGGAATCATCCCTTGAATCTTCAGGAATGTTTGAAGTGTGTATTTGTGTGTTACTGATAAAAAATGTAGGAACAAAGAAACCCTAAAATTAAGCCTAGTCCCTCCTACCATGAACAATCATATACTTTACATGTGCAATTAGCAAAACAGTTGAAGATCCTGTATCTTTGTTTTACCTCTTTGCTCCAGATTGGCATCCAGAACTGTTTGATACACAAAATCCCTTGTCTATGCTGATTGTGTTTAGATTTGAATCAGTGATCAAACTTATTAAATCAGTCCCTTAAGCTTCAGGATTCCCTTTAAAAACAACTTTAGTATGTACCTGTCCATATCCCATGATTTCTTAGTAGTAGTGTAAGATGAAATGGTGCTGAGGATTCATTCCTCTTCAAAGAACATGGGAGATACAATTCTTTTTATTGGTTTAGTTAATAATATTGAAATTCTGATGTGAAAAAGCTTCATATTTAAACTAAAATAGTGTATGATAAGTTAGAAATTCAAGCATTCATTCTGACCTACTTATCATCACGTTAGCTAAATGAAGCAGCTGGACAACTGAATGTGAATGAGGGCCTCTATTGGTTTCACGTGGTTCTTACGAACATCTCATTGTAAATTGGAAATGTGGTAGCTGGATTTAGAAACTTTGGAGAAATTTTTGGTAGAAAAAAAGCCTATGGAAGGAGAAACCTTTAATTTAAAGGAAAAGAAAGATTATTGGTTTTGAGGAGATCGTTACTATAATCCATCAGTTAGATATATCTAAAATATATATTAATTTCTAATATTTCTGTATTAGAAAAAGTATTTTATTGGTTGCTTATATAACCAATAGTGGAATCTGTCCTAGGTATAATTCTAGCACTAGAAACCTACTGATAGGTAGAAAATTTCTTTTTATGAGGATGAAAGGGGAAAAAAAGGCAAGAATATTCTTTCAAACATTTCAGACTTCCTTTTGAAGATATGTTCCAGATAACACAAAATAAAGTGATATGGCTTGAGCTGGGAACCTAACATTTGGATTTGGATCCAAATCGGAATTTTTCAAAGTATAGGGAGAACTATCTGAACTGAACTTATAATGCCCACCAAATGCTGAAGTAAAGAACGAGGGAGAGAAAGAAAATGATTTTGCCTTTTCTGGGAAGGAAGGAAGGAAGTATATGGAGCTCTTTCTTTCTGTATTACTCGGTCAAGTCCAAAATTACTGAGGTAGTGACATTTTTTTTTAATATGTATATTATGTTTTACCACTATTGCTTTCAAAGGTGCTACATTGGCTTAACAAAAATTGCTACAAAATAGCAACCCCAAACAAGTGTAAATCTCCTTAAGAAATAAATGTGTTACAAGGAAAGAATCATGAGAGATATGTGATAGTGAATGGTATTTCTGAGGGGAAGAAGACTATGACCTTAATATTAATTGGCTGCATTTATTTTCATTTTTTACTTAGCCTTTTAATTAAGATTCAGATTTTGTTGAAAGCCTAATCATCTGAGGTGACTACTATTTTAAAAGTAAGCATGGTTCAATTATTAACTTTAGGAAATTTTGTCAGACATGTTGAAATTTTTTTTTAAACATCTTTTTATAAACATAAGATGCAAGATGGCTTTATTACTTGGGAGAAAAAGTATTATAGTTTCCCATGGCAGAATTCAAAGCTATCTACCTCAGGGTCCAGTTTCACGGTCTGCTTAAGCTGATCTGGTTGGAGGGCTGTTACTGAAAAGAGAAATCCTGATCTCTTGGCCAGTTGGCCTCCCCCTCTCTCTTGTGTTTCCAATAGCTTGGGTGAAAATTAACCCATTCTGGGGGTAGGGAGGAGTTCTCAAGCAACAGCCCCACACAGTAATTAGGGCTGACATACTGATGATAGTGGAAGTGATGAGAAAGCCTTCATTCTCAACATTCCACAGATACAAGAACTCTCTGAATGAGAGTAACTTGCACAAATATGTTGTATTGAAGGCCAGATTATTAGTGTCCTCCGTGTAGTATAAAATTAGACCTTTACTCAGCTGATCTGTTTCCTTTCAGTAAAGTATCCAAAAGTTTCCATGTGTGGAAGTATCTGTTCTTAATAAAGGGCAGCAGATGTTTCCATCCTGCTTTGATCATAATCTCCACAGCCAGGTTCTGAGTATCGTGGCTTTCCATCCTTGTGCAGTCACTTATGCTTATGCAAACCGAGTTTAAGTCATCATGAAATCAGTATGACAGTGCTTTGTATGTCAGTGCTTCATATTGTTCCCAGGGTATGCAGCCCCCTGAGCTAAAAGACAGGGACGGGGATCAGAATGAAGCACCCATAATCCAAGCAGAAATGGTTAGAGACCTGCTACACCACTTAGACATACACAAGTCTGTGGGGCCAGATGGCATCCACTCAAGGATACTGAGGGAGCTGGCAGAAGTGCTCAACAAGCCATTTTCCATCCTGGCTTTACCGTTCTTAGCAGTCCTGGCTAACCGGGGAGGTCCTAGTTGGCTGGAGGTCAGCAAATGTGATGCCCACCTACAAGAAGGGCCGGAAGGAGGATCCAGGGAACTACAGGCCTGTCAGTTTGACCTCGGTGCCGGGGAAGGCTGTGGAGCAGATCGTCCTGAGTGCCATCACGTGGCACATACAGGACAACCAGGTGATCAGGCCCAGTCAGCATGGGTTGATGAAAGGCAGGTCCTGCCTGACTGACCTGATCTCCTTCTATGACAAGGTGACCTGCTTAGTGGATGTGGGGGAGGCTGTGGACGTTGTCTATCTAGAATTTAGTAAAGCCTTTGACACCATTTCTCACAGCATAGTCCTGGAGAAGCTGTCTGCTCATGGCTGGGACAGGTGTACTCTTTGCTGGGTAAATAACTGGCTGGATGGCCAGGCCCAAAGAGTGGTAGTGAATGGAGTTAAATCCAGAAAAAGACCTATGTTGGCCAACAGCTGGATGAATATGAATAGGAGGTGGTGGAGTTGCCATCTCTGGAAGTGTTCAAAAAACGTGTGGATGTGGTGCTTCAAGACATGGTTTAGGGAACATCGTGGCGCTGGATTAATGGTTGGACTTAATGATCTTAAAGGTCTTTTCCAACCTAAATGATTCTATGATTCAATGATTCTGTGATTCTGTGAATATGAGCCAGCAGTGTGCCCAGGTGGCCAAGAAGGCCAACATCATCCTGGCCTCTATCAGAAATAGTGTGGCCAGCAGGAGTAGGGAAGTGATTGTGCCCCTATACTCAGCACTGGTGAGGCTGCACCTTGAATATTGTGTTCATTTTTGGGCCCCTCACTACAAGAAAGACATTGAGTTCCTGGAGCATGCCCAAAGAAGGGCAATGAAGCTGGTGAAGGGTCTAGAGCACAAGTCTTACGAGGAGTGGCTGAGGGAACTGGAGTTATTTAGCCTGGAGAAGAGGAGACTGAGCAGAAACCTTGACAACACTCTCTACAACTACCTGAAAGGAGGTTGTAGCGAGGTGGGTATTGGTCTCTTCTCGCAAGGAACAAGTGATAGGACAAGAGGAAATGGCCTCAAGTTGTGCCAGGCAAGGTTTAAATTGGCTACTAGGAAAAATTTCTTCACCAAAAGGGTTGTCAAGCATTGGAACAGGCTCACCAGGGAAGTGGTTTCATCACCATCCCTGGAGGTATTTAAAAGATGTGTAGATGAGTTGCTTAGGGAGATGGTTTAGTGGTGGACTTGGCAGTGCTATGTTAATGGTTGGACGTGATGATCTTAAAGGTCTTTTCCAACCTAAATGTTTCTATGATTCCATGATTCTGTGATTCTATATCCAATTGGCACAGAAGTAAATGGCTACAGAAGTGTGTACTAGGACAAAATTGCTTCATAGGCTGAATGTCAAGACAGAATCCCAGCCCTTTAGCCAGTACATCTCAACAAAAGGCATAGTTGTTCTTTTGAGAGCAACACCTTTCATCTAGAGTAAGTCTGGCCTTTACATATCAATTAGCATTAATGCGAAAGAAAATGTATTTAAGTATTTTCAAAATTAGTTAATTAGTTGTTAGTTTCATCAGCATTACGATTTTTAATACACTGGGCTTTTTTTCAGACTGTAGTCTTTTCAATATTTCCTTAGCTCATATTTATTTATTTCCTACTATAGTATATGGTTTTTCTTCGCTTAAGCCCATCTCAGGCAATGATAACTCTGTTTAATGTATGAGGTTTACTCCTGTTTTATGTCACTGGAACTGTAAGGAGACATGGGCTTTTTTAGTGCCATTCCATTTGACCAGTAGTTTTCTCAGTGATGTCTGGCCAGAGTACAAATTCTGATGCTCTTTTGACAAAATATTGATAGCATTAAAGAGGGTTCATTGTTTCTGAGAGACTGTAGTTAATAAGTGAAGTTGCTCCCACAGTGCAGAGAATGTAAATTGTAACAGAAGGAAAGAAAAATCTCCCTGTTGTGTTTTAAAAGGGTAACACCTAAATGATGATGATTTAGTTTTGGTCGTATCAGAGGGCCTTGACAGTCTGAAGATGAAAAACTGATTCTTGTTGAAGTAGTGTAACAGCAGCATATTAAAATTTTAAATACAATATTGCTGTGTTTTTTGATATAATATTAGAAGACAATGAATTTGTATCTAATTTATGCATTATTCTCACTGAAGTATTTAACTGCCTGAAGAAAATCTTAGTATCAAGAATTCAGAGGTAAGGTCTAGAAAGTAAATGTTTGTTTGCCTGTTGACTGCAGTCAGAAATCCTGTGCCTTCCATTAATATTTGCTGATTATGGCAAAATTTTTGTCTGTTATCATATCTGCTTATGGCATTTTTGCTATGCAAATTCTCCACATGGAATCACGGTACTGTGATGGCATATGTATTACTTTAATAGGTAACAAATGTAGTAAATAACAGGGAGAGGTTTTGCTGTTGAAATCTACTTTTCCAGTGTAATTTCTGAAGGAAATATAAACTGTCTCCCATTTCTACAGTACCTTTAGATACTACCAAAGTCAATGTGAGCAGAATGTATGCACTATGTAACAGAAGATATTTTCCTGTATCCTAACTATTTTAACTTCTTTATAGCCCTGTTTCCTTCTCCTGAAGTTTAAGCTCAGCTACCATTTTTAATTTAGCTTCATGTGCACTCTAGCAATGCAAACTCTTGTTTTGTATTTCGTAAAAGTAGATCAGGGAATGCAGTACTGTTCCTTTGGCAACAATTAAGAGAAAATGAAAAAAACAGTGTTTTCATCCAGTGAAGTTGCCTACACCAGAAGTGACAGCTCGGTTGTAATGTAGGCCTCCTGCTTATAAACATGTAGGCAGGTAAGACATTTAACATATCTGAGTACTCCCTTTGAACTAAATCAGATTATTCACTTACGTAAAATTGCTCAACTGCCTAAATGTCTGCAGGATCAGGGCCTTAGATTGCAAACATAAACACCAAAGTAATTTCCCTCTTGCTGTGCTGTTTAGCCCTGCTCTCCCATTCAGTGCAATTGAAGTAGTAGATAGGCTGTTTTCAACTCCTGTGTTCTCTTATCAAAGGCTATAGTGGGAGTATAGGGGTACATAAACGCATTTTTTAATTATAAAACATAGTAGTTGAAAACATTTCTATAGCAAGGAAAATCACAGTATAAAAAAAAAAAATTACAATCACCATCCAAAGACGAAGGGGAGCCTAGGGATCAGAGAAGTCCTGGTCATTAAATTCCTGCACGATTTCAAATGATGGGATTTTTAAAGAGATGTTATCATGTAGTCTAGGATCATATTTCAGTTTGTTGGCAAAAATGTTTTTGAACACAAAGACTTCTGTCAAATTAATAAAAGGAAATAGCCTTGCAAGCCAAATGAAGTCCATATCTTTGTTAGCATCTTCTTGATAACTTTGTAATATCAACTGGGTTTTCAGCTGTTAGGAGCTGATTGATAGTGCTTGTTAAGTCCTAGTTATCTTTCTGAGTGTATCTTTTGACATTCTAAATATCATCTTGGTAAGATTTTCTGGGCAGTTGAATTCTGTATCTTCAAGACATTCACAGAAGTAACTTAGAAAAAGAGATGACCATGCTTTAGTTTAAAATTTTTTAGCTTTTTACCTAGGATCCTGAAGGCTGCTTAGATAGATCTTCTAGCACATACTAGTCATTCTGCCATGATTAGTTTAAAGCAAGGTCTTCATTACAATGAAGGTATCATCTCAGAAATTACATAAGTTTATCACTGTAATTTCATCTTTCATTTTTTCTTCTCTTCAATCGGTAACTAATCTTATATTGGCCTTGGAATATAAGATACTAAAAATAGAGAACATCTCCTTAGGATCATGTATTCTATAATCCTTTCAGGTTTAGTTATTTTTGAAGTTGCATGCCTGTATACATTTGATTTCTGTTTAGAGGCTCTTTGACTCTTTTCTTACTAGATTGAAATACGCAAAAAAAGATTATTTCATATTCTCACAATTATGGGCTTTTTTAAAGAGGAATGCTAGGTATATGAATTCATTTCAGTCAGTTCTCCACTATGCCTAATATAACTTTTAATGAATGCATAAATTTCCTAAATACACAAAGCATCTTTTAACACTGTAGTTTAAAAAAGCTTGCCTTTCTATAGACAAGTTATTGAAGCTCATGAACTACTCCTTCAGTAAGCTCATATTCAGAAAGAATACTCAGCTGAAATGGCATACGGAGTAGTAAGGGAGGCTGTTACTCTTCAGTGCTAAATCTATGCTTGCGTCCTCACTGTGCATCTCTGTCACATGGATGAAAAACTGTGCTGAAATATGACCTTCAGCAAAACCTAAAGATGTGTCTGAGGGGTAGGAAGGAGCTTGTGTCCATCCTGACTGCCTGCATGGACCCAAATTTGTATCTGACCCTGAGGGTGCTAGAGCAGATACTGTATATCCAGTCATGGCACCCTCCTGTAGGTGACAAGCCACCTCTGTGGCTCTCTATGAAAGAGCCCAGACTTCAGCTGCCACAACAACAGATGGGGCTGCAGACGAAGGGTCTTGATTGTGCTTTGCACAGTGTGGACACCAGCTGTGGCATTCTGTTGGCAGAAATGAAGACGTGCCATGCTGGGTCAGGGAACTGCTCACAGAGTTCCAGTGATGCAGTATGGGGTTCCAGGTGCACTAGGAGCAGAGTGCATAGAGTGCTGCTCAAGGACATTCATCATGTAAAATAGATGCTTACATGGAGGTGTGTAACTGATCACTTTAAAGTGTTAAAATTTGAAGGGGTTAAAATCTTATAAACTGCATGGTTTCAAACAGGGCAATAGCCATGGTAAGAGCTAAGCACTGCACAATATAATGCCTTCAGTGGTGAGCATCACCTTTCAGAAGTTATGCGCATATGGGTATTAGTCTGTGTATATAATTCATGCATATCACAAGCATCTTCTTGTACCACTTCTATTTTAGAAGTAAAAAAGTTCAAGTGATTTCTCTCAATTTTTGTATAATAGCAGGAAAGAAGGGATATACAGAGATAGTCTGAATTGCAGACCAGAGCTCAGAGATTCTTTTCTGTCCTTTTCACTTCTTGAACCTGCTCCCTTCTCAAAATGATTCACCTTGGGCAAGGGGTAGAGGAAGAGAGCAGAGGACACTCCACTTTCAGAGGCAGAGCATACTAAATCTGTAAATCAAAATAATAAAGAGCAAAAGCTCCTCTAGTTTCTTCTTTTTTTTTTTTTTTTAAATGCATCCAACATGATTAATTGTCTTTTCAATTGTTTTTGAACCCTGGAAGTTGGTGTGAACAGTAAGAATGGCATTTGTGCCTTTGCAAGCACTGAGGCACTTCTAAAATGCAAATCATCAATGACCTGAAATTATTTTACAGGATTTATGAAAAAAAGGCAAAGGTTGATTAAATGTTGAGTCTTGGGTGGTATTTAATTGGTAACCATTGGATTAGGAAATAGACTTACAATACTTTGTACAGTACAAAGGGGATACAGGCTGTAAACAATGAGTTCTAATATACTCCGTGAGCACTCAATATGTCGGCAACAGCAGCCTTTTGTAGGAAAAGGAAAAGATTACTTCACTGGTATGAAACTAAAAATGAAAAATGAATGTTTCTCTTTCTTGTCTGCCCCTCTGCTATGAGCTATGTAGTGTTCTTATGTAAAACTTTTGTTATGTTTGTGCTAAATATAATAGGGGTCACATTAGCCTTCTCAAAACTGAAGTGAGGAAAGGTGTTCACTGCAGTGAAAAAGCAGCATGGAGAACGCTATGGCCTCAGGTCATGGTTAAAAGTTTCTATACCATTGGTGGCAGATCTGATTTAAGAGTTCACAACCTGCTCCATGCTGCTGTGAGTAACTGTTTAGTTTGCACTCAGTTGTCTTCATTTAAATCTTTGTATAACTCTCCTTACAGATGAATCTAGGGAAAAACTAAAAAGAAAAGACTGAACTAAAGAAGCAAGTAAAAAAATCTCACATAGAAAGCAGATTTCTCTGAAATGGGTTACTTTTAACCCAGGTGGTTTGTTGTTTTCTTTGTTTTTATTTGTGTTTTTTTAACCACTCGAGTGATAAGTTTTAGCAGGATTTGTGTGAGTGAGAAGCACTGGATCTGATTCATGACAACATGGTTATGTGGAGTCATAGTCTCAGATGCCTCTGAACACCAAGTGAGCATGCATTGTAGTGGTCATCCTGTCACGCATGATGGTGTGTTAGTCCAGTTTGTCAAGAGTTTTGGCTTGTGGCCAGAAGACAAATGAGTCTTTGGAGTTTGTAAAATCTCAAAGCCATGTGGGCCCTTTAGCTGCAATCACAGCATAATTAGTTCCAGGATATACTCATACTCTGGTTGTGCATATTAAGCAAAATTTCAGCCTTGTGGAAGTTGACAGGAATGCTAGCCTTGCTGTTAATGGAATTGAATTTTCATCCATTATGCTAGGAAAATATTGGAGACCGAGTTAGGAACAATACCATGGGTAACAGTGGTGATGCAAATTGTCCAGATGAGCATTGGAGAAGCTGTATGGAAGTTTGAGTAGTGAAGGACAGAGATCTTGATAGACAAGAATGGGACATTTCATGCTGTTGTCTCTTCATGTTGTAGAATACGCTGCTTCTTTAGATTACTCCTTTTCTAAAAACATACAGGTTAATGCAGAGCCAGCAGTTACCTCAAAAAGAGTAAAAATTCTGTCTGTTGGGCTACTCTTTCTGATGGTATCAGCTCATGGGCTTCTTGTGGCTCAGTGTTAGAGTGAAAATAAGCTGAAATCCAGCTACTGAAGCAGGCTTTAAAAAAGAATGGTGAAAAGCAGTAGAGAGAAGTAGAAGGGAGAAGGAATACATAGTATTTATCCATAACAGTGACTTTTCCAGTCTTTCCCTAGATATTTCATTTTTCCATTACTGATAATGGTTGTTCTGATTGGAAGAATAACTACAGATGGCTTTTTTAAGAAGCTCAAAAATATGAAATGAGCAAGCTACACTTTTAATAGAATTGAATCACTTCAAAGCGTACAAGCAAAGCCTGCTGGCAAATTTCTCGGGTGGCTGACTACACACAGCAAAAAAACCCACATTTGTGGAGGTGTGGTTTAGCAGGCCCCTTCTATTGTACTGACTGATGTTTGTGTATTTGTCACTTCAAAGGTGATGAATTAGAAATATCAAGCATCATTAAAATCAATGGGAGTTTGCTCTTGACCTTACTGAGGCCAGAATTTTACCCATTATTACTGATCTCTTTGTTCTTCTATTTTGTCACTTTGGTCTGCAGCTGTGAAACTTTTGCTAACTTATGTTTTATCTCATATGTAGAACTGTAATCAGTACAGGATTGGCTTCCAAGGGAGCTATCTGTACTCACCATATTGTTATCAGGCTAAATTACCCTTAATACACTGACTTTACAGTACTTTGAGAAGTCCTGTCACTAAGTATTTTTCCCAGTATAGCAAATGTAGATGACAAGATAATGTTGGTATACCTCTTACCTATCTTAAAATACAACTTTGATATATGTTGTCATCTGCAGATATGACAGGGTCTCTATATAAGATCAGTATAAGCATTAAGCAGGGGTGTCTAAATGCACTCTGTGTTTTTAGAACACAGCAAGAATCCTGTGGACAAGTAGATTTTCATAGAGCTGACTACAAATAAGCCTAGGGCACCCAAACATAAATGGCTGATTTTTTTTTTTTTTTCCCCCAAAAGACCTCTTCCATTATTCTGAATGAAGTCAAGCTTTCTCTGGGAAGTTGTTGGTTCTGCAGAAAAACTGGACAAACAAAACCAAACAAACTCTAGTTTCATTTCAGTGCAAACGACAATAGCTAAAAAGAAAAAAAAAACCCTCTTTTAGAACACAAAATCCATTTTGTGAACAGGTCTATCCCTGTTTTCTTTCAGCTGTTGTTTCTTCTGCTCTCTCCAAAGCTGCATCCACTTGTAGTTCAGCTTTTGGTTTGGAGGAAATCCATTAATACAGCATGCTGGAGATGGAAAACTCGATGCAGCAATTTGTTAATGAGAGAGTATATTTTAATTGTATGCAAGAAAAATCACTGATTATGTGCAGTGATAAAGACGCAGGGTCTGCAGGGTCTTTTAAGCCCTCTTTTTGTGTAGTGCTAAGTTCTTGCAGTAGGAACTGTAGTAGCTCAAAGTCTCAAACATTAGCTCCTCAGTGAACCAATGCAATCAAATGTGAAATGGAATATGAGAGAAGTAATTAATATTACCAATGGCATTTGTTTAAATGTTGCTTTTCAGAAGCACTTTAATTACAATATGCTTTTCATGTTGGTTGAGTTCATTTATATAGGGAATACAATCATTAATTATCATAATTAAGACACCTGAATTCAGCCTGACTGGCATTCCTTCCACCCTGAGTTGTATCGTTGTTTTATCTCTGACAGTTAGGTTCTCAATCACATTTTATCTACTTTTTCCTAATCATTAAGAAATGCTTTACTAATTAGCACATGAAATTCATCCTACATCAGACTGAATTGAATCAAGGTCTATTATCTTGAACAGTAAGACACTTCAGAATTCACAGTAATAGGGCATGAATATGTGATACAGTTCATACACATTTCATGAACCTCCACGTTACCGTTATTTTTTCAAGACTGCAATTAGTTATGCCATTTTCGGGTCACTTAATTCTCTCTCACTGTTTAACAGTCTGTTAGATTACAATGCTCTAAAATCACAAGTTAACTCTTCCTATATCATGCTTTGCTGAGATATTTCTGTTCTCTAATAAAGATGCATTTCTGAAATGTTCCCTCATGTCCTGAGAAACAAGCTGCCATGTACAAAACTTTTTTCTTGAATGTTGTTTCTTAGAAAAAGAGGACGTATTTTCAACTATTATGCCAGTTTAAATTTTAATTCCTTAAAACGAATAATGAGTAACCACAAGTAAAACAGTTGTTCTTGCCTTATCCGCAGGACATACAGCAATTGTGCTGAAAATTTAACTATGCTCCTCGATTGATTTTCCACTGAAGATATTGCCATCATAGATGGAATAGGCCTAACCAGCTTGGGACCAATTTAAACCTGATTAAAAGGTTTTAATCCTGTTTCTAGTAAACTGTCCTACATGCGATGGAGGGACATGCCCTTGCCCTTCTCTGTTCTCCAAGGCACAGTTCTGTAGTTGTGAACAGTTTTAGTTTGCCTTGCTTAAGTAAGGGAAAGGATGTTGGTTTTCATACGTACTTACTGCAAAACTGCCAGAACAGGTGGAGTTGTATGTTATGAAGGCCAGACTATATAACTGCACAGAGATATTAAAATGATTACATTAAGACTTCTCATTTATGTAATAAACTTTAGAGGCACAGATTTCAGACAGAATCTCTTGTATGTGGATTTATTTTAAATAAATTAATTTTTGTCAACTTGCAAACATCTACTCTTCAATGGTTCTAAAAGGTGCAGATTTCTCATTTAGGCAAAATAAAAAGACAGAAACTTTTTGATCACTAAAAAGTGGAATGATGTGATATAAATAATGGAGACTGAGACATTCTCACAAGGCCTTATTTAGGTACAAAGACCATAACAGCAAGTGGAAATCCTGCCCTTGACTGGACTTCCTGTGCAACTACCAGGATTTAGGAGCCGATTTCCATTACTATGAGGGATCACCACAGACCATTACTGGGTTGCTATACTAAGCAATACCTAAATAAATCTTCCACAGTCTTGTCACACTATGAATGAGTTTGTGGATGGTGACAACTTTTTGAGGTGGGATTGCTAGAGTGGCTTTTAGCTAGATATATCTTTGATAATCATATCCAGTACTGTGTGTTTTACCATAGAAAGTCTGAGAGCTCCCTACCTATGCTGAAGCGGTAGTGCTTACTGTTGGGAAGAAAACATGGCTGTGTAGCGTTCCAGTCCCTTTTTTAAGAGATGGGGGTAAGAAGAGCACTTCCACATTATTCAGGGTTTCACATTACAGAGCCATGAATACCTCTCAAGCCATGTACCAAGATCTAAACAGTAGCTTCAAAGATAGGAGTGCACTTTTGTGGTGTGCATCTTAAGACTGTTCATCCCTACTTTATATCATATCCTTTATCTTAAATTAGTGTTGATGTTTTTATAGCAATGTATTTCTGACTCATAGGAGTTAGTGGAGAAAAAATACCACTTTTTCTATGTAGCTGTACTGCAGGCTTATGAATGAAGGGTTTGAATTTGCAACCTCTGAGTTAAAGAGGAAGTAGCTGGTAGCAGAACACTTCCCCAAGAGGACTTGTAGCTTTAGAAGCCATTTCCCAGCTTGCTGCCTTAGAGTCTGAATTTCTCGACCTTAAGGATAAGCTGTAATGGGCTTCTGTTTTCCCAGGACAGAACTGTCAAGCTTTAGCGCTTCAAGAATTCAGTTAACAATGTTTTTATATAAAAGTTGAATAAGCGACCAGAGTTTTACAGGTCTTGACTCTTTATAATCCCAGTATCTTCAAAATAATTCATCAATTAAATGCTCAGAATATCACAGGGCTTCTGTGATTGCTAAAATACAGTTTGTACCAACTCTAGTTGCATCTTTGAAAATTTTAATCTAAGTCAGTGAAATGGCACTTATTAGGACTTGGTAGCTTGCGTAGGAATGGGCCCATGAACATGATTTTGCAGAATGATTTCACTAGCCTTGGTCCTTTAATTTCAGATAAAGAGTTACTGTGGTTGCTTAGAATTTATTCTTTTGGGGTTTCCTTCTATAATAAATGTAATAAATGATAGTTCATGTTGTATTTCTATATTAAATATTCTGTTAGAAGTATGTCAGCTATCCAGATAAGAAATTACCTCTTTGCTGTTTTCCCCTTTTAACAGAGAGTTAGTGTACCAGTTTATATGAAGCACATTCAGTGAGGAGCAGGAAAAAATTCCTCAATCAAAACAGCCATACTGCTGAAAATGAATAATTACTCTTGGAGGAAGAATGTAGGGTGAGAGAAGAGCTGCATCACAAAATGTTTGTATGGAAGCAGAAGAGTAGCATATGATTTCCTTCCACATCCACACTGAGCAAGTATATTTTTGTAGTTCATCATTTCTCTTTAACTGGTGTGTTCGTCTCCCTGAGGGATTTTTATTAGTAATGGAGGAGACTTCACCTGAACATGGAGCAGCCTGAAATTTGACAAGTTGGAAAAATACTTATATTTTTATCTGAATGAAAAAGTGTAATATTAAAAAAAAGGGCAGGGAGGAAAGTAAATATGTATTTCGACAGTCTCAAAAGATTTCTATGCCATTTATGGAAAACAGTGTAATTATGACACATAATTAATTAGTTAATTACAGAGGTATTTATTATTCTTATCTGGGGAATCATACCATAAATAGTCCATGAATATATTTGTACCCATAGAATCTGAAAATAAGTAAATAATGTTTTTTCAGTTCATGATCATGTATACCATGAGAGCAAGCATTGCTAAAGTGATGCACTGAAACTAGAAACGAGGAGATCTGGCTTTCCAAGAAGCTAGATATGTACCTTTGGGCTTGAAGACTTAGGGTTCTAGAAGTCAAAGGTAAAAGTTTATAGTTGGATCTAATGTATGTATGATGTTGATGCACAAAAATAGTTTTCAGCCAACTGCTCTATGACTCACTAGTGCTTTCACACAGAGGCTGTGTATAACATTGATTTCAGCAATTTTGTGAGCATAAAGTCACTTCCAGGAGCGTCACTGGTTCCAATGTTCACCCAGCAATGAGAATGTTACTAGAGTTTATAACATTTGTAAAAAACAAATTGTTTCTACGGTAGTGTGTGCTGTTCCCTTTCCCGTCATCTACCTTTGCATCTTTGTTTCTTCTTTGTTGTCTTTTATTTATGTTTAGCCTTTTGCTTTCTATGACTGGCCTGCCTCCTAGCACTCACCAAAATTCTTGTTTTGCAGAAGAGTATCTTATAAACTTGTGCATTTTGCTTTTAAAGCTGAATGTTGGAAACTAACATATTCCAAATGACAATGAAGCAGAAAAATACCTTCCAAAATGCTACAGGTTCCCACACTGGAAGGGAGATGGAAGTGTGTTGTGCAATATATAGCACAAAGAGTGTGCCTGACAGTGAAGAATGGCTGCATCTGGCTTCTGAGCTGCAGTACCATGATGAAAATGGGCATTGTTTCCAAGTCAAAACTTTCTGTGTGAGGGGAAAGTATCCTTTTTTGTGTAATCTTTACTGCATAACAGCAGCTCTACCTTGGCAGCACTTGAGAGTTGGTAACATATGACAAATGGTTTCATAGGGACTTGCTAAGCTAGAAGGTGAGAAGGAAGGCAGAGTAAGCACACTATCATTTTTCTTTAGCATTCTTTTATTTCACTCCTTCCCAGGGGCATATGCAGCCCCAGTTTCGATTCGGGGGGGTGAACACACCCCATCATGTCACATCATGTTTCCATATCTCATGGCTGTAGGCAAGGAGAGCCATGCACCGTCTGGGGGCCTATATCTGCCACACATAGTCAGGAAAACAGAGGACTTGTAGCACTGGGCTGGTTACATGTGAAATTCTTACCACAGCAAAGGGAGTGGGAATTGAAAGTAAACTGTTGGGCTGACACTCTCTACTGAATCTGCGCTGTGACTTCAGCCCATCCACAGTGAGCAACTTGGGCAGGAGCTGACCTTGAACAGCAATCACAGCTTGGCCTTAGTTTGTGGTCAGTCATGACTTGTACCATTTCCCATTTCTATCAGTTCTCTCAAGACAGATGTTTCAGTCTGTGCTCATAACTCATTTCCTGTAGGATAGCTCTGTTATGAGTGTCCCCACTGTGATCCCTCCTAGAGGAGATGAAGAATCAAGCAGACCAATGGCATCTTCTACATTCAGAGCCTGACGTCTTAGTTAGAACTGTAGTATTGCATTAGTGCCACATTTTAGAATCTTGTTCTCCTCCCTGCTGCTCACCATGTCTTGCATGACTTCAGTTTTCTGTCCTACAGACTTCATGAGCTAAAATCCGTTGTAAGGGAAGGAAGACATAGAAAAACAGCAAAAGCACTACCTGTAATGGCCCAGTCTATGAACACATAAATACTTGATGTAGGGCAAGAACTTGGAGGGTAGGTGACTAAAACTTCAAATATAACAAAACTTAAATTAAAGTTATTTTGTTCTACAATCACAAGATGCTTATGCGTAAAAACAGACTTAAAAGATGAAGAGATTGCAACAGAAAATTGCTTATGCCCCAATATTTCACTGGTTCCTTTCTCAGCACTCTAGTTTCCACCCTCTTCTTGCATGCATACTAACTTCATTTTCTTACAAGTAGTTATTTTGTTTTTGAAATAAGAAAATAGAAGGTTGTAGTAAGTGTAATTTTCATGTATTCCCCATCTCATATTTTTCTGGGTTTTTTTTCCCCAGCAGTCTCTCTCAAAATCTCTACTAGTTGTGCTTATAAAGCAACCCACACATTTTCCAATAGTATTTCCATTCTCCAGGATAATGGGTTTTTTTGACCAAAATATTGTGATATTAAAGAGGAGGAAAACATCTTCTAAGAATTCGTCTTATTTTCACCTTTTGATGTTCTCAACTGCCTTTTTTCTGAAATCTGATGGGTTGCAAGACAAGATTTTAAGTATTTACAACCATCTCTAATAAAGTGCTTCATGGATATTTATGAGGTGCTGTTTTAGCAGGCTGTATTATAATATTAATCAAAATCAAGGCTGCTGCTTGGAAACACTCCAAGAGTTAGATCTTTGCTGAAATCTTTCCAGGTATCTTTATTTTCCCCGTTCCATTTGTTTTTTGTTGTTGTTAATTTCCAGTTAACTTATTTATCAGATGATATTTGAATACATATAAATAGAGTTTTGACAGAAAGTCAGAGAATCCTGAAATTAATCTTTGTTTCAATGTTTATTCAACACTTTAATATTTGTTTTCTGTTTATTTTTAAAGGAAAGGAGTAATATTAGCAGGAAAGGATACAAGGCACCCTGCTGTGCCACTAAAATTACATTGTACAAGTTTATTGCTTACAACTAGAAATGTCCTAGCATGTTCTGAAGACTTGTGTATGCAGCCTTGATGTAATTTTCATATCTGTCATTTAGAGGTCTAGTGAATCCAGGAGGTGAACACGTACATTTTCAAGTACCCGCTTCAGGTTAGGGATTGTTATTTCTGGATGCTCAACTCTTAATTCTTAATTTTCAGGAGCACGTAAGTCAGGCTGTAAGTGTACTGAATGATTCAAAACTCCAAGATAGTGAACATGTTTTAGTGGGTATTTTTCAGATTTAAACCTCAACAATTTTCACAAGTTGGCAGGCCAGCCAGCTACCAGACACCCAGGAGACTGCATGTCTTTGATAATGTATGCATATATTTCTACGCTGAACATATTACAGCCTTCCTTTTTAGCATGTTAACTTAAAAGTCACTCTGATGTGGTCAAACACGATCAAGACCAGAAATTATTTCTATTATGTCTTGCTTAGTTTTCAGTACTAAGGCAAAACATGCCTGCTATTTTATGAATCTCCAAGAATTATTACAGAATTGCTGGGGATAGGACTAAACCAATTCTTAGTTCTCTGTTTTAATGTTATAATTTCCCACACAATAATTGTTGTTGTATACAACCACACATGAAAGCTACATAATAAAAATCTACAGATACTGTATGAGGAAGACCAGTGACATATGAAATACTTATAAAATACTTACACAAAACAGAATCAAAACAAAGCCAATTCAAAGAATAAAAGGTCAATCATGAAATATATTTGCTTTCAAAATATTTTTTCAACTGTAATGATCTGAGAAATTACCTGCAGCACATGTCATTTGAAATCTACAATATAATTTTTACTGCATTTCCTGTTGCCCTTATACTGCAGTCATTGCATTACACGAAGCTATAGTTAGAACTTGAGATTACTGAGGGTTAGTGCTGTTCATTTCTAATTAAAACATCTCTTGTATGTTTTATTGATACATGGTTGGCTTGCTTGTGAAACTTACCTGATTTGTGTGTCTGAGTGTAGATTCATAAAATACTGAGATTAAACCACTGCGCATCATGTTGGAACCATCTGCTTGCTCCATCCAGTAAACTGTAACAGCTGATCTATCTGATCACACAGAGACTTCCTTTATTCTTACCACAATGTTTTTGTAGAATCTAATACTGCAACATTTGGTCAATAGCTTTAGGGAATATAATGGCAAATGTGTCTGAGGGGAGATGACAAAGTCTAAGGAATAATAAATATTGATGTTCATACAGTCTTACAAGAGTGTTAGGAGTTGTCATAGTCTCCATCTCTTACAAAGCTTCACTTAGTTCTTCCATATTGAATTTAACTCTAAGGGCCCAATTCTCCACTCCATTGCACTAGTTTGGTGCTGGTGTAATTCCATTGACTTTCACAAAAATAAAACAGTTTAAGACTCATGAAATAAAATGGCCATCAGGCCTGAAGTCATACAAACAGTGTTTAACGCACTGTTGAGTTATCTGTTAGCCATTTTGGACAGCAGCATCATTTGGGAAATGTTGCTATTCTTAGCGGGCTGGTAGCAGCCCATCAGTCCCTTCTGCAGCACCATCCTGAAGCTGAGACATATAACAGAGTAAGTTGTTAAAAATCAGATATAAGGAAAGAGGACATCTCCAAAAGACCAGCTAGAGATTGGTGGCAACCTCAGTAGAAGAAAAATGTCTGTCTTTATGAACTCCTCAGAGGTTTTTTGCTGTTGTTGAAATCAGGATATTCTCATTAATGTCATGAAATCAAGTCTGACTGAAGTTTGAGGTTGAGGAGGAGGTTATGGAAGTTGCCTTTAAGAGAATGTGTAAGCAAGCAGAATAGGTTTGAGGGCAGGAAGGAGGAATATGCAGGGACAGATATTTTATATCAGCAGCCTGAGTTCCCAGCAGTGTGAGCTTTTGACCATTAGACTTACATGAGACTTCAGGCCTTGTGGTCAGTGATGCTCCATTTTGTGCACTAGATCATCTGTACTAGAATGGCATACTCTTTAGCCATTAGACATGCAGGCAAAACAATCGTGGCTCCTATTGTGCAGCCTGCCTCTGGACAAGGTAGTTTTGTCTGATCAAATCCACTTCTACATGTAAAGCCTCGGTTTTGCAATCCTGAATGACACAGGCATTCTTGTGCAGATCCTCTGCACTAAGCTGAATTTCATCCTAATAGATTGAGTGAATAATTAAACTTTAATTTGCCTGTGCCTGCATTTCCAACACTACAAGTTTGCAGAGAGAGTGAAAATACAGTATTGTCACGAAGGTTATATGCAGAAATCTGCTCTGATTGACTGAGAGTGCATCAGCCTTGATGTATTCTGACACTATTTTTCAGAAACAGAGGGAGAGAGAAAGATGCATTACATCAATCAAATTAAGAGGGCAAAAAGGCAAATACATGAGAAATGTCAGTTCATTCTGCAGACACATTTCTTGCCCAAGTTTAAAGGAGGGAGTAAGGTGGGCCATTATATCCATTATTGGTTTGCCATACAAAATAGGCAATTACTTATACTTCTGTTGTTTGAGAGAGTTTTGGTGTTTATTTTATGCTGAACGGCCTTAATTCCAGTGGTATACAGTTCTAGCTGGTGTGCTGTTGAAAGCAAGCAGAGAAAAGGCTGTGCACTTGAATTAAAATTGCTCTCTACAACTCTCTACAACAACAATTAAAATTGCTCTCTACAACTACCTGAAAGGGGGTTGTGGCAACGAGGGTGTTGGCCTCTTCTCCCAAGTAACTAGCGATAGGACAAGAGGAAATGGCCTCAAGTTGCGCCACGGGAGGTTTAGATTGGATATTAGGAAAAATTTCTTCACCGAGACGGTGGTCAAGCATTGGAACAGGCTGCCCAGGGAGGTGGTGGAGTTGCCATCTCTGGAAGCGTTTAAAAAACGTGTGGATGTGGCACTTCAGGACATGGTTTAGGAGACATGGTGGCGCTGGATTAATGGTTGGACTTGATGATCTTGAAGGTTCTTTCCAACCTAGTGATTCTGTGATTCTGTGATTCTGTAAAACAGCAACCAGTAAAATCTATTGTATTTCATATCTTTAAATAATTCTGATTTGTAATTATGGGTGGTCTTCTATCCAGTGTGTCAAAGTGCTTTGAAAACAGCACAGCTTTTACCTCTCTGTGAAGCAACTACAGTGTATAGGTATTACTTGCTGTAATATGATATCAGGTCTTGGAAATTTACTGCAGGTACACTTAAGCTGAGCGCCTAGCAGTCAGTACCAAACAGGTACGTCACCTGTGTTTGCATTTTCCAGATGCCAAGGAGATGAGGCAAAGCTGAGTGAACTAAGACCTGCTGCACTTTGAAAGCTCTGTGTAAACTAGGTAAGAAATCCTGAGCCCAAGCTACATATTGAAACTGCTTTCTCTGCTTCCAAGTATAAATGACAGAGAGTATCCGATCCCTTTCCTGGGGTTATCCAGATTGGTACTCGCCTCTTTGTGATAGGATGAGTGCTTCTGCAGTTTATGTCCCCTGTGGACCTGCTCGCAGGATGTAGCCTGGACATCACAAAAAATGGCTAGATTTTTAAAGCAGAGGCATTGCCATCTCAGATTGCCTCTCAATAATCACAGCATGAAAACTCTAAAAGCAGAATCCTGGTAAAGTACAGTTCAGGCAACAGGGGGCTGGTTCTTAACCTCCTCCTTGCTCTTCTGACCCAGAAGGATGTTTAATGGGAGAGGGCTTTGGAGTGGATCTCCTGCTGAAGACAAGGCTGCTCATGCACTTCTCGAGCTAATTTCCCCTTCACTTTTGACTGAGGTGTTGATAGCCTAAAGATTGCACTAAGTTCTGTTAATGTGCAGAGCACATTCACCCTACATTCAGAAGCTAGCTGCCATGGTCAACCCTCCCAAAAAGCCATTTGGAAATTCAGCCTTTTTGCTTAAACACACTGCAACAGTATCAACCTTCTGTGCAGTTCATATATCAGGCTGCTGATGCTAAAGGGGTGCATTTTATCCTTGATGAGCCTGTTAAAAACAGGTGCTCACCCCAGGAGTTTAAGATACCCTAAGGGTTTGACTTAAATCCAAGAGAATTAAGAAACGTTAAAGGAGGATCTGCATCTTTAAAGTAGACCCATTGTGTTGTAGATAAGCTTCAGTCAGCACAAGAACAGCGGAAGTTTTACTCCAGTAAGAGCAATGCAATTTGAAATGTTGGCAGCTGATAAGTGCAGGTGAGGATAAAGGCATGTCTGCATCATTCACTTGCATTACATTTTGAATATATTTTTCTTTGTTGGAAAATCCTGCAGATATATGCACCCTTCTGCTTTTCAATCCACATTATCTTACTGCTAGTGTGCTTAATTATATCCTTTCCACGAAATTCTCAGTTTTAATATTTTTAATATTCCTTGGAAGTATATTCTACCACTTATCTCTAAAATAAAATATCCTAAATATCTCTGTAGGCCTCCAACTCCAGAGACCTGTGTTTATACTGAAAATGCAAATGAAAATGTTTTTTCTGATCAATGAAGACACCGCTAGACCCAAAGATTATGCCAAATCTTGTCCCTATGTCATGATAACTGTATTTTCCGCTTCTGAAAAAATTGACCCAAAGGGCCTTTCCACACTTCAATCAAAACAAACACTGTGGTTGAGTGATAGCTGTATATGAGGAGGTACAATCTGGAAGTGTACTGTCTTTTCATTCTGGTAAATTCTCACACTTTCCCATATAGATTTTGTTCATGTTTCAGTCATACAGGGAGAAAATAATACAGTGAGCTTTCTTTTACACTACCTGAGGGCCCTCCCAACCTACTTTATTCTAGGATTATGTGACATTATGTATTTTTAATTTCACTTATTTGCATTGTGTTTGGTTTAACACTTTGATAATGGAATCCTGTTCAAATATATTGTTTTTTTCTAATTTGAGTCTGAAAATACAAGTAATGTCAAAATTTCAGCTGAACACGTTTGATTATGCACTTCATAAGGCTGGTATTGTCCTATAATAAAGTCAAATAATCACATTGATTTTCACTTGGCATCTAGCCTAACTCTCAAGGAATATATGTAGCAATGGATTTGTATGCTAGAGTTGCTTCAGGGTTTATTTTCAAAGTGAGATTTTGGGGTAGGTTATTTTTTGTTAATTAAATATATTTTAAAGGATTTTTGTTATCTTCGTGTTCATATCAACTGAATTTTCAATGACTTCTACTAAAATGTTAAGGGATCCTCTGCCATAAATAACCCTTCTTCTAAGATTGTGTAGGAATCTGATAAATCCTTGTTTTTGCATTACTTCTCCCAAACAAAATAAAATAATATGGTTATCATTTGGAATCCTGTTGTTTTTATGACATTTTAAGGACACCAGCTGAACATGGGTTTCAGTATTTTAGTTTAGGTCCTAAATTTTGTCTCTTTGTTAAGCCATTAATTTCCACTTTTACTAGAACCTTTTCAATAAAAATGACACAGATTTTATTGAGTAGTGTCCTTAATATCATCACCCTTTCTTCTTATCATTGCTTGGTTGTTGTCTCTTGCCACTTCTTCTGGCCCCTTCTGCAGTCCAGGTGGAGAGCTATGACTAACCTCCCATTCTTGGAGCTTCATGTGTCTGTTGTAGCTGATCGGTGTGATGACCAGCTGCTTCTACCATGTAGGCTCCAGAGTTTCAGAAAGGCTGCAGCTGATGGAGTGTGTGTCTTTGCCCAGCTACATCCTGACTTTTGGCATTTGTCCCAGTGAGAGGGAATGGACAGAGCTCTCCTGGGTCAAGTGGTAATTGCAGACATGTAGCCAAACACCCAGTCATTCACTGCAGAGCTGGGCTGGGCATCCCTGGGCTGAATGCTAAAATAAAATCTAATCATGTGGGTTGGGATTTTCAGAGAAATTTAAGTTCCTATTTAGTGATCTGTCAGGTGATTTGGTTTTATTTTTAAGTGATCTTAAAAATTCACAGTGCAGAAATCAGACTTTTTCAGAGACATGTTTAAGAAGCTAAATTGTTCAGTCCTGACAAAGTTGCAAAGCAGCCAAGAAACTTAACTGCATCTTTGAGTTCTTAATATTGCTCTGATACTTAGCTCCAATGGATGGCATTTGTATGTAAACTTGGCTATTAAAACAGCAGTCTCATTCTTGCTGTGATAGCCTTCCTGTATTTATCAAATAGTTATGTGGTGGTTTCAGGAGTTGACAACACAGCAAAGGAATGACATCTAAGAAATGATTGATAAATTGCGCTAATTTTTGAAATATCTGAGTTCCTGCCCCTGGTTTGGCAGACTTCATAATGACTTTGCACAGGTAATTCGGCCTTTCTGAGCTTCTGTCACTCGCCTTTAATGGAAGCAATAGCATTTTTCTGCCTTGGAGAGGGGAAGGAGGATACATCTGAAAGATAATAGTAGTAAAGGAATACACCAGGTAGTATGAATACCTCCTAAAAATAAAAACAGCAGTCACCAGATTTTGACTGGGCTTGCATGGGGCCAACAATCATTGACATATTTAGGTGTCTCTTCAGGGAGTGACTTTAAAGCTTGTCGCTTTCAACTGATATACAGTAAGTAGGGATATGTTATAAGTATACTTGACATTTATTGAGACAATTATTTAGTCATCAAAACATCTACCTACTTGTGCAAGGTAATTGACCCTTATCTTACTCAGGGGACTGTAAACACATACACATCATTTGCCTCTGGCCTCAAAGAGAATTAGTGACAAATCCAGGTTTACAGTCCACAGGAGGATTCCTGGCCCCCAGTGCTGTTTGTAGACTATTGATGACATCAATCATAGTGAAGGCACAGTGCAGTTGTCAGCCCCCCTATGTATTTCTCTTTTTTATAGGTAGCCAACACCAAGTCACAAGTACTTGAGCTTCTTTGCAGGAAGGAAGGTGTAGCCTGCATTCTGTCACAGCTGAAGAAAAATGCAATGCATTTATCACAGGTAAAAAAGTGTAGTCTTCTTACCATATATAAAGAGTTATGTATGTTATTAGAAACTACTTGCCTAGGCTGTATTTCATTTAAGCTTTTAGAGCCATCTAAATCAACTTCTTTAGCGTTAGGAAGATAAGGATTGTAAAACAAATTATCTGAGCATCAGGAGACCTACCATGTTGATTTATACCTACTACATACAGTAAGAATGTAATTCACTTATAAATCGCAAAGTTGATGCATATTTTCAGAACTATCTGGGTATTTGGTTAGTGCAAATTTAAATGAAATAATAGGAGTATGTGTTTACCTTTTCTAAGGCAAGAAAGAACCATAGGCAAACAAAAGCGTTAAAAATGATTAAAGTTACCAGGAATACAAGACCATTTTTCTTATGTTGTCGGTGCTTAGAAAATAAGCATCTACTTGCTGAAGCATTGTTCGTAATAATAATATTACCTATATAGATCAGGTTGTCTTACCAATAACTGAATACATTTGCTCTGTCTTTACAAGACTGTATTTGAGAATCAGATGGTTCTCCAGCTGACTGTGACTGGACATCTGGAATGAATTTCCTCTCAAATCATTTTAGTTGCATTTGCATGCATGAGAATTACTTCTTCAGAAATACTCTTCTGGATATAAGCAGGAGCTACAGAAAAAGACAAACTATGTGTCTTGGTCATTTAAATAGAAAAGTTGTCTGAATTGTGTCATTTCTTTAATCATAGAACCATAGAATCTTAGGATCTTTGCGTTGGAAGGGACCTTTAAAGGTCATCTAGTCCAACCCCCCTGCAGTGAGCAGGGACATCTTCAACTAGATCACGTTGCTCAGAGCCCCGTCCAACCTGACCTTGAATGTTTCCAAAGATGGGGCATCTACCACCTCTCTGCGCAACCTGTGCCAGGGTTTTACCACCCTCATTGTGAAAAATTTCTTCCTTATATCTACTCTAAATCTACTCTTTTTCAGTTTAAAGGCCCTAGTAAAATGTCTCTCTCCACCTTTCTTGTAAGCCCCCTTTAAGTACTGGCAGGCTGCAATAAGGCCTCCCCGTAGCCTTCTCTTCTCCAGGCTCAACAGCCCCAACTCTCTCAGCCTGTCCTCACAGCAGAGGTGTTCCATCCCTCTGAGCATTTCTGTGGCCTCCTCTGGACCTGCCCCAGCAGGTCCATGTCTTTCCTGTGCTGAGGGCTCCAGAGCTGGATGCAGATGGTGGGGTCTCACCAGAGTGGAGTAGAGGGGCAGAACCACCTCCCTCGACCTTCTGTCCCTGCTGCTTTGGATGCAGCCCAGGATACAGTTGGCTTTCTGGGCTGCAAGCGCACGTTGTGCAAATACATAATCTTTAGCTACAATACAGAATTGCTTGCCATGCTAACTCAAGACCAAGTATCTGTTTTGGTTGTAGTGGTCAGGTGGGCCAGAGATACCAACCTCTGTAGCCAACAGTATGGCAGAAGGTGATGCGGCTAGAATCACAACCTGGTTGTCTTTGATTCCCTAACTTGAAGGCAGCCATTTACAGATGATCTGTACCCATTTCTCGAATTCACTGCTCTTGTTTCAATGCCTTGATGACCATAATCCTCTTTTTTAAAAAATAAATAAAGGAAAATATAAGCAGTGGTTTTAACATGGTTGTTTCCTAACATCTTTGATCTTTGCTTCTAAAAGAAGCTATAGAAATGGAGGGGAAAAGAGAAAATGTATTTATATTTTTTTGCCCCTAGGAATCAGGTGCTAGGCAAAGCTGTAGCTGTATTTAGTGATCTCTCCATTTCCCCTTTTTCTTAATGAACTTGAGTAATTAAGTACTACTTACATTGTCTGTGGAGCTGTTTGTCAATTTTCTCATAATTCTCTATTCATAGGGAAATGGTGTATGTGTGTGATATTTTCATATGGCTGGCTGTTATCATCTTGGCAACACCCCTGAAACAAGCCCTCATCATTGTCTTCTTTATGAAGCTATTGCACTAGACAGCTGAAAAAGTATCTGAATTCTGCTTTGCCAAGACCTCACCTTTTAAACAAAAATCTATATTAAAGAAGTGTAAAGCTGTGCTTTAAGAGTTAATATCTGAGTATAGTAGGGTCTTCATATTTCCATGGTAACAGCTTAACATGATCAGTAAGTAGGGTGGACTATTTTGCTATGAGGCGTCATTAAAAGAAAAATCATGCTGGGAAACACACACGTATTCATAGAATAAAATCTCTTCTCCACTTTTTTGAAAACAGACAATTTTTTTGTTGCTCCATATTGATACATTGTTTTAAAATTGCTGTTACATTAGAAATGGAAACAGTAATTTACATGGCTTTTAATTACAGTTTTTTTGATTGCAGTGATGTAAATTTAAAGGAGCAACTTTACAACAGAGGTAATCTGACAGCTGCCACTAAACCTCTTATTTACAATATGTATCGTGAAAGACGCTTATTTCTTACAGCAGCTTTTTGTTGCTGGTGTGTTGCATAGTTCTGTGTGGTAGTAGGATGGGCTCAGCTGCCGTTTTAGTCATTTCTATTAAGAATATATTGACAGCTAATGCACCAGCAGTGACCAGCCTTTTCTGCCAAATCTATTATTTTTAAAAGGTCAAAGGTCTGCATTGAATGTGATGGGACAGATTTACTGTTCCTTTTTGCTCCACGTTTGTCACTCACAGGATGTCATGGGAACATAAGGCTTCTGTAATTTTTTTTCTGCAGGTTCTTGTTAATGATTATTACCTGAGTCCTACCACATATTTTGAAAGCAAGCAGAAGGAGTTGCTAGAATATGCTAAACTGTAGTTACTCCTCTATGGCATGTCACTCTTTTGAACATGGTCTGTATGTAGAGAACATCTGAAAATTCTGACCTATTCTCTACTGTCAGCTTCCATCCAAGTCAGGGCACTCTTCTCAGCTGAGGGTGTGCACCAGCTCAAGATGTCAAGCATTATTTTAACATCCTGAAATGAACTAACCTACTTACAGACTTTTATATGGCATGGGGTGAACTAGTCATTTGTGTAATGCCATATAGAAAGGGGTAAAAAAGATTTTTATTAATCTCTTCTTATTGCTGCATGAAATAAATCTGGCTGTAAGAATTTTTTGGAAAGTGATGGAGTTCCTTATTTTTAACTATCTGAATGTTGTCACAGCAAAGTCACTCAATCCCCTTTACTTTCCTCTTCTTTAATTCCAGGTCCATTTTTTGCTAGAACTTTGAAATCTGTTTCATCTCTTCACTCATATAATGTTCTTTAGCTCCATTTCTCTGTGTTTTCTAGGTGATGTTATGTGGCATAGGCCCCTTATCAAATAAATCTTCCATTTCAGTTTTCTTTTCTTCTTCCATTGATTCACTAGCAGTGGGCACAAACTGCAGTACAGAACACTCCAATTATACAATATAAAATTTTATTGTTATGAGGGTAGCTAGATAAGGGTCAAACCCATGATCTCTGTCATGGGTGAAACTGTCAGAGTAGGGGTTCAGAAAGTAATACTTATTCTTGAAGATATTCAGAACTTGATTGTAAAATGACCTGAGTAACATGACCTAGTTGGCTGTGCTTCCGAAAGAGAGGCTGAATTAGAGACCTCCAGAGTCCCTTTCAAATTAAATTCTTCTGTAGCTGTGTTCAATACTAATTATTTGTTTTCCTTACTTTTAATTTTAAACATAAAATACATTACAACATGACTTGGTCTCATTTAAAATTATATAGTGGAATAAAATCTGGAAGCGAGTTTATCTGGTAATAGGAAAACATGCCCAGTTGTGTTTTTGCCAGGCTAGGGCATGTGTTAGTGCCTAGCTGTGCTGCACTTGTAGAGGAAACATCATGAGTCTGCGAGAGAGATAAATCAGTGCTGGTACAAAGGGTGGGAAAATAAAGAGAGAAAGACCAGTTACAGATTGAACCTTGCATGTCAGTCATGATGAAAAAGTCTTCCAGAGTTATTTGAGCAGATGAAGAAATCATGCATGAAGATGTCAGTGTGTCTTTGACTGTAGAACATGAAAATCTATTTGTTTTAACCTCCCTTTGCCTCACTTGAGTATTTCCGCAACAAACACTTCTTGGCAGCAGTATTTTACTGTGCATGTCACAGAGAAGACCTACCTGGACCTTCTAGGCACTAATGTAGTATAAACAGTATTATAATGGAGCCCATTTACTACAAGAGTCAGAATGTGGTAAATGTGAGAAGTTATATTCAACAGAAATAAATAATATTATTTCCACTGGCAGAAAAGAAATAGTGTGTCAATGGAATCCATAAATCAGGTTATGTCATTCTCACTTAATCAAATTTACCTTGAAATGATTTTACTAAGTATCACCTATGTGTTACCTAGTGTCAGCAACTATATGCATCCTTATGTATAACAGTAATGCAGATGACATATAGAACAGCCTTGTATCTTGGACTCAAAATATATTTGTCACGTCTTATTGATGTCATTTGGCACTTCATATCAGACCTATTAAAGTTTAACTCTTAATAAAAATGATCTTAAGATAAGGGTACCTTCTTTCTTTTCAGTTACATCATGGAGGAATGAACACAGAAGTTGCAGTGTCCTTGCATATTACAACCGTGTATGAAGTAGTGGTAAATCCAGTGAAGTTGGACAAAGTCTGAGGATAGGATTGTCCACTAAACTGAGCACTGACTCAAGCAGGATTCAGGTAATCTCAGTTTTGTTCCTGATTCTGCCATTGCCCTATTGTATGATATTGTATAAACCATTTCATCACCCTAATCACCACCCTATCCCTTTCTGTAATTTCTTTGTTTTATCCAGTTAGATTGTAGCTTCAAAGGCACAGGGACTTTCCCTCGGGTTTGTACATTGGCAAGAACTGTAACTGAGACTTCTGAAATACACTATTGTCTAGATAAGAACAAGCAACAGTATAAAAATATATATGCAGACTTGGATACTCTCCAACCCATACAGATCTTCACTTAGTTCTTCAAAAGTAAAAAAGTTAGATGAGGTATTTTTATTTTTTGGCACAAAGGTGCCTGAACTTCCAAGACTGTGCTTTGTTGATTTGAGACGATTTTCTTTCCAAAATAAGGACTGATGCTTTTTTCCTTTTTTAAAAATTAAGCATACGTTATAAGTATTCCGGTTTCCAAGACAAATTCTAATGCGTTTTAAAAAGCTGTATGCTGACCCCAAGTCTATAAAAAATGTTTTAGGTAGGCTGTCATCTAAGGGACACATTACTTTTTGTAAGAAAATAGAAAAAGAGGCAATAAGTTGCAAATCCCAAAGCAGCTAAGTGAGAGTGGAAGAAAGTGCCTTGGGTTTGCAGAAACTGTAAATTGTGGTTTAGTGATCCTGCTGGAACCTAAGGGAAATGAAAAGAAAAATTGGTGTTAAAAATAATCAGAGGAAAAAAAATACAAATTGTTGAGGGGAATGGGTTAAAGGTGACAAGAAATTTCTGGAAGGCCTGCATTCTGAAAATAAACGTCCATCACCATAAGAGTTCTCAGCATCTCTGCAAAACAGTATCAGACCCTGCCTAGAAAAGGTCCTGAAACAGTGGGAGCTGTGATGGGAGAGCAAGAAAACTAGATGCCATGGAATTACAAGGCAACAGAACGCAAACCACAAGCATGCCCCTCCTTCTGGACATAAAACAAAAGCAAACACAGATGCAATCACATAAAAAAAGTTACAAGCTTCTGCCAATTCAGCAGGAGGAATGCAAAAGTACAGCTAGCGCTGCGATGCAAGGTATTATTTTGGCTTGGCTGGCTGAGACGATCTCCTAGAACTCTTTCATGGCAGTATTATTCCTTACTGTACATAGTCCCTGTGACTCCAGAAGGGAATCCAAGTTAAGGCAGTTCCAGCAACATGCTAACAGAGGCTCTCTGATACACAACTTGCCATAGCCTGACACAGGATTTGGACTTCAAATATTTTTTGGTTCTCAATTTGTATTTTATGCCATTTGTTCAATTTTATCTTTGCTCGCTGCTTCTTATAGTTTGCTTCTAATGCTGCCTTTGAAAGTAGTGTTTCCTTGTAATAACAATTATGGAAGTTATTCCATTTCTGTGTTTTACAATTCTGCTGAATTTTGTTCAAAAATATAGTTCATATAGTGTTATTTTTCTTTCTTGATTGGGAGATCTAGCCTACAAATCATAATCATATTTCCAGAACATCTAATCATCCAATGAACTTCAAATTTATAATTTGTGAAAGCATATGCCCTTTCAGAAGAAAAAAAAGGACATTTATGTAAATATTTCTTCTAAAAATGAATTTGCTGTCTATTCATAAAAATGCAACGAAATTTTATCTCTGTGATTTCCTTGTTCTAATTCATTTCACAAATGGATTTAAGACAGCTAGCAAACTGAGAAAAAATTATCCCTGTTGAGGTGTTATTTCATTCAGTTTTAAATATTAATGTATGATGTTGCATCGTTATGTAGTACTCTTGACAAAGATTATATAAACCGTTTGTTAAAGAAAATATGAAGCTTCTGAAATGTCTGCTTATAAATGTTTACAAGAGAGATCATAGGTAGAATTATAGGCAAGGAAAATGAAGAATAGATGAGCCTAGGGAATGCTGGGATAAGACATGGTTGGCAGGCATCCCAAGCTGGATTTCTAAATTATGACCTTTTCTTTCTTGAAATCATAATATTTTTGCATTTCTAGACCACATCATGGCATGATCAAAGTGCCTCTATCTTGATTCTGTACATGAAGAGGATATGCATAGTGAAATACATAAAATCAGTAATGAAAACAGGTGGAATTTTTAAATGCCTCTACTGTGATTCGTAAGAATTGCAGCTATACGAAGAAGTCCTAAAAGCTTAGACTCTTGCTGTGGTTTGGCTAGTAGAAGCATGACACATACGGTACTAGAACAGAGAAAGGATATGTTGAGAGCAGAGCATAGAATGGGAAGGACAGGCTTAGGGTCCCATCACACAGTTATGATTTTGGGCAGCAGTATGGTGCAAAGGGTTTTCAGAGAATCTTTGTATGCTGTCTGACTGACTTGGCGTGTCTTTCAGCTCCCAGAGCAGCCCAGGCTTCCACAGATAAATCCTGACTTAAAGTCTCTTTTCCTCCAGGGCTGCAAATCTCACTCCAAGCACAGATTCTGGCCTAGCATGCAAAGCTAAGGCAAATTTCTTTCAAAATCTTAATAAAAAGGTAGTGAAATGAATCTTGCTGTGAAATTCACTGTGATAGAAATAAGCAAAACTTAATCACAGAATCACAGAATGGTAGGCATTGGAAGGGACCTCTGAAGATCATCTGGTCCAACCCCCCTGCCAAGGCAGGATCACCTAGGGCAGGTTGCACAGGAACGCGTCCAGTCGGGTTTTGAAGGTCTCCAGAGAAGGAGATTCCACAACCTCTCTGGGCAGCCTGTTCCAGTGCTCCCTCAACCTCACAGTGAAGAAGTTCTTCCTCATGTTGAGGTGGAACTTCCTGTGCTGCAGTTTATGCCCATTGCCCCTTGTCCTATCAGTGGGCACTACTGAAAAGAGACTGGCACCATCTTCCTTACAGCCACCCTTCAGATATTTATAGACATTGATAAGGTCCCCTCTCAGCCTTCTCTTCTCCAGACTAAACAGCCGCAGGCCTCTCAGCCTTTCCTCATATAAGAGATGTTCCAGTCCCTTAATCATCCTCATAGCCCTCCTTTGGACTCTCTCCAAAAGTTCCCTGTCTCTCTTGAACTGGGGAGGCCAGAACAGGACACAATATTCCAGATGAGGCCTCACCAGCACAGAGTAGAGGGGGAGGATAACCTTTCTCGACCTGCTGGTCACACTCTTCTTAATGCACCCCAGGATACCATTGGCCCTCTTGGCCACCAGGGCATATAGCTGTCCCATGGATAACTTATTGTCTACCGGGACTCCAAGGTCCTTCTCCATGGAGCTGCTTTCCAGCAGGTCAACCCCTAACCTGTACTGGTGCATGGGGTTGTTCCTCCCCAGGTGCAGAAGTCTCTACTTGTCCTTATTAAATTTCATGAGGTTCCCCTCCGCGCAACTCTCCAGTCTGTCCAGATCCCATTGAATGGCAGCACAGCCTCCTGGTGTATCAGCCACTCCTCCCAGTTTTATGTCATCAGCGAACTTGCTGAGGGTACATTCCAACCCTTCATCTAGGTCATTGATGAAAAAACTGGACCCAGTACTGATCGCTGGGGGACACCACTAGCTACAGGCCTCCAACTGGACTCTGTGCTGCTGACTACAACCCTTTGAGCTCTGTTGCTTAGCCAGTTCTCGATTCATCTCACAGTCCAATGAATTTTCTTACACATTCTCTTTGGGGAATTCTAATATAACCCCACATACACGTTATTGGGCTTCTGTGTGTTTGTACCCTGCTCCACTAAGGTCAGCCTGGTCCACGCAAATGACATCTTGCTTACATAGTTCTTTGTTACCTTATAAAGATTTTATTGAGTTTCCTTAACTAAATTTGGGCTTTATTATCTGTTTTCCAAATAATAGGCAATGTTAATACTATTGTTTTCTGCCAACATACATATTATACAAATGTATTTAATTTCATTACAGCAGTTGAATTAATTGTGTATAATGTGATATTGAGGATTGTACTACACAGGAAGAAAAGCAAATTAAGGTGGTAATAAGCATAATTGAAATCCTTTACTTGTTTAACAATTATTTTTTGCAATTTTTTTATATTTGTTCTTCATAGTTTTGGTTGTCCCATTGTTAATTCCAGCAAAATCAAGTCTTCCAGATTTGTAGCTGTTTTGACATGCCACTGTTAGCTCACTGAAATGTGACAAGTACAGAAGAGAACCTCTGATTGGATTCTATTGCAGTATTATGCTATGCCTACCAGTAAAAAATGCAGAGAAAATTGAATCCTAAAATTATCTGCCTCTCTCCCATTTACTCTCCAAGCCATTTCTTCTATTTTTCAATTATCATCTGATAATAAATGTGTCATAGTGCAAGATGAGACCTCGGTGGAATACAGTAATACAGAAGACAGAATGGAAAATTGAAGAATATTCAAACTTGTTTGGATGCAAATTTGGTCATTATATTGAACCGAAAGGTATGTGCTGTAGAAAAGGAAAGTAATAAAGCTCTAGAAATTTCCTGTGCTAACAAAACAGTCCTCTGCCACATCTGCCACCAGGCACCAAGACATCTTTCTTTCCAAATAAATTTCCTGTTCTGAGACAGAATATGAGGTTTATGAAGCATTTAATTCCCTTTGAGTGTTTATGTGGGAATTAGGTGGGGTACAGACATTGGATAAAAGCCATGTCCTTTAGAATCAATGATTAAATTTATACTGGCTCCTATATAAAGGGGAGGGGTTTTGTCCTTGTACTGATCCCCTAAATGTACAAATCTCTCTCTCTCTCCATTGTTAACTTTTCCTTACCTGTCTCTGCATTTGTCACCAGCGATGTAACACACAAGTGAATTTCCCATCCTGCTGTTAGTCTCACCCTCTCCTAAGACATTTGAATTTCTGAGGAGGAATCTTGAGAGAAGAAAACAGTTTTCAGATTTTCAATTTATCTGTAGCCTGAAAGGAAAATTACTGTAAATTCTGGAGCTTCTGCAACTAATTCTAGGGGGAACAGTTTGCCAACATTTGAATCACTAGGAACCAGCTTGTTGGGACTCTAGACAACATTTAACCTAACTGTGCAGAAATCTCAAAACTCTCAAGAGTACCCTAGTTTGTTTTCAATATGCTAGACAAGACTCAATGGCAGTTATCTATTCCAAATGGGTTTCTGCCTAAAAATGCACCAGTTTTTGTGAATAATAGTGTGTAACTGCTAGGATGTTGGTTTGCAGTCCCTCCATTACTTTACTGCTGGAGCTACATCACTGTGCCTTATAGAAAGGATCAGTAACTTATTTTATGTGGCTACCATATCACACAACTGCTCATTTTCTGATCTCATTGTGCCTTTCCTCTAGTTCTTTGCTGACTCTTTAGTTGCTCAAGGAGAGAGGAGCAGGCCTTAACTTTGAAAGGTCAGTTCATTTCTTGAATCTTTTGCTAAATCTACAAAGTTGCCAGTTACAAGCCAGTTTTAATAGCAGTGGAGCATATGATTTCTCTGATGACCTTTGGCAAGTGAAGATGCTGAGCTAGTCATGCCCACTCCACTCCTCTGATACTTAAGGACCTTAGCTTGTTTATTTTTTTAAAGCAAAAGATGATGTTCTGTAACATCATCTGTAAGTTCATCATCTGACTGAGGGAGGGATGAGCAGAATAAAAATAACTGCCTAACCCATAGACATTGTCATATGTTATACACTGGCCATGAATAAATCTGAGCTGGAATTCAAAAGAAAGTTTCTCTGTTAGAAGAGGCAGGGTCAGAGGTAGCCTGCAAGTGGAGGTCTTCAAACTAATTTGAAGACGGCACTTGATAATGATGTGTCTGTGAGAGCAATAAGCTGACAGTTAGGTGTCTGTCCTGGTTTCAGCCAAGATAGAGTTAATTTTCTTCACAGAAGCTAGTGTGAGGCTATGTTTTGGATTTGGAATGAGAAAATGTTGATAACATGCTGATGTTTTGAGTTGTTGCTAAGTAGTCAAGGACAGTCCAGCTTCTCGTGCTGGCCTGCCAGCAAGAAGGCTGGGGATGCATGGGAAGTTGGGAGGGGACACAGCCAGGACAGCTGACCCAGGCTGGCCAAAGAGATATTCCATACCATATAACATCATGCTGAGTATATAAAGCTGGGACAAAGAAGAAGGAAGGGGTGGAGGGATGTTCGGAGTTATGGCGTCTGTGTTCCCAAGAAACCATTACGCGTGATGCAGCCCAGCTTCCCTGGAGATGGCTGAACACCAGCCTGCCCATGGGAAGTGGTGAATGAATTCCTTGTTTTGCTTTGCTTGTGTGCGTGGCTTTTGCTTTACCTATTATATTGTCTTTATCTCAAACCATGAGTTTCCTCACTTTTACTCTTCTGATTCTCTCTCCCGTCCCACTGTGAGGGAGTGAGCGAGCGGCTGCGTGGTGCTTAGTTGCCAGCTGGGGCTAAACCACGACAGTGTCGTAGGAAGTTCTTTGTATGTCTGACCTCCAAAAGTGCTGAGTTTCTGTATGCATGGAGAGTGAGACTATGCACAGATGAATATAAGGACCTCATCTGATTGCACAAATGATGGTCATTGACTGTGCAGCTGAATCAGTACAGATAGAAAAGTGTTGTTCTGTAGGACAGGAAATGCAGATTTCCTGGATAAAACCAGAATCTAAGAACATTTACATCCCATTAGATTTTCAGCTGTGTATAACTGTCCTGCAGAAAACTGGCTAACTCCTTTTTTTTGTGGCTGCACATGAGGAAAGTGCAGGAAAGGAATAAAATTAATCTTTTGCATTTTGCATATATTTCTACTCAAAACTCCTATAGTATACATTCAAGATAAACCAAATTAGGAAAGTAATGTTAAAATTGTACAATATTGCTTAGTAGCATACTGGCCCACTGATTTCAGCATAGGTATTTCTGACTCATACCAAGTCACTGAGAGAAGAATTAATCTAAGACATTTCATAGAATACATGCGTAAGTTTTGAGAAACGTCAGGGCAAACCATTTGAAGTCCAGTGTTTCCAAGAGTGGAAACTTAGTTTATTTAGTTCTTTCAGCACTAGAGAGAGTGAGCATAGAATGATCCTCTAGAGGAATCCATCATTTCCTATGATTTGAATTCTTACCTATCTAAAATAGAAACAAAATTAATTTGAATAATATTTTTTACAACTCTTTCCAGAGGACAACTGTTGTGAAATTTGACATTCCTAAATATGTAAATACTACACCTGCATCTGATTAGTTACTGTTTTCTTCCTTCAGAGAGTCTCAGACCTCTTGTTCACTGCTTCATTACTGAATTTGAGAATCTTCAGCTAAACCCTTAGAAATCGTGGAGGATTTCTACAGGATTTCTAAAAACAGTGATGGGAATAAGTAACTTACAAAGTGACCCATACTTCTTTCCCCTGCTAGTCATCTTGGTTATATAGGCGTGCAAGAAAGGGATGCATTCACTTCAGCCAGAAGAGACCACATGGAGAGCTAAGAAAATAATTCAGGCTGTATGTCACTACCGCCTTCTGCTATGACTGTTAGATGTGGTTTTCTGTCTTGTAACCCGGATAAAGTTAGTTCTCCCTCAATCAGGCTATTTCTTCATTTAGCCTAGTAAGAGACAAGTTAAAAGAAGGCAACCCAACAAAGTCCTTGTCCAATGCTATTATCTCTAAAGGCTCATTGTAAAGGCTGATTTTTATTTCATTTAAAGCTTCCAGCAGGAAAACTTTGCACAGTAAGGTTGTAAAGACAGCCCCCTCGCTATTGTTCTCCGCTTTTGATTTGCTGTGAAAGGATGCTCTATTTTAAGAATCATGATTGTCTTCTTTTAAGGGCAATTTTAGGACTGTTCTCTTCAAGCAGAAGTAGATGGAGGTGGAGATAATAAATCCAGCAAAGTACATTATAAAAGCCTAATAAATGCTAGGGCCGCAGTATGTACTTTAGCCTAAGGGGATCAAGACCACTCTCTCTGTGTCTCTCTTACACACACATGTTCCCTGATCATAACACGATGAAATACAGATTTTTGTTGTATTTATGTGGCAATTCTAGCTTAGATCAAAAACGGGGAAATGGAAGAAATAGGCAGCTAAATTAAAATAAGATTTTCAAATACTTTAGCAAAGTAGTTTTTAATCTGACACCTTTAAGCCACTGCCTCAGCAGAATGGATCTTGAGAAGAGATTAGTTTTTCAGAATTCACTACCACACACTTCTAATGTTGTTTAAACTAGATTTGATTAAATATTTTTCAGGCTTAAAAATAACAGGATTGCTTGTAGAATTATAATTCTAAACACACCTGCTGTACCTTGTTAAGGGAATGGGAATAAAAAATGCTGGGAATTTAGTAAGTATGTTTGGGCTTATCTTATAAGGAGTGGACTTCTTCCACAGCATTTCTGTGAATATCCTGTCAGACCTAGGTGGTTCCCCAGCTTTGTTTACCCTAATTTTTTAATCAGCATTTTACTAGAGAATTTCAAAATTACATAAATGAAAAAGTAAACTCCTTTCACGTAAACTCTGTTAGCAAAAAACATCACTTACCAGGCAGTTGAAAACAATATCAGCTTGTACTTGGACTTGCAGAGAGTGGAAAGTACCAGAGTCTAGCAAAAAAAACCCCCAAAACCCAAAAAGAGAAAAAAAGGTGAAATTTCAAGATGACAGCAAAACGAAAAGTTTGATTTCTGTGATATTTATAAAAACTAAATACAGATGAGTATACATTTTTGTAAATACATTGCAGTCAAATGCATATTGCTCCCTAATGTCTTAATGTTGTGAGACTTGAGGGCTGCTTACTGTCCAGGCATAACCTCGTGAAGTCTCTTCACATTGGTGGTACTGACAAGGACTTCACCAAATGGAAAGTTCTCATTTTTTTCACACATGTAATGGTGTTCTTAAACAGTAATTCCTTTCCATGACTTGAGTAAACTTCTGAAGAGAAAGAGCATAGCACAGCAATAGTTTAAGCATTTACATGACAGCCTCATTAATGAATTTACAGTGGAAAAATCCTCTTGGAAACTCAGTATTTAAGTGTTCTTTCTTTCCCGCTTATTGCAAGCTCAGGAAAAAAAAAATCAGAAAATTTTAGCGTACTTGAAGATAGCTTAAAAGGTATGAAAAAAAGCAATTAGGCTCAGTGGCAAACTATTTGTAAAGGCTGGCATTTTTGGAGGGGTCTTGCTGTTTGGACTTCAGTTGTATGAAAGATTCCCATAATGATGTTGTTTGTGAATATTTCTAGTCTCTTCATAAACTCTTGCCTTAAAATGCACCAAAACTTTCACTTGCACTTATTTCTAAAGTGCAGTTATGAGCTATTAGAGTCATTCTGCGTGCACATCTCAGTACCCCCATTTATGGGTCCTTTTTTATTAATTCATTTGCAGTACAGACTTGCTTTGATACATTTTGCAGAAAGGGATGACAGAAAGGGTACAAATGTCCTGCCTGAGTGCAGAAGGAAGAATACAAAAGGCTCTTCCTTTGAAGAACACAAAGTTGTAAATTACAGAGTCCAGAATACATAAAATCTAACTCTCTTATGCTTCCTTCACCGTCCTGTTCAGTAGTAAAATGAGGATATAGAAGTGCAAGGAAGAAAAGCATAGATATTGAGGCCCAGATAGATCTATGCCAGCCACAGTGTTTCCAAGTTTGTGTTGTACTACAAAATGGCTAGAGAACGTTTTATCTGTGACATCTAACTATAAGTCATTTCTGTATCATACTGGAAATCTCCACTGAGGAAGCACATGTTTTGTCAGCAGAACTCAGGAAATTAGTGCAGTGCAAGTGATGAGGAAACCTTAAGGTCACATCAGCTGTCCCTCCCAAAGGGAGGTCTAGGCACAGATGAAATGAGGTGTCAAAATACACAAAGGCTACACGATATTTTATTCTCATGAAGTGTCAAAATACACGAAGGCTACATGGTATTTTATTCTCAGTATCTTTGTTAGGCTCCAGCTGATGCCCTTTTATTGAAACTTCCCTTGAATTTTTCAGCATTTGTCCTCATTTTAGTATATCAAAGCTTTGATATATTGGCAGTGTAAAACACACCTCTTAACACTATTCAGATTTGTATTTGCTTTTGTGTGTCAGTAACATCATGTCTTTTTTTTTTTTTTTTAATTATTTTGCTGCCCAGACGGACCATTAATCAGTCTATTACCGATGTTAAGCAGGCATGTCCCTAGAGAATGACCCTTTCTTAGATAAAATTTTGATTACCACACAAAACTTGATCTTGTAAATAGTGGAAACATAACCTCTTTTTCTTTTAGAAATCTACGATTCAGCAATAATTGGCTAGGGGCCTACCATTAATAATTCATTAATATCAGAGAGAATATTCAGTTAGAGATGTGCTCTGGGACACTTTAATATTTCTAAATATTGCATGTTTCTGATGACTTTAAATAGTACACAAGTGACACATTCAACTTCAGGCAATAAAACAACAAATAATGCAAACTGATGCAAAGTGATAAAACTGGATACAGATTAATTTTATATTTCTGATGTGTTGGGATGATGCTTGCAAATACCTTTAATAGGTGTAGAAGCCTTTTTTTCTCTTCCATTTTCCTTTGTATATCAAAAGTCAGCTGAACTGATTAATACCCAAGCGGATGGATGCTATTCAGATACCCAGATACGACTATTTGTGTACATTTAGATATTTAATTACATTTGTGATTCCAGCTTAATTTGATTTGCTTTTGCAAAAGGGATGAAGTCTTTTAATTTAAAGTATCTTTTTTATTTCACATCACATTTTACTCCTACATTTGGCAGATTCTTCTTTTCTTGTCACCTCAGCTCCATGTCCAGGGTGTTCAGGCTTACAGCACAAGCAGTGCCAACCTTGTCTGCCTTTAGGTAAAAATAAAGAAATGTCAGATGTTCAGATAGTTTTTGAGGTATTTTTCTGCCTCTGAAGCTAATTTTCATGCAATAAATAATCACCTAATTCCCATACTTGTGATATAGTAAGTCTTCTTAAAGAGCACCATCACAAAAAATAACAACTTAATCTCTGGAAAGATGTATCCTTATTAGGATTTTTTAGGAAGCTCATGGGACTTAGATACACTGGTCCAAGTATTACAAGAGTGGCATAACGGCAAATAAATCAATGACACTTCTCTGTTCAGTGGGCATAGGAAATAAATCAAATTCTATATCCCTGTAGTTAAGATGGGAAAATTTCATATTATCTGCATTTGTGCTTTGCTGAAGGCAGTCAGACATGTGTTACAATAAAGTTGTTTTGTTATGACATTGCTTTTTTATTATCATATTGGTGTATTATTTACATTGTGACATTGGTTTTTATTTCCATCTTTAAAAAACAATTTACTTTTTTTGTTTACATTGTGTGTTTATTATGACAATGACATTACAATGTCCTATAATATTTTGGAGAATGCTAATGTGCACATTCTGAGAAACAAATTGATCACATGTTCTTAATAATTGGAAAAAAATCGACAAATGTCAGGCATTCCCAACTGTTTCTTCCTTGAATTTGTTCACTCAGTAAATCTATCTCTATCTTCTTAATGCTCTGAGAAGTATAATTAGGATAAGGTTCCCCTGCAAGTGAAAGATGGATAGGTGTATGGAGAATTCAGGAAAGGAGGAGAGGAGGGAGATATTAATGTTGAGCAGAAGCAATCCACAGCAGCCATAGTCAATCTTTTGATCTAAACAGCTGATCATTAAAAGTGTCTGAGACATTCAAATTATATTTGCTGCAGTAAACTCTTCCCACCAATATATGTTAAAGGCACTTCTCACAACTATAGCATTTCTACATTTCTTTTAGGAACAGATAATGAGAATGCCTGAAAAAATGAACCTTTTGACTTGATATTGAAAATCTAGCTTTATTGTGAATGACATCAAAACATAAATCATATTGTTTGCAAGAAAACCATTTTGAAGCATTTTATTCCAGGTCATTGAAATACTATATTCCTTTAAGGGCAATCAATTTGTTTCAGTTTCATTGCATACAAATGTTTCAACAATTAACATTATTGTAAAAAATTAAAGACTAAATATTTTGTTCTGATTATAACAAGCCTTTTCAATTATTGTCTTTTTGGAAGGTCACTGTCCTCTCAATTCCATCAAGCATTTTGTTTGGCAGACGTGTTTAGTGATGGAGGTACATTCCTCCACCATGCAGATACACTTTGAGTCATTCCCGTGCTTTTCAGTTAGAAGGGAACATGTGGAAGAATGTACAAGGTGTTTAAGGCCAGATATCCATAAATCTGAAGGGTTATTGCAAGTGTATTATTCCAATTTTGGTATATTTATATATGTGATAGATTAATAGGATGTACCTTGACAAAATTGCAATTTGAATTGTACTCTAAACATCAGAGCTACTCTTTCTGATTAAGTTTTCTTAAATGAAAAAAAGGGCAAAAGAGAAGGCTAGAACTAGCTAAGAATTTAAGTCCCTGTCTTCAAGCAAAAACAGAGACCTACACTTTGGCTTTCTAGTTACTATGTGGAGAGAGTAAGGTATCCCCTACAGATGGTACAAAACTGCCCACAGCCACTGTGTAAAACAGTGCAATTTATTACAAAAGTTCCTTCTGGCATGCTCCTAGGAACTACAGACTGGTGGTGCCCTCATGAAGATAAAACATGGGCATGCCATGCTTACCACCACATTTTAGAAGAAAATAGTTACTGTTGGCTTCTTTGAGCGAGGTCTAGAGGTGCTTCTGAATTTTTAATCCCCTGTGGCACTTTGGAAAAAAAAAAAAGCCTGATTTTTTATTCTGATGGGCTTACATGGGATTTAGGTGCTGAACTCAAATCACAGCAGTTCTGGGCATTCAAAGAGAAAAATGAAAATTTAGAAGGAGATGCACCTGGAGAAATTAGGCATTTCCAAGATTAGGTAGCAGCTGAATGTAAAAATTCCTGGCTTAAAATTTTACATTTAAATGCATCAGTTCTGCCCACATCTAATTTTAAATCTGATCCCGAGACTTCAGCCTTCAGTGAACCCAAACATTCCAGGAAGGAAATAAAAAGAACCCAAAAGGTATTACTTTTTGAAGCATTAGCCAATTGGTCTCATGATTTCTGAGAGCTCATGCTATGCTATTAGGCCAAGGAATAGAATATCTGCTCTGGAGGAAATCCATCAGAAGCTTGTATGGAATCACTTTTATGGCTTTCTTTCATCCCTTCCATCTAACTCCTCTTTCCCCCTTGAAAGCAAACCAATGGAATGGATATATGCTGTCAAGAGGACTTTTCATTTTGAAGTATGCAAGATACTGCACACTGCCTGTACTAATAGTCATGCAGCCTGTCTCATACCATAATACTTCTCTGTGTGCGTGGAACAATATAGGCTGCATTTATCATAAAACTTGCCCCCAGGCAACTTTCCAATCATACAGATGAAGGGAATTCATTGGTGCCCTGATCATTATGACAATGTTCTTCAATTAGGCAGAAAGACAGACCAATTTTGTCTTGTCAGTGGTGGCCTGTTCAGTATTGATGGCAAAATGTCTGTGCTTAATATTGCCCATAAATGCCAGTGAAACATTTTTTCCTTGTCTCTTAGGGTCTTTAGAAGTATAAATATGCCCTCATTTTCTTTGGTTTCAGAGATACAGATAATATTTAGATTCCTGACAGGTACTCAACCTATGATTGAAAGTGGAGAAGGTAGCAGCTGCTAGATATAACAAGTGATATATTACTTATATCAGAATATCACCTGATGTTTTTATGAATGACCTACATTTCCACAAATATGGTTTCAGTCCGGCACTTGAATTTTGGGTCAAGCAGTCCCATAATTCTGGAGTCTCTGCCTAATTTGAGAGTTATATTTTCTATCAATACTACTGCAATAATCGTTCTTCTGCTTAAAAAATGAATCCATCATGATTCAACAAAGTATCAGTTTAGTGGTAATCTCTGGCTCCATATTATGCCCTCTAGTTTCTTTCTTTCTTTCTGGCAGGGTGACGATGTCAGAACTAAATCACGTCTTTGGCCAGTCATTTGCCTAGCTGCAGCTCTCTGAATGAAAGCCCAAATCTTTTATTTCTCCATGTTCCAATTTTTTTCCAGCTCATATGATTTTCTATATGTAGGGAATTCAAAACACAAAAAGCAGTAAACTGTTGTATGTCAGATCAGGTCCAGAGCATGACATAAAAGCTAAGCTTTTGTAAAAAGAAGAATAGTGGTGCCGGATTGTTTCTACTCTTTTATTTCCAGTTTGGGTTGTTTCCCTTTTTTGTTTTGGTACTGAGTAGCAGCAGGTCATAATAGCATGAGGAATCAACTGCTTTATTTAAACAAATCGGAGATCTGGCCCTAGCAGGTTGACTCCCTTTTCTGACCTGTTGCCATTTCTCACAAAGGAGGCACTCTTGTGCTGATTAGAAACCCTGTCTCATGTCTCTGCACATCACCATTTCTGGCAAAAGAAAACATAGGCAAAGGGCAAAGGCGTAATATTTTAAGAGGTTTTTATTATAGACCACATACTGTTAAAGACAGGTCATTGCCCAGTCTTCTCTGCTCCTTGGAGTTGTGTGCAACACGTGAAGTATAGGGTCATACCAACTGCAGTATTCATAAAAAGGTTAATCACTTCTAAATAGCTATGAGTACAATGTCTTACCTTGCAACTGAAGGCCAGTGAGAGTGTTCTCATTATATAGCACCTCTTTCTTTCCTGGGATTCATTGTGTGTGTCTTTGCTAAAATTCCTGCTGAGAGAGTTGCATGGTTAGCAATTTTTAAGTCAGAACATTCTTCTTTGTATTTATTTGGTAGCTGAATTTAGTTCTTAATAAAAGACAGTTGTTACGTTTCCAACAGAGCTTTAAAAATGCTATTACTCCAAACACAGTAGTGAATACTTTCTTTTCCTTTTGTCAGTGAAAGTGAGGATGCAACTAGAGCTTGGGTCATGAAAAAAACAGGGAAAATAGTGAGCAGTCCAAAAAACAAGAACAGGGGTTTAAACTGGCAGTGATTTTCAAGTTGTTGGTCAACATCCTCTGGGAGTCTCAGGACCACTTGTAAAGGGATGAGAACAGGAGAATTAAAAAAAGTAAAACTTTTTTTAGGAGGCTTGCACTTGCTATATGAAGGCATGAATTTCCATCAGTGGTTTGCAGTTAAAAAAGGTTTACTCTGAAACAGGTAGCTAATGATGAGTGTGTTTTCTTCATCTTTTATTCCATGCTGTACTCAGAAAAAAAAGCTGCCCCTTCCCCAAAAAAGAATTTAAACAAAATTCAGAATCTGAAATATGAAAAGCAAGATGGCTAACAGTGGACTAAATCAGATGAGCATATTACTATAATGAACTTAATTACATGGGGAATTTATAATTATTTTATATTGCATTTAAAAAAATCTGGTGTTGAAGACTCTGCAGGGAACGAATAGTCTCAAAAACAAACTGCTGGTAGCATTTAATACATGCACCAGAAGAACAATTATCCCCTTAAGGTTTTGTAAAAAAATGATGAAAGAGAGAAACAGGGAAATAATACACTGTGTATCATAATATAGTCATATGCTTAATTGTAATTATTAAAAAGGAATTTAAAATCATCTGCTATCCCTTCCTGCAGCTTTATGCACATTCTGAACACTTCTTAGCTGCATTATCTTGTACATAAATGCATAAAGACATACATCAGCCTTTATGTGTGAATAAAGATGAGTGAATTAATAGCTCTTGTCTTAAGCTAAAGCTCTTCTACTGTCTAAATCTAAGCAGGTATTAAAACTTGAGGACCCAGATTCTAATCTGTTATGCCACTGTAAATTAAGAGTGATTCAAAGGAACTGAAAGTGGTGAATCCTAATTTCACAAAATGTAACTCAGATTTGAATTTGACCTCAGGTTCTATGAGTTACATCATGAGCAACTGCAGAAGTATTATGTGTTGGTGAAGAAAGTGTTCCCCCTGAGTGACTGTGGCAGAGTTAGCCCCCAGATATTTAGTTACACAAATTTGAAGTATTAACCTGTCTTGTTTTCAAAGTTTTCTATTTTGTATCTGCCCATGGATTAGGCAGCTGCTCCACTGACTTTATGTTAATCCTGAGGAAGAAGAGCTATGCATTTGCTTGCTCCAAGTTAACCGTGAACTTAAAAAACCTACTCCCCATGCCCTTCCTCTTAAAAACAGATATTGCAAATTTGTATTCACTCTTTTCCTTCTTGAATTCTGCACAGTTGTTATGAGCTTTCCAATGATATCCTTGGGATTTTACATTCATCCTAACATATGGCATGTATGTGAGTCTCTTCTCAAATTTATTTGAGTTTATGTGTGATTGGGAGCAGTTAACTGGGTGAATTGCTGAATCATGGAACAATTATGGCAGGAATTCTCTGGTTTTGTGTTTTTCTACAAATGATATTGTACTATGTTGCATTCACTTCAGATCTTGGCAGAACTGCTGAAAAGTAAGTTACAGCTGTTGCCATCTGATAACTTTTGAAGCAATTTCCCTCACATGTTCCCGTTGCTTAATAATTCTTTGTTTACGCTATATATGTAACCTGATCTTCAGTCTCATAGCAAATATAGTCACCTTTCCAGAGTCTGTCTTCTTCTTTTGTCATTCTGTTAAAGGCTAATGTCTTACAGCGTAGCCTAGTCTGACTTGGGGAAAAGGGGCAACTGTCTCTCCTATGGAAAAATATCTTTCTGTAGCTTTTCCCGCATCCCCAGAGAACTGTTTACAGCTGCAGTAATTCTCTGCACACTCTCTGCTTTCACCAGAAAGGTGAGTTTGAAGCCATGCTCTTGCTTTCTCCTTGCCAGACAACTGTCCCAGTCACTAGTACTGGCTGAGAAATTGCAGCATTCAGAGGAAAGCTAATCATTTGCATGGATGTTAAAGACAACAGGAAAAAATTGTGGAAGATAAAATTATGAAAGTTCATTAAGTGCATTAAATGTCCTGTCTCAGGACACTTCCGAGCTAAAATAATTTGAAGCTAAGAAGTATGTGGGAAAATATTGCTATGTGCTTGCTCTGTGTCAGCTGCTTTTAGAGATGGGACACTGGGTTAGAAGGACCTTTGGTTTGTCCCAATGTAGTTCCTATTATGTTCGTACATTGAAAATCATCTTCTGAAATTGGACTAGTAAAAAGCAAAAATTAAAGAAGAGTATCTGCCCATCTCTGTATTTAAACAGGCAAGGTTAATTGACAATTGACATGCATTTACATTGCTTAAGCTGAGCAGGAACAATACTTGAGAACTGCATTTCTATCCTATATCCTTTTAACTTTCCCTTTTTTTAATTCATCTAGTGTCAGATGAGATTTTGGTTTCTTTATACGACTGGTAGAAGAAAGTTTCAGCCTCTCTCTCTTCTTTTAACCCTGAATTTAAGATCAAAATGCTTCAAGCACCTGTCCAGTAACATCTTCCTGAATAATGTGCCAGAAAAACATCTCATGGGTGCAGCTAACACAAAGCTGCAATCATGAAAAATAGGATGCTATTTTGTGGAGCAGAAGACTGTAGGGCAACAGGTGATCTTTTTCAGGGTGACAGTTTGCACAGCAACTGGAAATTCTGTCCTCCAGAATTCAGCTAAAGACACAGCTAAGCCTACAGAAAAACATATCCTCTCAATTAAGATCTGGCATATTTGCCTGTTAATTTGACCCATGTCCCACAAGCTTTGTGTGCCTTAAGTGACTTTAGACATGGGAGTTTTGATAGTAATTAGCAAACACTTTTGCCGTGTCTCTGATATCCCCTTTGCAGAGCCGCACTTGGATAGTGACACAGGTGCAAACAAATGGACAACACAGGAGTAAAAAATGTACAGAGTGTACAGAGTTCACCAGTATAAAAGACTATTTCAAAAACTGTCTGGAAGATGGTTAAAACAAATTACTCACCTTCCAAAATCCTCAGGTAGCCAGACTTATCAATCCAAAGGGTGAACTTTGAGGTTAAAATGTGATCCAAACTGCATGGAAGATAGATAGCTGGTTGGAAAGGAAACTTGGGTTGAAATAACTTTAACTGACAAGTTGTTATGCCTCCTCTGATCCCCCACATACCAGGTTCGGTCTTGCATACATATTCTTGTTTATCTTCCTACCTACCTCCAGTATGTAAGAGTTGCTTCCTGATTTCTATCACATCCATTTGATCAAATTTTATAATGGTAATTTCCCTTTTTAATATTATAGTATGATATCTTATTAGTGACTTTACTCTTTTATGAACCTGAATAAATCCTGCCATAATAACAGGTGTTATAACCATTACAATACAATTTACATAAGAAATTTCCAAGCTGACATGAGGACAGAATAGTTATCCCAATGCTAAGTCATGGAAAGCCTATCTATGCTCAATATATTTCTTTAGGACCTTTTATTTGTTCCAGAAAGGATGAAGAGTTAGCATCTGATTCAAGCACTGCTGCTGCTGTGAGGACCAGCACCTTTATTAAGTATTTAACAATTCTAAGACTAAATTTTATACAGTGAAAGAGTATAAACACAGGTATTGTTTGGTTGTCTGAAACACTGGAATTCCTTATTCCTTGTTAGGGATAAATCAGTTTTTGCAGTGCAGAGAGGAAGAAGGGAGAAGGCACCATTTTGAATAAGGAGCAACTAGTAAACAGCCCCAGTTAAGAGAAATATGTGTGAGTCACAGTGCCTCTCTAAACTCCCAAAGGTATTGTTTTTACTTCAGATTTAAACATGCAGGATTCATTTGGCTATAATGGATGGCAAACGCAGATTTATTTGTCTTCTCTTCCCCATTTTTCCACTCACTCACTTCACTGTTGTGAAAAAAGTTACTTGTGCAACTTTTTTATCTCTGCACATCTTGAAGAACTTGCACAAGACAGCAAAAAAGTGCCATCGTCCCTCATGTTCCCATGTAGCGGTGTATCAGCCAAGTCACCATATAGTTCATGAAACAGCTGGAGTACAGCAAAGAAAAATGCCACTAAAGCAATAATAGTGGAGTACAGTTAAAGTGATGAAAATTAAAGCACATTTTCCTAACAAATTTTCCTAATGAATAATGCACTTAGTAATAAACAAAAGGGCTGCCAAGGACATGACAGATTGGAGATACAGCATTTGAGTTATTGAAAGTGGCAGGCAGGTCACAACTTTTATTTATGTTAATAGCTAACCACCTGTCAGATAAATTGGAAAGTAGATGCCTCCACAGCAGTGCCAGCAGGTGCCTTTCAGAACTGCGAGAAAGGACCAAGAGGACAGACAGCCTAGCTAGCTATCATGCTGGCAGCTGAGAGATGTCTGTTCTTCTGTCTTCTAGTTATACCTATGTGGTTGGTAATGTCCGCTGATTAAGAAAGGATTGCATACTCTGTTACTGGTTTTGGCAGATGCATCCCCAAACAGCCCTTACCTGCTTGTGGCAAATACAGAATTTAACTTCCTCTTGGCAGGGAGGTCATCACCTGCAGTGTTGAATACTGACATGCATAGCTCTACAGCACAAACTGGAAGCTCATTGGTAGTTATTAAGCATTCTGCAGCCCAAGCATTGCCCTCAGAAATAACTAATCTGTTTTAGACGTAAATTATTTAGAGGATGACGCTGTACGGCACTTCTTTTTTTATGCTTGCAAACTTGTATGGAACTTAAAAGATATTTCTAACACGACTTTCCATAGAAACCCAGAACCTATTTGAGTTCACAAAGAGAGATCTCCCCTTCTTTGAAGTGATCCCATAGGTGTTTTCAGAAAAGGAGGTACACTCTGTAACTCTCCAGCTAGTTTAACTGATCAGATAACTGATCCATTTCTAGCAGTTCTAATTTCAGTTTCCTCCTCTGCCTGACAGCATTTGAATGTACCCTATCATTAAGGACTTACAGGATTGATTTTTGTCCTACTCTCCACTCTGTTGAAGCTATTTCACTTTACGTAAAATAATTAAATACTCGGTAAGCCACAGAGAAAGAGAACAAGAGTGCATATTACCCTACAGCCCAATAATTAGTGCATTCTGATATAAGCTGTCATCACAGCTTCTTGTGCCTACTGTTCTGTTTAAATAAAGGCCTTTAATCCAGCATTTTCACTTGCAGGTGATGCTTTAAACCCTAGACTAAAAAGCAATACTAGCTATCATATTAATTCATATCCTGGGATTTTTTTGACAAGACCTTGTTCTTGAAGTTATTTCAAGAACAAGTTCTAGATTAATTCCAACCTTCTGTAACTACTGGATGTGTTTAAGTAAGGACAATAGTTTCAGAAACTCTTCCTGTACACAAAGGAAAGAGCCAGACATCTTCAAAGCATAATTCAGGTCTTAGGTAGTTTCACTGCTTTCTGAAAGTGTCTTTCTTCACTGACTGTATGGGAGGTTTGTGTAGCCTTTGTCCTTTGCAGTTAATTTTAATATGATATGAATATAAGCTTTTTTTTGTTTTAGATTTTTCTCAAATTCATTCAAACTGCACAAAATACAATTGCGTCCACAGTACCTTCTTGACTTGAAAAACTGCTGCGAAAATAAAATCTCTTCTTACCGATAGTTTGATTTTGCATTAACAGTAACCTTGGAACTTCATTCATGGATGATTCTCCTGTTCCACAGAAAAGATACTCTCTACAGTGGCAATTACTACCTCAGCATAAATGTTTAAATATGTGCAAAGAAAAACCTGCCTCTTTGTGTTGTTATGGCTGTTTTTCAGCTGGGATGCTGATATTTTATGAATGTTACAACTTAGCCAGATGATCAACATATTCCCAGTGACACCATTTGCCAGTAAAATAACTACTGCTGCCTACAGAAGTGTTAAAACCCCCAGACTGAATAACTGTACATAAAACCTCAGCGTTTTTGTTTGCTGTTTCTGTGATTGATAGTAATAAACTTCACTTTCGTGAATGAGAGGCTTCTGTGTAAACACTTGCAGTGTATTATAAAATGAACATGAAAATATGCATTCTTCACAGAGGCTTTTTCCATTTTTTGATATACTTCCTTATGCCAGCCTGTCTCTGGCATATTCAGAAACTCAGATACCATATGTCCTTATGATCATCTTCACAACTTCCAAATCCAGGCTCTCTCTCTTCAACAAGCTTCTTTTATTGATAAGTGCTGCTGCTGTGGCTGCATCTGCTAAAAGCAACTGTGCACAGCTCTAGTGACTAATCTAATTTAGGTTAATGGTATATGCAAGGTCACTTGGGAAGGATATGAAGACACTATTATCCACCTGGATGCTGCTCTATAGGTAGAGATGAAGCAGGTACATAAACTGTTGGAGAGAGACCTATCATGATTCTCACAGATTTATAGATTATTCTAATTATTCTTTAGAACTGGAGAAATTTTCTTAAAATTGAGGCTTTAAAAATAAGCAAAAGGTACTTGTACAATCTGATTGTTCCTAGAAATTGTAGAGTGCAAAGTTTCATTATTTCTGAAAAATGTGTTCAGCTGGTGAGTATATTTGCTTGAGCTGGAAAGACACATAAGACCTTCCTCCATACACCTCTATCTTGTGTTTATGGAGGAAGGAGGATGAGAGGTGAAGCTTCTCTCATTAGCTCTGCATCCTTCCCCCTGGTATCTCTGTATCTTTCTCTGTCCTACAAAAAAAGTGGTATGCAGGCCGTGGTCCCATTCATACATCTAGACAGCAGGAGGGAGGAATACCTGAATCTTCTGATGGCCTTGATGCAAAAGATTGCTCCTTTCTATCCCATCTGGAATAACAGAAAATCCAAAGTGTATCTCTTGAGTCTTTTTTGGAACTCCTCCTAGGGAAAAAATACTTTGCTCAGGGCTGGGAGTGAATTCTCATATCCTTAACGATTTCTAATTATTTAGCAGACAGGATTTGGGGATTTGGACTACTTTGATAAAAGTGCTTTAAAATAAAGGACAACTTCTATATTTTAACTGAAGAACATTAGCGAATTAATGTATTGCTGAGTGACTATCATTTGCTGTATATTGCAAAATACAGATGGAAACAGCACAATCTCCATTGTTGTTAATTGCTATTGTTAATGCTTTTTAGTTAGTACATGAATTTCAATGTAAATAGCACTTTCTTTTGCTGCTAGCTTCACAGAATATTTGCATACAGCCATAAATTCCTTACTCATAAAAAACCCTATTAAAAACAATGGAAGATAATATGATGATAATACATTGGAGGCTTTTGCTAACAGTAGAGGAGAGCACAAAGGAGAGGTGGCAAATACCCTTCTGCCTAGTCATCTGTCTTGCTATACTCTAATTTTTACTTTAGTTTTGACTTTTTAAAAAGACATTTTTTTTTCTTTGCGAAAAGTCAATAATTGGAAATACAATTTTTCTGATAAACTTTATGGCTTCTTTCAACACTGACTTTGTGTGCTATCATAAATGGATTTTGGCTAAATTTTTTATATGCTTGCTCCAACTTTCCCTACAAGAAGTTCCATAGCCTTCAGAGCAATTACTCAAGGTCCTGGAGTAACACAGACAGGTCTTTAATGGCATTCAGCAGACCTTGAATCTTTTCTACAAATAACATTTTCAAACTATCTTTTCCTTGTATCAGCCCTCCATCCCAAATGGGTATGTGCTTGCATAGATTTAGTCAGAATGGCACCAAATGATGATAACATGCAAATCCCTTTTTGTTCTTTTTCTGATTTCTTTTTAGCAATTCTGTAAATGGAAACAATGCTATATAGTAGGGTCAAATCACCGAGTCATTACTTTAATTCAGCTAATGGGATGATTCTTTAAGTATTCTCGTTTATTCTGACTGACCTAGTCTCTGCTTTCCAAGTACTATGAATAGACTGTTTGCTCTTGTAGAATTAAGGTCAATAAACATTATGCTTTTGTTGATATAGAAGAAGCTCAAGCACCAAGGTATAGCTCTGTGTGTTGTATTACCTGTGATTTTCATTGAAATAGACTTCCCAACTTGTGTCTGTACCGTTCTGTCTTTAACATATATAGCACTTCATACCATTTAAATATGAGATAACTGAGCTCAGAGGAGACAAAATTAGATAAACTGATCCCTGAATGATTCAAAAAGTCACAATTCAGAGATGTATAGTCTCAGCATTTAAAGTTTTTAAGCAAACTAGCTGTGAATACTTAAATTTTGGGAGGCAGAAAGATGGATGACGAGACATACTGCCAGATTAATATTTGAGAGATCATACCATAACTTATAAGCATTGTATCTAAACACATTTAAACTATTTGGTTATACTTCTCTCTTGGTTCTCTTATTTCTGCTGGGAATGGGGGAAGCTGTGCTTCAGCCTGAAGCTGTTTGATGAGATTATGTTTATTCAGGGTTTTCCATCTCGCTTTGGTGATTATTGAAAGTGCTTGTATTCTCAGTATAACATGCCTTGCACTGGGTGCTTTGACTTACAAATTTCTATTTCTTTCAGAGTATGTGTCCATTCAAAGCAAAGACACCTTTTCCCTAAGTTGTATGGTTCCTTCATAGCTTGACAAAGGCCAAAATAACAGATCCTATTCCTAAGACCCGGTATTCCCTCTGAGTTCTGTGGTAATACACTTTTGTCAGAAAGAAAGAAAAAAACCCCAAACCATTGTCGCCAGACAGGCCATTGTCAAAATGATAGACTTTATATTCTATATCAAAAATATAAATCTGTAAAATGAATGGAAATAAGTTAAAAGGTGAAAATGCAAATCTCTCCAGTTTTACACACTGTTCTTCAGCTAGAAGTGCAGACAGCTTTTAATAGCTAATATATTCCTTTCTTATAAATATTTTTCCATATTGAGCAACTAAAAATATGTTTTTAAAGGAAAACTAAAAAAACATGAGTGGAATCTTTGCACTGAGAAATGGCCAGCTTAGTATGCAAGCAACAAAACTGTCTCACATTCATTTGAATGCCTGCCATCTGGAACAGATGCATTAGTTGTGGCTTCAGTAATGACATGGTGGAGGAGAAGACCTTCCTCACCTCAAGATTTCGATATTACTTAATGGGGCTCCTCATTTGACTAGAGTAATTGTATATTCAGCCCAGTGTTTTATTCAGTTGTCATCTTTACTTTATGCTATAACCTAGCCATCTTGCTGTACAGTCTTGCTTGAATACATGCAACATTGCGGCATATATTGTATGAAAAATGCTATTCCAAATAAAGTCATATTGTATACTTGACTTTGTTCTGTATTGATATTGAATGCGTTTCTAGAGTGGTAATCTTCTATGTACAATATGTGTCTGAGGAGATTATATCTTATTTTGCACACCAGGATATCTTTAGAATTATTATTCATGTTATATTTTGAACTGATGCTGGTCTATGCAGATTTTAAATGTGTTTGTCATATAACATTAGTCACTGTGTGAAATCTCTCAGTAATAGTTAGTTCTTGAATTTTCTGCAGCTAAGGAGAATTTAACACTGATTGATGGTAGATCACTTAGCTGGTTGGCAGACTTTCCAATTTACGGCAGGAAAATTGCTCTTTTCTTTATGCTCATTCCTTCTTCTGCAGGGGGACAGTAAGATATATGTGCCAGGGTGCACATAACAGCAAGAATCTGATTGGCAATACTGCAGGTCTTTTTTACAATTATGATTTTATCATTTTCAAAAACTGTACTGAATGTCAAGTATTTCAGATGCAATTTTTAAAAACCTCTCTATTTATCAAATGTCGGTGATATATCCGTATAATATTTCACATGCAAAAAATGACCTAACATATTTTTGCATGAGGAAATGAGTAAGCTGTCAGCGCTTTATCCTTATCTTCTAATAGTCCCATATTCTCAGTCCTCTAAAGGTTGATAATCTGTATATGAGAGATTAGCAGGGGAAACAAAGATACTGATTTGCTGTGTGCCATCTGCAAATATTTCTCATTAACCACAGATTCAATAAAAAAATAATAATAGTATATTAGTTATTCTTCAATAAATTCCTTCCCTTTAACACTCAGTAGTGAAATTTTCCAAGACTATATTTTAAGTTTTCACACAGAATGCATATGAAGAGTGGCAATATGTGTTTTTTAGTATCCACTTTCTTTAAAGGAAAAAAACAAGATAAAAGTTATTATGTTTAAAACCATAAAAGTCTCCTGAAAAGCCAACCATAAATTCTAGTAAATTTCGCAATGGATTTGGTATAAAAAAAGACTTCTATGTGAAAAGATGTATTTCTTATTTTCAACTGCCTGCAAAGACTGAAAGAAGAATCCAATCTTTACCACTTCATAAGGTTTACAAGTATAAGAGGTTCAAAATGCTGTATGAAAAGTGCTGACTTTGCATACTGTTCTGGAACACGCAGAGGTACTTTCTAAAAACATACACATAAGGGGAAAAATAATTGCTAAATTATTGTTTCAAAAAAATATAAAATATTGCTGTCGCACTGCAGTTTTAGAGCCATGGAGCACAGCATAACTGACACCTCCAAAACATAGATAGTAAACATAGTAATGAAAACAAATGTGTTAAAGTGTGCACTGGGGCCCAATTATGCACTTACTCAAGGACTTCAGTGGGAGTTCTGCACGTAGTGCGGCTGCAGAATGGTTCCCACAAGGAATGAGGCAACGAAGAAAGCTGTTATAGCTACTGTCCCAACAAACCTATTGTTTGGTTGTTCATTTTCAGCAGCTCCTCCCATGTCCCACACTAATGGCAGACCAGTGCTGTTACAGATTGAAACTTATTGAAGATCAACCGTGTAATGAAAATTATACCAGTTCATAATTATTATCTTTTATTACTACAGACACTGTGTGGAGTTCATAGAATTGCAAATATAACAGAAGAAGTACTTGGCATCCTCTTTTAAAAATAAAAATTCAGTCTATTTGTAATGCTGAAAATGAAGAAAATGGGAACCAAGACAATGGAGAGCAGCATTAAAGAAATAGAAAGGTAGTATCTTGATTGAATTTTTCTATGCTGTCTCAGCCTGTTTTCACCCATTTTTTACACTTGTGCCTGCAACCCTACTGTCTTTTCTACAGCTGCTTTTTGAAAAATAGACAAATAACTGTTTCATCAAAAACACATTCTTAGTATTAAGTCCATGAGTTTTTTAAAGTACTATTATGGCATTGCATCTTTTAACATATAATTATCTTGATCTCTAAAGCATGTAAGATCTCCCACACTTTCTACCAAGGCTGAAAAACTGTCAGCTTGCAATGGATCAGGTTAGTAGTAAGAACTGATCACCATGCCAGGTGCACTGGATCTAATCACACTGATGAATGACACTGGTTAAAAATCACTCGCAACTTCTCAGATCATTGAAACAGAGTCTATGATGCTAAAAGCAAAAATAAGTCCTAACTAAACCAGGCCAATCTTTCAAAGAAAGCTTTACTGACCCCTGGAAAGGTAGGGATCTAAGTATGCTTTATCAAACAAAAATTAAGACCTTAAGTCCTCATCTGGAGCAAGTAGGCTCGAATATAGCTATCCAAGCATATAAAAAGATTCCTGTACATGTTAGGTGGTCAACAAACGTCAGCAACTGGTCTGCTTGTCCAAACCACATATTCCTTCATCCAGAACGCTACGATTTCCCACATATCAGGTGGCAGAATCTATACTGCCCTTAAAGGCAGTTTATATTATATATCAGAAAAAACCTGGAAATTGTGTCAATTAGAAGAGGTCAGATATCCATGGACCAGCGCCCTTCCTAAAAATCCCACCAACTTTCAAAACCACAACACTTAAAAAAAAATCTTGTCTAGTAACATTAGTAATGCTGTGTTTTGCTTCATAAGGTAATATAAAATGATGTGACTGATTCAGCCAGATGTGTCAACTCAGAAATTGGTATGACAGGTTGAGAAATGTTAACAGAGAAAAGAAAAAGCAAATTAGAACCTCTAAAAAATATTTTACGTATTTGGTGTTTACAATATTATGAAAATTGCCAGCTATGTAATATTAATATTTTCTAAGAATCTCTGGTTACACATTGAATATAAGTTTCAAGTTCATTTTGTGGAGAAGCATACTCAATCTACAAGCAGAAAGAGAGAGAAAGAGAGAGGGAGGGAGGGAGGGAAGGAAGGAAGGAAGGAAGGAAGGAAGGAAGGAAGGAAGGAATTTTCAGTGCCCATTGCTTTAGAGATCCAAATGTTTCTACATATTTTTATAGCCATGATGGTCTAAAAACAAGGGTTTCAGGAAGGGATGACATTTTTTCATTAAAATATTTTTATTGGGAAAATTAGACAATAATTCTACTAGACAATAGAATAGAATATTATACTGCACATACAGTGATGTAGAATTGTCACAACAAAAGTCTAAACCAGCTGAATATCCTCACTTTATCTTCTGTTTGATGTTTTCATTATTGCTTTTACTGGATTTGTAAACAAATAAACATTAATGTAAAAGGAATTATTACTTTTGGTACTGAACTGCAAAGAACTGCAAATCATCAAATTAAGATAAGCTGTTTTCTGACATCGTCAGAAACCTTGCAAGGCAGAGTGTGGGATAGATGTAGGGCAAGCCCTGGCAACCTCAAGAATTTTAGGCCAGGAGGAAGCTCAGTTTAAATATTGTAGTTAACTTCTCTGAGTAAGTGACCTGGTTATTTTTCACATTTGGACACACTTATATCTCTGTATAGCTTTGAGTTAATTATACGCAAAATGGAAGCTTCATTGTGTCCATAAAAGGAAAACACACATCCTCAGGTGGCTGACTTACTGATACTTCATTAGTCTTAAACTTAGTAGTCTTGACTAGTCCTGTTTCTTTTGTGGTTCATTCACAGCCTTTGTCCTAATCCTGAAAGCTATCTATGAAGAAAAAGATATCTGCCTTATGGAATACTTATCTAACTTTCAGGATAACTAAGTTAAGAAAGTCTATAACGAAAATTGTGAGAGTCGGAAATGAAGCTTTCCTAAATGAGTAGCAGCACATTATTGAATGAGCTGTCAGAACAATTTGTATGTGATTTTAGATCCTATAACAAATAATTCATCACCTATTCACAGAAGAAATCTACCACCAGCACATAAGTAAGGAAAACCAAAGAAAACATAAGGAGGTTTTATTAATACTAGTTTAAGGTAGAATTCCCTACAAGTTTTTCTTTGGCAGCAATCCAAGATATTGATCTAACACTCAGACAGATGAAGTATAAAAATATGGATACTTATCAAAAAAATAATCTAAACCCTTTGATGCTAGTGCTGCTTTTCCTATATTTGAGAGCCTCAAAATCAAAATATGCAAGTTATTTTCTCCATAAATGCACTTTGTAAAAATTAATTCCTCATTCCTGTTTTATTTTTTTCTAGATAATTAGAGAAAATATTTTATTTTTAATGACTTTCCTGTCAAAGTCTATTAGCCATAATGAGTATCTCTGTTTTTCACATCTGCAAACATGAAACTTTGGTACTTGTTGAGATTCTGATGGGTCTCTGAAGCAAAAGTGGCACTCCATGGAGGAATTACACTATATTAGTATAAACATAATGAGATCATTCTTCAAAAGTGTATTAAGTTGCACAAGGCTGAGTTTGCAATATCCTAAAATGAGAAGAAAGATCTATTCAAATATGAATAAGTGAGAGATTATTTGCAAGAGAGGGAGAAGTCTAGCTACAAGCACAGGTGCTTTAAACCACAAATCCACACCATTAAGCTCTGGCACAGCTGTTTCATCATAAATAAAAAACAGAAACAAGAGAAACACCCATTACAGTCTCATATGATACAACCTACAAAGAAAAAAGTCATTTGTTTGTAAACTACTATCGCATTAACAATGGAGGCCAATTGAGAAAACCTCCAGATCTGACAGGATGATTTTAAACTAAGAGTGCAGAATTGTTTATTAAGACTTTGAGTGACAGTCTAATATATTAAATCAGTTCAGAAGATTGTAAAATGCATTAGCATTAGCAATTTAATACCTCCAACAAATTTAACTGTCACTCATGAGCATATCTGTCCTTGTTAAAGGAAAAAAAACCTGAAGCACCATCTTTGTCTTGATGGACAATAAAGTAAGAAGAAGCAAAAGCCTTTCTCTGTACATTGGTGATGAGAGAACCGTGTTACATTTATCATAATTAGCTTTCACAGTTGGCAGCATTTTTTGGCAAATGTGTTATTTGCTCAAGCTTGTGAAAGAAGTTTTAAGAACTAATCATTGGAGCCAAGCTTTAGCTTGCAATCATTTCAGGGCTGGATTTTAATCAATTTAGAAATGTAATTACATGCCAAATGTGTACACAGGTACTTTGATTACACACAGAAATTGGGCAGTTTCATAGTCAACTAACTGATTGTAGGCAGTTGGGTGCAAAATACCTCATCTGAACGGGCGGTTGTTAATAAACTTGTGTTACAGCCATGTGTGGAACAATGTAGCAAACTTCTTTAAAAATCAGGATCTTTAAAGGAAAGATGCTTCATTATTTAAAAAAATATTTGTCACTATTAATAGAGCAGAAAATTAAAAAAAAAGGCAGAAAAAAATTAAGTTGAAAAGGAGGTCACTGGAATATACTGTGTGATTACTTTGCAATGCAGTAATGAAAAGCATCCCAAATGTAATGTCCATCAGACTACAATACAAGGGTTTCAATACAAAGAACAGAGTAGAGCTGTTTTGATTTTTGAAGAAACGGAGTTAAAAAAATGCCAGACAGTTGACATGAACTGCTGGATGGATAAAATGCAGTGTTTAGCGTAATATAATTAACATGCCTGTGTTATTCTGGAGTGCTTAGATAACTACTGCATGTTTATGAAAATGTTCCTGAATCCTAATATTTGTGTGACATCCGGTATTACAATTAGTGTCAATTATTTGATGATCTTACATTTGAAAATGTTCAGATCTCCACTCAGGGAGCAGCAGCAGTAGCCCAGTTCCTTTGGTGACCAGTGATGGAGTACCTGAGCAGCAATAAACAAATGAAATAAATAGTTTGCTTAATAATAATCAGGATTGACAGGTTAGTAATGAAGTCACTACCTAAAAAGACGTCACATTTGTGACTATAATTTGAAACAAATGCTTTAATTGCCTCATAGGACAAATGGTAACAATGTTGTACATAAACACAGCTGGAAGAAACAGGCGTAATATTACATACTTTACTCACTACAGTGAGTAACAAAACTACAGTGTTTTTTCTACCAATATATTCAACCTACACTCGCTCATGGAAAAATTATATCTTGCAGCATTTTGGAGGTAAATCACAGAGAAATAGGCGGTAGCTAACTGAGTGGCGAGAGCAGACACATTGGACAACAAGCAGTTCCGGTTCTTCCTGCGTCATAAGAAACAACAGGAAGCAGTGCTTGCCTGTTCCTACTTGGTGCATGCCCCGTTACATGTTTTGCAGGTAAAGAATTATCCCACTAGTCTCTATTTAGTAGGACAGTAGATCAGAGATATCTCTAATAAAAACAGCTTCTACAACTAAAAATGTTCATTAAAGGTTTATGTTTTCTTCTTTCTTTTCTACCAGTAGCTAAACACCAAACAGCAAGTAAAATTGTTAGCTGACAGGTTTTGTTGCTCAGTCATCAGTTGTAAGATACTTCCAAATCAAATTGTTTAAAATGGCTGCTGAAACCACTAGCCAGCGGGCTGCTGTAAACTGGGGATTGAGTCACTCATTGGAAGCTGTTTATCAAAACAGAGGCCATGGAATACAATTAGATGTGATACAGTTCTTGAGATCCAAGCCGCAGCCCTCACAGATGATGACAGATCAGGCTAGGAAATATTTACCAGTTTCTCTCTGAAAAATGTTCCCACTGTTAGATATATATTCCCACTGTCCCAGTGACAGATTCTCAGTGGTGCTGGTGTCCGTAACATCACATAGCTTCGAGATGAAGAGACCCAAGCCTCCTCCTGGGCTGCTGATATCTCACAATTGCTTTGTCCCATTGTCTGACAAGTCGTAACTTGGATCATGACTTGGTCTCTATGGCCAGGCTTACCTGGTCGAAGGATATCCTTCCTTCCTTGCGCTACAGCTGCTCTGTGAAGGTCCTCTCCAGCAAATCCAGCCACCCATTTTGGTGTCTTTTCTCCCTTTGCTAACTAAACCAGGTTTTTTTTGAGTTCACACAAGGAGCTTAAGGCTGAGTTGTAAAGTGAAATGGGGAACTGTAATAATTATTACTTTAATAACAATAGCTGCATTATTATTATTATTATTATTATTATTATTAACCTTGTCACCTCCCTGATCCAATTCTCCATTTAGTCCTAAACCAGTTGTCCTAGCTCAGCTGAGAGCACAGCATAGGTCCAGGAATCAATGTTTAAGAGCAGAGAGGAGGCCAGCAACAGCCAAAGTCAGCACTTCCCCTGAGGAAAATGCTCATCAATCTTCAGCCTGAAAAGGATAATACAGCAACCATTGTTAATACTGAAGTGTTTAAATTTAGAGCCTTCTCCAGCTGATTTGTTATTCAACTTCTCTGTCGTTTTACACCTTCATTATTAGTTTATTCCTCTTCACCACTGAAAGTGCATTACTCTGATGAAAAAAAAAGCTGTATCCTTTGCTCATTCCAGTGCCTCTTGGAAGGATTGCTGTCTCTAAATATTCCCATCTCTAATACCGCAATCAGTTCTCCATACTTTCTTCCCTTTTCATTTAGCACAATGAAAGGGAAAACTGTAAACAATGGTTTATTTGGAAAAGAACAGAAAGTATAATTTACCAGAATTTAACCCTTTAATAAGTTGTCTCCTCTGCCCTGCTCTTCTCTCTTTTCTGTCCTAAAATATTGGATTCTCTCTAAGTTTACCAAGGACTGTATGTAATGTCTGTTCAAAGTCTGCATAAAATTAATCTATAAAAGAGATATGACAAACTGGGAATAAGAAATCCTACCTGTAACCTCCTTCTTACCATCAGATGTACAAATTAGGTCTCCCCGTTCAATTATAGTTACAGATTGTCCTTCTTTAAACTGGTAATTTTTTTTTTCCTAAAGTACATAAGAAAATCAGGTTTACTCCTTATTGTAAAACTACCATACATTTAAAAAGATGTATACGTCCTACATGATTTTTTAATCAAAACTGCATCATTAAGAGGCAATTTAGAGAAAAGATGACTTTTTATAACTTGATCTTAAAACTGCACAAAATTTTCTGGAAAATGTAAATTTACAGACCTGAATAATTCATTTAATCTGTGAAACATGATTGAAACCATGTTTAGAAAGAGCTGCCTTGGGCCTCCAAGGCCAAAGGGAAAGTATTACATTTGAATCAGTTTGATTTTGTACTTCCTTGAAACATAAAGTGTCAGCATGAGTGCAGAAATAACAGCAAACCCTCACAGGGGGTTTGTTAGGATAAAGCCAGTAAGATTGTGACGTGCTTTGATAGTACAGTAATAGGGGTCAAATAAGTGCCTAAGGTAAGTAGGTACATCCAAAGCAGAATACTCTTTTAATACATTTTTTAACTATGCAGCATTTATGAACAAGTGGTGAAATTTCAGGTGGTCGCTTGGGCAGGTGTATTCCAAGCACACAAGCTGAAATTCAGCCTGGACACCGATGTCATGCTGTTCATTCAAAGGTGTCAGGACCCCCAAGCACAATACCTCTAACAACCATTCTGCAGCTTTGCTATCAACAATGAATTAAAAACCAAATCAAAATAATCTCCTTCCTCCAAAATCCAAACAAAACTTAGTGTCAGGGGGCTCTTCCAAGAAAGAAAGAAAAAAAAATATATAGAAGTAAATGTGAACTATGTTGTTTTCCTCTAGCTCCTTTTCCTCTGCTGCAGTTTTAATTCCAGACGAGGTCATGTACAAATAGCTGAGCTTCTCTACACTGCTCCAGTCCATAAGATTCAATCATTCTCTAATTAACAAGTTGGTGGTTGGTAACAGAAAAATATTGAAGTTTATAGAAGTGCTGAGCTTATTTCTCTTACAACACATCACATTCAATTTGCTTATTCCGGAAGGTAGAAGAAATTGAATGTGCAGTGTAATTTGGTCAAGCTTTGGAAAGTGAATATTTAAGTTGTACTCAACTGCTGTTTTTTTCAAGACAAGTTAAAATACCAAAAAGCAGCACAAGAATACATTGTTTCTGTTCAGCAAGCAAGTCTTAAAAAAGGGGGGAAGGTAATTATCAGTAAAAAGTGGTGTGCTGAATGTGTAAAGCAACATATATTTTCCAGGCTTGCTGATCAGTTAAATATAACATTAATCTAAGGAAAACTGGTTGTGCTACGAAGGCTTTCCCTGGTGAGAGGTGATGATTTTTTTTTTCCTTTTTACTAAAGAAGGTAACCATAGCAAATGTGGTTCCAAATGATCTCTTCTTGAATGGGTTTGTTTTCTTTTTGAGTAGGTTTGTTGTCCTTATATGTATCAGGTGCCTTAAAGAAGAGGAAGTGGTATCCAAATAATGCCTAAATTCCTCATTACGCACAGAGTGCATTCCATCATGTCATTAAATGAGTGCTGAATGCTTCTGCGCCCTGCACAGTCAAGAACAGTCGGTAAGGTCTGGGAGACACTAAAAAATGAGAAAAAGAAAGCTTCAGATTCACAGTAGTTCACAATATATGGAGGCACTGAAAAATAATTTTATGGCTATTCCATCAGTGTATGAAGCCCTCAGAAAGAATGCAAATTTGGCTATTTTAAACAAAAGCAGTATTTATAACCATCAAATATCGGCATACTAGAAAGCTACAAAATGCATTTGAAATATGGAATTTAGGTTCACATGATGGAATTCAGCAACTCACAGGGTCTGCTATTTCCCTCCATTGGGATCAGTACTATATTCTCGGGGGAAAAATTAACATTGTTCAATGATACCCTAAAGATGGGAGGTACAGTCATTTATTTTGTATTGCTGTGTGTTTTCACTTTAAGCAGTGGAAAAGGCGCCCAGTGCATAATATGTGCACCCTAGGAATATTTTAGCAATCTGAATAAATGATACAAAATAAGTACTGTCATCGCTTCTCCACATGTGAGGCAGCATGCCAGTGCCTGATATTCAACAGTGAATATTTTCTATCAATTTGATGTAGAGTCAAATCCCTTTGCTAGTGAAATGTTTCTGTGGACGTTTTTGTTTAGATATAAAGAGATTTTTTTTGTTGTTGAAATAATTTCAAGGATAGAACTTCCAGCTCAGAAAGCCAGTCCACACTGCAACAATCTTCTACAAACAGCAGGTCCATGCACAGAATCCTTTGTGTTAACGAAGACCCCTCACAAATGCAGGTGGGTTCTTTAGCAGCTCTTTCCAACACCTCCATTTTGAACTGCAACATTTGCTGAAGAAATCTGTGAATTTTTCTAAGACTGTTTATTCCACCCTGTGTGCAAAGCCCATAGTGTAACAGCTTTGTTCCCGAGATCAGCATGATTTTTAACCAGTGTTACTGTTCTAAAAGCATTAGTGTTCTTATGCTTACAGCCACATGTGTAGCTGCACAGAATGGTTCCAGTTAGATTCTGGTGGCAGTAAATAGCACTATTTTAGTCATACTGACATATATATATATATATATATATATATATATAAAATCTATCTTTTTTTCTTGTTGTTTCCTAGAAGATGACTTCCAGGCAACCACAGACATTAAAATATAGTAACACAAACAGATATTATGGATTTAATTCAGTGGTTTGAAATATATCAGCCAACGTTAATTCCCACAAGCCTTTCCAGTCCATTAAATACTCTCTTTTTTAATTGAAGTTATAATATTTATTTGCTCATTCTCACCTGTTTTGGTATGCTACATTTCTTCAGTAATTTCTCTAGTGATTTGTGCTTGGATTAGTTTATTCCTTCCATTATCTCTGATTTAATTGTCCCTTATCATATAGAAAAGGCTGTGTGCCAATTTCAAGTTAATGTTACACAATTTAGATTCAACTTTGTTTTGAAAGTTTCACAAGCAATGAGATACTCATTGTTTTATAGAAAATAGTAATAGCCATATTATCTTATCAAAGAAGCTGCCATCAATAAACACGAGACCATAGTATTCAAAGATCAAACTTTCATTTGAGAGTATGGAGTAAATTCATAGAATTTACTTCTTCTGTCAAAAAGGAATTTATTCTTTTTCAGTGAAATATATATTAACAGCATATTAGAGCAATCTTTTAATATGTTGTAAAATATATCACTTAATGGCTGAAATATTTCTTAGCTGAAAAGTGCATCCAACCTTAACATGATTGGGCTTTGGTTGTAAATCTCTGCTTAATAACAGTCACTGAAGGAAGGAGGTCTGGGTTTATATATTTTCATTTCACTGATTCTAATTTTTGCATGAATCGTGTGAGACGACTTAAGCTCAGAAGCTTTAAGTTGATGCTTTAAATTCATTGTTTGTTGCAACAGTAATTCAACTAGGCAGGGCATCGGTGTACTGATCAAAAGTCCAGGAAATGCTACAAATTGTCAGGTTTTTATTAAGCCAGTGCTGTACCGAAGCCACTTTGTGCTCCACCACTAAAAAGCAGTGTGTGAATTACCCAGGACAAGGCTCACCTCTTGTGATGAAGACAAAAAGTTAAGGCTGTTGTGTTGTCTCAAGCCAGCCGTGCCATGTAAGGAATGTCAATGAGATGAGAATGAATCTGCAATCTGACCACACCTGCCTGCAGCTTTAGCCCCTTGGTCCTGCTAGCAACTGGAAAATGCTAGAGAGCACTCCTAGTGATTTTTAAAACCAGCCATACAAGCATATAGCCATTTCATAACCAGAGCAGGGTGGAGTAAGCACTTCTGCGTGAGCATTCAGAGGTTAAGGTTTTATAAAAAATTATGCTCCTAGAAAGATCATCTTTGTTTCATGACAGTCCTAAAATCCAAACCAAAACTCTCTTTCTTTAGTAAAGTAAAGCTAATTTATTTTCAGTACTTGAAAAACAAACAGTAATATCCTTTCCCCCTCAATGCAGTTACCAGCAGTCTCTAAGAATATGGCCTGTGGGCTGACGGGGGATCAAATACAGTTGCGCTTTGCAATCTCAGTAATTCACAAGAACTTGAAGTGCTAATAAATTCTGCCATTTGAAATTTATTGCAGAATTTAAATCTGCTGGATGTTGTTCAAATCAAGAGCATTTATACAGATTTCAGTAAAGCCTGGGATGAGACTATAATATTCACATTAGGGGATAATGTTACAATGAATAGACTTACAAAGAGAAGGTGATTAATTTAAAACACAACCAGAAAAAGACACATTATGTATATATACACATCTACAGCAGAAAGTTAGTTTCCTGAGTTTTGACACCTTTTCTAACACAGAACGGAATAAATCCCCATATTTCAATAATATGTGTAAATCCAGTAACATTGTAATTCCAAATTGACAGATCAGTAGGAGGCTAAAATAGAGTAATAATTTAAAAAAGGAGACATTATGGAATCGCATCAAATCCAGATTGTAGGCATCATATTAAGGTAACGTCTCTGGGCTGGATTCATCAAAGAGATAGCAAGCAGAGTTTCTGGCAGGTTTGATTTCAACAAAAGAACACTGTCCTTATTTGTCATGTGAAGAGGCAGATAAATGCTGAATATTTCCAGCAATAATTAACATAGGCCAGATAACCTCATTAAAAAGCATGAGGAGCTTGGAGGAGTAAACCTCAGTGAGAATCTGTTTGTAGGCTCCCTTATAATCCCTCCATCAGAAGTCAAGATTGGACCTTTGAGCCTGCCATGAAATGAAAAAATCCTGCAGATGATTCATTTCTTTCTGTTGCTGCTCTTGCCAAAACAGGCTCCCACTTGTTCGGTCAGGATGACTCCAGCATATCTCATCTTGATTACTGATAGAGAATTGTCAAGGTGAAAAGTCATCTGGAAAAGGCAAGTATAGCCTGGGGTCATAATATCTGTTTTCAGAGATTTCCATCAGTTTTATGGGCTCCAAAATGCATCATTTTCCTAATGCAATTCTATTTATGGTATACAAAGAACCCCAGTAAGGTATCCTGATAATGAACGAAGACAAATATCAGGATTTTTCTGGACAAGTAAGTTCCAGTTTTCTCTTACAGAAAATGACCTGCCAGCTGCCATTTCATCTTGTAAAAGTGGGATTGCATCTCAGGTATTTTACTGTAGTTACCATGGCTTTAGGTCAGCACAAGGAAAGCAATATCTCAGACAAAAAAAATCACATAGGGCCTTAAAGAGCAAATCCCAACCCATGTAAATTCTGCTTTCAAATCGTCTGATGACCAAGATTGCTCAAGTTTTTATAGCAGATATTTATTTAATGTTTAAAATTTTATGTCAGACAAGTCAAGCCAAGAAAACAAAGAAAAAAACAGCCATACTGTGGATAACTGTGTATTCAGACATTTATGTAGCGATATGGTACATTCTCTTTCACTGAGTCTTAAGATCCAGACTGGATGTTTCTGAAAACTTTTGTAGTTTAACCAGAAGTGTTGAGACAGAAGATCAGACTGATCTCCTAGTGGTTTCTTCAGTCTTAAAAATTATGAATCTTGGAAATATTTGTAGAATCACTGTAAAACATTATTGTCCTTTGGTAACACATGCAATCCCTTTGAAGTGACTTGCATATAAGTATGTATGTAATGACTAAGCTAGAAGGCAAGGGAGAATTGGTTTTGATAAATTAGGGAGACCACAGGAAAAGGCAGGAGTGTCAAATTAACATTGAATGAATATGTCAGTGGAGGTTATGGACCGGAAGTTCAGGGAAGACCAGAATTCAGCTGCTTAGACTGCTATCACAATATTCCCCAAAGCACTGAGTATTTGAAACCACAATGTTGTTTACTAGTGAATAGCGTAACAAGAACAAGACAACCTTTGAGAGAGAGAGAGAGAGAAAAGGAAGGATTTTTGACAGGTCCTGTAGTTGTATATATTTTTTCAATTTAAAACTTAATCTGCATTAATGTATGATGCTTTGTAATAATACAATAATATTATTAATACTGCAGTATTAATGCAATACTTTTTTCTTAGCACAGAGACAGTTGTAGGTATATGTTTTTTTTCTGCAAGCCAGTGCTTTCATGAGATAGATTTTGTGTGGCACTGTAGAGTGATTTATGTGTGTAAGCAAAGTCAGGAGAAAGTCATAGATTTTAGTATTCTCTAGTACTTTCTTTAACTTGAGCAGTACTTTCTGTCCTGTTTCTTTGATGTACTGGATGCTCGATATCGCTAGCAATATAAATCCTTGCTTCAATCTTATTTACATAGACAGAAGTTATGTAGTGACAAGGTCCCTTCAAGGCTTGAATGGTTTGTTAATAACATGTACTAAATAGCATCTGGTATCAATCTTGTCCTACAGACATGCTTGTAGTGATTTAAAGCTTTCATTCTTTGAATTCAAAATCTATTTTTTAATGCACTTTCTGTCAGCTGTCTTCACAGCTTTTAAATGAGATTCTGTCATCTTGACATATTCACAGATATATTGAAATTTAACTAGAAAAAATGAAATAAAAACTTTTCATGTCTAAATAAAATACCTATTCATGCTCATATATTTTTGATTGTTATTGGCTTTCAGTTATTTACTAATGTAGAGATCGATAATGTTTTATTTACTGAATGATAACAGAAAAAGTAACTGCCTGTGTGATTTGGACATCACTGCTTAATTGTTTTCCAAGATGTTATCATTAGTTAAACAACAAAACAACCATAGACCTTCATTTTTGGATTAACTTATTTGTAAAGCCTTCAATTAACAATTTTACCTGCAAAGCCACATAGCAAATTGCTCCTTGAATGCTACGTTTCCTTTGTTTTTTACTCATCTGCAAAATCCACATGTTTAAAAGCAGAAACAGGGTAACAATAGAATATCTATCATTGTAGCATGCCCGTGGGAAATTGCGTTTCAAACTAATAGTTTTCTCCTCACTGACACTTCTATCTGAGTAGCCATTTTAAAATTTATTTAATATTCAATGAAGACCACTAGCTGGCATCAGTTTGGGAAACTCCTGAGATGGAGCATATTGGTATTAACTCATTGGACCTGTGCAACACAGATGGGTATTGAAAAGAATGCCTTTAGGCATAAATAAACCACTATGAAGACATCTTTGGCATTGGTCGTGATGAATATTTTTAGTTTTCCCATCACTAAGCCATGCACATATTTCTTAGACTAAACTGCAGCTTTGACTACACTTAAGGCCAGTTTCAAGGAAAAATAAACACATTTACTTAAGGCCCAGCCTTTGTGGAAGGTAAGGAAAAAAGAATTCCCAGGTAAGCTAAATTAAATTGCAGTTGTGCAACCCAGTATATAAGTGGAAAGAAAGCCTAGTTCTTTGCGTCTTTATCCAGCCCCAAGTACAACCTGACAGGACGTAAATTGGAAGGAGAGCCAATGAAGTGATTCTCTTCTCTCTTTAGTTGCCTTCTGTGTCTTTTGTCCAGCAAAGATTGATAGCTCCAGAAATGACAACATTTGACAACTGAGCTCTCTGTGATGCCACTGGGAGAAAGTCTGGGAGGTTCATGCTGGTGCATCGGTTAGTAGCTTAAGCAGTGTTGGCCAAATGAGTCACAACCTTGCCAGTCTAGCTGTCACAAGTGATGAAGGGGCTCTGATAAAAGATTTCAACGTAGTGGCAGTGGTAGTGCCAAGTAGACTTTTCCCTGGAGTTAACCAAGAAGTGGACACATTAAAATCCCATTGCTGGATATGACTGATGTGAATAGAGAGCTGCCTAGAGTCTTGGAATCAGTGATGGTATTTAACAGTCATTTGTCACCTTAATATGTCATTCTTCATTGAAGGATATCAAAATGCTTTACAAACTTTTATTAGGCCTCAAAATATGCTAAGGAACATTGTAAGTAGCTGCTCCACAGTCACAAGTGGATCAGTGACAGACTCAGACACTGAATGCCTAAGTCCCGAATCTCATCCATCTCTGATTACGGAAATATACATTTTCATGGTATTGAAAAAATGGTAGAATATATTTTTTGGGTTTTATTCCTACAAGTTGCTGCCGGTCTTAACTTTGCCTTACTTCACATTACCTATTTTATCTGTTTGCTTGTTTTGTAGAACATTAGGACCTAGGCAAAAAGAGTAAAACAGTTGGGTACAAGGCTTGAACTGCTAAATGTGTATGAATAAAACCGACAGAGAATTTAAGAGTAAGATACAAATAAGGCCATTGAAAAATAACAATGAAGAACTGTATCTTTATTTTTAAATTAATTGTCACAGGAAAAGCCACAGGGGCCGTGAGCCTGTTGCAATTGATACAGGTGATAGCATATGTCAAGGGATTTTGTGTGCTTCTTTCCCAGGATTACCTTCTGGATGTCCTTAGTCATCCATATTGGCTGCCCTTTTTAACTCCATATGTAGTCATTTTTGGATGTCATACCTAATCCATTATATATTTTTTCTGAGATGACATATATACCTCCTGGGGATAAATTAAATTATCTGTGAACGCTTCCATTTAGTTTCTGCCTTCCTCATCTCCATCTCTCTCTGTATCCTGTTAAATTTCTCTCGGCACTTCACACATTTTTCTGAAGTTTGTTCTGCTTAAATTGGCATCCGTAAATCTTTAATTCTTTAGCTCTATGCTGTCTCCCTTCTTCTGTTTGTTATGATACAACTATAAAGTGCTGGGAAATATTTGCCACTTTGACATTCATATAGACTACTCTCATGCCCAGATCTCTCTGAGGCTCAGAACTCTACCTGAAGGCATCCAAAAGATTCTGGTAGCTCTGAAGACCCCATCTTTTACCTGTAATCGAGAAAAGCACATAAACAAATGCTGGAGCCTGTCTGAGTTTCCCATTACTAAATTCATTCCATGGAGTCATTAGTTTTACTTTTTTTATTTTCTAGCAATTTTTTCTCTCAAGCATAATTATTCTATCTCAGCTGCACTTCCTCTGAAGTCTCCTTTCTAAATGCACTCAAAAGATCACTCTAAACTATTCTCTGTGTTTATGGTAGACAAATAAGAAAACATTGGTATAAATTTCAGTAAAGAGTAAAACTTCAGTTAGACTTACGGTAAGGGTGGTTAAGCAATGGAATTGGCTGAGGTGGTAAAACCTGCATTTCTACAGATTTTAGAACAAGTTAGACAAGTTAGTCATGGCTCTGCCTTGGCAGGGGGCTAAGACATCCTCTCATATTCTAGTACTCTGAAATGGAGTATGAGAAATTATTCTTCACTTGTTGAAGTCTCATGCAGATTTCTCTGTAGAACTCCATTGTAGAGATCTTCTAGGTATCTTTGCCCTGATATCATTCCACATATATATAAAAATTTAACTGCACAAGGTTTTTCCTCTCCTGCACTGTCCTCTCTTCTTTCTTTCATCTGACAATAGAGCTTCTACAGTAACAATGTCTTTTATTCTGTTGTGAATTTAAATTCTTTCTTTTCTAGCTTTGATTTCACACACAAACACCAACGTTTTTTTTAAAACAGGACTGGTCCATGAAGAAGTTATGAAGAGTCTATGACTTCTTATTAAAATGTTGAAGTGTAAGTAGAAAATGTGCTTTGTTTTTAAGAAAGCTGTAAAAAAGTTATAATTTAGAGATTAGCTGCTCAATAAGGAAGGAGATGTTGCATATTTCTCATCTCTCTTCAACTCAATATAAATTGTTATCTCTTTTCTTGCACATTCCATTTTATGTGTAATTATTATTCATCACCATTATGAAGTGTGAATTACAAATTATTCATGAATTAATGAATAGCTTAAAATTTGAAATTTAACATCCAAAATGCATTCTGTATTGCTCATTTGCAACTAGTCCTCTGGATTCTGTACTATTGTCTCCTGATTGTCACACTAATGTCATGCAAGCTCTTGGCTTTGTCATTTGTGTGATTCAACACAAATCATCCCAAGAAACGATCCTGAAGGCTTCTTCAGGAATGCTGCATGGCTTAGTTGAAGAGGGTCACATTTGTTCTGGATAGACTTTTAAAATAAATTATGAAAAAGGGTTCATGAACATTGACTTAACAAAAAATTGGAATAATTTTCCACTTGATACTAATTTTCATGCTTATTTCAATTCAGGATATGCTTGTGGAAGAGGAAAAACAATCAGCTTTTTCCTGTATTTTATCTGGTAGAAAAAATGGAAGATTCAGATTTGATGCAGATTCTATTCAAGTACAGGTGAAATATTTAAGCTCTGCAGTCTATATTTAAGATTCCGTCACTGCATATTAGAGGCATTTCCCTGGTTTATTTTGCTTAGACAGAATTTAGTGATGAAGATTAATTTATCCAAGTACTTAAATGTATTTCAGGTAACGCTTATGACAAGCAAGCATCATTAAGATCTCCAGAGTCTTATCATTAACTACTCTTCTCGTGGTGCTAAGTTTACCATTATGAACTGGCAAAATTTAGTCAGGCTTAATAAAACAAATACATTTGTCCAATTTGAGATCAATAGCTCTTGTTTTGTTCTTTACCCCAAAGGGCATTAATACTTAATCATCTTTAGTCAGGAAATGATACTACGACTCTCGTTTGTCGTTAAGCAAAAGAACATTCATTATTGGGTGCAAAGTCGGTTAGATTTTCCTTCAACAGTATATTCCTTTGGGAAGGCACGTAGCAAGAAATATTATTTCAGCAGTTTTACCATTGTACGTCCTTAGTTTTAATTGCCACAATACACCATTTACAGAACTTAAAATTTATCATGCTTACAGCTGAGGCACTGTGTTTCTAACTTCTAGACATTTACATTTATAAACTTCACTTTCCAACTGTCTCTTGTGCAATAAGTAAATTTATTAACTTGGACCAGCTTTAGTTAATTTTCACTTACTTTTCTGTAAGACAGCACAAACTTTTTACAGAGAATTTTAGTAGTGGCAATTATCACCATTTTTGATTACTATGAACTTGTATTAGCCTTTTTTCAGTATAAAAATGAAATGAAAGCCCTAAGGGATGCACATCTAATATTCAAGATTTTATCACTTTAAAGACTTACTGCAAATTGTGTAAAAGCAAACTCTGCACCTTCTCAAGGCACAGAGTTTTAATCATTTTTATATTTCTTTTATGAAGGAATTTTCTTTGCATCTAAAATAACCTAAAAGTGTCTCCAGGATCAAAATGATTTACTTTTTGCTTCCCTTTCATAACTATTTTTAAAATTGTGTTCTTTTTTTTAATACTATATGAACTGCAGTTTTACAGGAACCAAGACTCTTAAGCTCCTTAAGCAGTAACTATGCATTTGGCACAGGTAGACCTAGGCAAACATCTTGGTTTAGCTCCCATTTTAAGGTCCGCACAGGGGACTGTTTTGACACAGGTGCCACAAAAGCCATTTCCTTTCTTTGGGAAGGAAGGCCCCACAGGATACTGCCTGGCACTATCTTGTGTTTTTTATTTGTTAGAAAATTTGCCAAGAACAGAAAGGAATTGAAGCTACACCTTCATCATTCCTGATCAAGCCACGCAGCTTGTAGATTGTTTGTTCGTCATCTTTGAATATCATTTAAAACTTTATTCCTAATTTTGTGTATTATGAGAATCTACCAAGAAAACTGCTAGAATTATAACACAGGTCGACTCACTCGCATCTTCTACAACACATTTTCTTGTTACTTACACAGTATTTGTTGTGAGAAAAAAATTCTATATTAGTGTATTGCAAGAAGTAATTCTAAGTATAAATGGCCTTTTTAAAGATGTAGCATCATCTTCCTTTCATGCTAATAGGAGAACGGCAGATGCTCAGGCAAGATTCAATTCACCTTAATTCGTTCAAGCTTAATTAGCAGCTGGGATGTGTCTGGCAAATAAACATGAAAATAGTGACAGCCTGAGTTAAAGGGAAAAAGTAAAAGGCTTTTGTTCATTAACCACATGTTCTTGGTTGTGAGTATTATGTGCTCAAGGCAAAATCATTTTTAGACTCCTTTTTATTGTAAAGGATAGAAACTCTTATACCCGTACCTTCATTACCTGTACTCTCGCGCAGGTGAATCATGCAAAAATGGGATCAGTCCTGCTATGAGGTGTTCCTGCACAGGTAAATGTTTGCACCATCACAGCTTAAATATATGGCCCAAGCTTGTATAAACAGAAGAGAGTAGTTTCTTCAAGAATTAGGTAGGCAAAATGGACCCCTTGAGATGTAATTAGGAATTATTTACAACCCTGAATAATGATCATGCAGTATCTTGCACAAAGCAAAATATGCAAAGCCAATTCTGAAAAGATCCCTGCTGCCATTAAATATGTGACTAACTAGCAAAATGAGGGGCATAACTATAAGAAATGTGCAATGCCTTTGCAGTAGTTTTAGTTCCAATGCTCTTGCCTGTATAAATTCCCTATTTGTGTATTAGCTGTTGCTGAGTAAGTGATGAAAGTAGCAGGGTTTTTGAAAGTGGAACCATTTAAAACATAGGATTCCTTATGTTCACTGTTAAAGTGAGATTTTTGGACAATAATGAACAGGAGACAAGCGGCAAGATTATACAGTGATAAAAGTAAGAATTATTCCTAATGTAGCCCGGAACAAGGCTTTGGGAGAGAGAGAACTGCATGTTAGCTGTGGCTTTAATTTTCCAAACTTATCTATATTATATAAGGAATTCAAAAAAGGAATTTTTGTTTCTTCTTATTTATGTAAAACTAGACACAGTATCTTCAGTCTATCAAACATCTTCAGTCAAGATCTCAGACTTCCATAGTCTGTATTAGAGAATCCTATGAGAGATGGTGTTTTAAGGCTCACCAGGATGCAGTATATCTTATAACCAGGTCAATGCAATACTAGCGCTTTCTTGAAAGGAAATAATACAAATTTTGCAAAAAAGGTTTGAATAAGAATGCTGACAGTATGGTAGGTGTGGGTTGTAAGACCATTGAAAGGTAACAAAACCTAATTTAAGAAAACAGCATAACTCTGGGTAAAATGGCAATAAACTAGCTGCTGACTGCTCTTAGTTTTTTCAGGTTTTGTCATCTTCTTCATAGAAAAGCCTTTCAAGATTGGTTTAGGCACAGAAGGTTGATAAGAGAGAGCTCATCACAGGGCTAACAGCTGAGGGCCTTGCGCCATCTCTGGTACGTGCTACCATATACACTATTACACAAACGTGCCGCTGTTTTGAAGATAAACTAATGTAAGCATGTCTTTCTTCTGGCCTTTACATGACCAGGGTAGCTGGCCTGTCCAAAAGCAAAGCTGTTTTCTAGTGTATCAGCGAATCAAATACATTCAGGATTTCCACTGGATTTTCCTTTTTTTTTTTTTCTTCCCCCCATGACAGACTGTAATAACCATCTGTGTTTTAGAGGATTTTTAACTTCACTTGGAGTGTAAAGATAGAACGTCTAAATGAACGTATGATGCTGAAAAGGCATCAAAGATAGATTTGAAAGAGGTGAGATTTGATACAGGACATTTTATTAGCGTTTATTGGCTCGTGGTAATTTGATAGTTGTGCTTTACTAACTTCAGTTGCATTCCATCACTGGTAAATGAGTCAGGGCGAAGCAGATGTGTGATTAGTGCTCACCCTGGGCATGATGGCCCTCAGCGAAGAGTTGAGTATACGGACACCATCCCAGCCAAACACAGGGCCAGCAGTAGCACATGGGTAACATTGTATTGCCTCCTGGGTGGCAAACACTGGGGAAGGACAGCTTGAGGTTGTAACGTGAGGTCTCAAACTGAGATTAATCTGAAATACTCCTCACCCATTTCCCTGATATTTATATTTCTGCAAGTATATATACCCCTTTTAAATTGACATTTTCATTTAGGTACCAGCCAACAAAGTGATTCCGTTGGCTTGGGTGTGACTACTGATGTACATAACTGTACATTCAGACCCAAAGGCTGTGATGGGGATTGATGCTATGTGCTTTATCCTCTTCTGACAGAAGCTAGAAGCAAAGTTCTCAGCCACTTCGAAGATGCAGAATCAGGCCAACAGTCAATTTTGAGATACAACTATTTTGTGAGCATAGCAGATACCAATTGATTAATTATTTATAATGGCACATTCTGGATTATGAATACAGATAAAAACTCAGCAAAAGCTATTGAAAATGGAGTCTAGCTTTTTTATAAAGTACCTGGGGATATTGCATTTCAAAAGTATTCTAGAAGTAAATCTCAGTATTAAAGCCATTTCCATAAGTTTTTAATGTTAAGCCTCTTTAGCTCAACAATGAAAACACTTAAGATCACAGTTTGACAGAGAAGTGTATTAGCAAATGTCACGGAAGGACTATGTCATGCCAGTAATTCATTCTCCTTAGAAAAATTATCCAGCAAAGTCCTTATGATTTATGAGAGGAATTGGACCAAAATTAGCTATCAAATAAATCATTAGGCCTAATCACTTTTACCCCTATTTAGTTTGAAATATCTATGAGCACCCCATAGACATGCCAGTGTCTTTTTCATCATATTTTGTGCTTTGCTGTCTATAAATAGCTTGTTATGAGTATTTGAAACTGGATCTATAAAGCTTTGATTATGTACTTCTAACCTGATTTGAGTCTCAAGGATCTATATTGGAAGTAACTTAACATAAAGTCTTTGAATTTATAACAGTGAGCAAAGACACCACTGGGTTACACTGATAAGCAAGTTTTTGTGGGGTTTTAGGTAGCTCATGTGATTTACTAGGTGCTTACTAATACTAAACAGAAAAGGAACTTGAGGGATAACAGAGCTAAAGCAACTTGATCAAAGTCATTTAAAGATGGGAGAGTTGGGGGAAGAAGACCCCAGACTTTCCTAGACTTGAAGAAAAACTGTTATGAAATGACTGGGCCAACATATCAAGTGGCTGTTAGTAAACAGATTAGTCTTGCTCTAACTGGGGGATTTGTCTAATATTTTAGTGAGCCTTCACAGTCCACTGCCCTGGAAGAAAACTGCACCAGTCTCTCTCAACAAAGAAATTTTTCTGGCAAAGACGATTAACGCTGCCTTAGGAGGTGCTGCTGTTATTTACTGGGTGTAATATCATATTATGCAAATGTTCCACTAAAATAAATAGGCCTGGCAGTTTAGAACAGAGTATAATATCAGTACATTTGGACAATGTGGGTCTGATTACATTAAGCACAGGGTTCAAGTTCTGCTTCTACACCAGTGATTTAACAAATCATCTAGTGTTGTATATACTGTGATCAGACCTGTAGCCTAGGTTTTTCTTTGGGGGAATGTGAATATTTTAACTTAATATCACATTTTATTAGTACCAGTATTAAGTAAAGCTCATGCACTTGGGGTGTTAAATGAGTCCAAAAAACCAATGAATACAGTTGAAACAAAGACGACCTCTGAAAGTCAGTCTCAGCACACCTTTTGAAGTCTTTTCTCACTTCTTGTCACAAGCATTTCAGAAAGTGAATTCTTTGCCCCATTATTAAAATAACTAAAAGATAGGCCAGTACACTTTTCCCCCCCCCCCCAAGCCTTGTCTGCCCAAACTCCTCTTGACAATAGTGAAGCAGATGCCTCCCCAGTGCATGGACTCACCTTCAATGGAACTGTGTGGGTTTACATCAGCAAAAATCTAATAGTCTGGGCTGCACAAAAAGGGAAGGATTAGGCTTTACCTGGGTGACAGGACTATGCAACCTCCTGGTATAGTGAGGAGAGCTGACATTATCAGAAAAAGTCAATGCTCAAGAGAAGTAAAAATAGAATAGGCCACCTCCATCAATTTCTGGTCTGAGAAAAACATGAGGCTAAAAAGCAAAGCAGTGAAAGTCTTTAACAGCTATAGATTAGAGAGTGAAAGTGGATCTAAAAATCTTACTTTTTCAAGGAGATGTTCAATACCTGTCCAATGAAGAGATCGCAGACTCTTAAAGGGATTAAACTAATGATCCCACTAAAATGGCACTGCCACTTAGAAATAGACTTCTAAATCATGGAGGCTGAAGAAAGGGCAATAAGGAGCAAGACTGAAGAAGGCTGGTGCTAAAGGGCAGCAACGCTAGGGGAGCTGGGGAGGAGGCTTGGGTTTTTTATATCAGCAAGAGAGAACACTACACATAAAGAGTTTGGAATGAAGTTAACAGCTAGTAAGAGAGATACTGTTAGGAGGATGTTGAGGGGTGGTGAAGAAATGGAAGAACTATTTGGTTTTTGGTTGAAAGATAAATGGAAATTATCTTGAGCCTCTAAAAATTGTAACAGGTAAATTTAAGTCCTTGCTTCCTAAGCTTAGTCATCAGAGAATACAATGTGATATATAGGCAGTGTTCTAGTAAACAGAATAATTAGAATAATGTATAGCCTACAGTATGTATAAATATATGCATGAAAAATGAAGACACCACTAGTTTTTAAGCACGGCATTAGAAGTATGTTGACTTTTATGTAATTCAATTGCTTTCTCACTATCTGTGTTTTATTTAGTTTCTGCAGATGAAATGTTACTTTTTGGATAAACATTTCTGCATTATGTCATTAAGGTTATTGAATGATAAAAAAGAAGAAAGAAAAGAAGGAAGATTTGTTCCTGAGGAGTTGTGTGTTTTGTTTTTTTTTTTTCATACTAAGGGACTTTAAATGCCAGAGTGGAGTTGGCCTATAAATCTAATTGCAAAAGCCACTATTAAAGTAAGAAAGGAATTTAGATGGGATTTGTTCAGATGCCGTGTACAGTAAAAGGCAAATAGAGTATAATCCATTGTGGTGATTCTGGTAGGAAATAAAAACACATAGGTCCATAGGATTACTCTATTTTAAGAGGGAGGCAGAAAAGAGGGAAATTACATCTAAATCCATTCATTTTGGAAGTTAATTACCTTGGAATGACAACCTCCTTGAAAAGGAATGACAGTCAGACCAGATCCCAACAAAGTCTGTGACCTTTGTGGGAAGTAAGTTGTGGAAATGGTCTAAAAGACACTTTTTTTGTTTTTTTTTTTAAACTTGGAGTCAGAGAAGTTGCTGAGTGCCCTGCTATGCTGCATCTTTTTCCAGCCTATGGGCACAGAACCTGGACCTACTGTTATATATTTGAATTCAAGTTCTGTTTGGGTCTGAACACCTTCCTTGGATCATATTTTTCAGCTGCCTCAAACATACAAAATGTCTAATATCAGTAGGGCTAAACTCAGCTACAGACTTGGCCCTAGTTTATAATGGCCCTTTTTTGGCTATTCCTGACAGATCACCAAAATAGCTAGTTCAGTATTTCCTCCTAAGCAGGTTATTTCTTTGGGCACTGTGTACAGTGAGTGGGCATACTGAATCCACACATCCTTATGTTCTGAAAGTCGGATGTGCTCAAGCACACAGCTTAATCATCAACATTATTTAAAATTGAATACCCCGTTGCAGGAAAACTAAGCTCCCTGTATTGTTAGTCATTAAATTGCCCTGTATCTCACGTGAAAGATACTGTTGCAGCATTTGTTACATTATAATTGTCTGAGTTTTTTCATGTGGAAAGCTTTCCAATTGAAAGATATAGTGCTGCCAAAAGCATTTTTAATGAAATATGCCAGTTCCAATAGGAAAAAAAGCAAACATTTAAAAACATTGGAAGTTTTTTTTTTTTTCTCTTTTGGTTCAGTTTTTAAGAAAAATGAAACTGAAAAATGAAAATGAAGTCTTGCAGTCATCCATATCCTTGGCACTGTGGAGAACACACTGTGTCCTAGGTAGACATGCCCTTTTCCTGTGAAAAGGAAAACATTTTTCTTGAGGATGCCACTGACACTGATGGTTTTTTGTCAGTCACTGTCAGAACTGTGGCTCACATTTTGGGTGTAAGCAGAAACATCTACTAGCCAAAAAACCCAAGTAAATAGCATTTGGATAGGAAATATGCCCACTCAGGTCCTCTGTAAATGTGTTCAGAGGCAGGGTATTACTTAAAGAGCTTTCACAGATGTGTTGCCCAAGGAATTAAGATTCATTAATGATTATGTTTGGTGTTTGGAAAATATTTTTCCTCTTGAAACCTTCACCAAACACCAGTTGGTTTATACACAGTATTCCAGGCAAGTAAGGTAAGACTTTCAACTCCATTATATGACTGGGGAAACTGAGGAGCAGAAAGTTCTGCATGGCTTTTTCAGGTCCTCACTGTGAACATCTATCTTGAATCTGTGAGGGTTTTTAACTCTCTTTTCTAAACTAAAATTAGGAGACAATGCTACTTCTTTATGCCCAAAATGCTTAATAAGCAGCAATGAACTGAGAATGCAGAGACTTGCATTTTAAAGCTAGTAGTTTAAATAGAGAAGCTTAAAAAGCAATTCTAAACTTAACTGAGGGTGATAACTAATATAAGGATCTGATAGCGTAGAAATTATCTCTGTTAGCTGGTCCCTCGGTTAAGCATTTCTGTATTAGTTATGTCAATGTTTAGTTCAAAGGAATTATAAGGACTGAATTGTGTTTTACAGCCCCAGCATTCCTGAATACGGAGGAAGGTTTGACACTGAGTTCTTTAGATTTCCTGTAGTTTTCCACTGGCGTAAGAAAGCAGACACTCTGCCCAAAAGGCTTTTTAAACTGGCTGCGGACTGCTGCCGACTAAATGCTTGGTTTAATCTGTATGCCAGTATCTGCAAAGTGTCCTGATTTCAAATGGCATGAAAGAAAACTGTGAAGGTGCTGAGAGAGGTGACTAATTAAAGATTATGAAAGAGAGGTTAAAATCCTGTGGGCCTTTCTAAACTGTTAAATGGCCAAATGACATATCCTCTCCTGTGAGAGGGCATGGAGTTGAGATATACACCCTGCAGCTTTTGTACTAAACCTAAAGGAAAGCAGTTTTGAGGTGCTCCTAGTTACTTGTCAGTGGGAGATCTATGCATCCCTTGATCAGTACCATGATTTAAAAAGGTTCATGAATTTGCCCTCTTCCCCTGGCCTTGGTGCCCCAACACAAACTGTCCTTGAGATGATCATAGCAATTCAACCCATGCCTTTTTTTTTCCTCTTTTTTTTCTCTTTTCTTTGTAAGTCTGATGCCAAATACATTATCTTAAACACTTTCAATTTTAAGTAATGAAAAGAGGAGAAATAGCAACTCTGTGGGAATACTTCAAGGGGATTCTCATCCAATAAAAAGACAATAGCAGAAGATGCTGATGTGTAAATTGTGACCAAGAGGTAAAAGAGAGAGAAAGAAAAGAAAGATAAATTGCAAAAAAGGTTTTACTATAGCAGAAGACAAAGAACCTCTTTCTAATCTCACACTACTTTTACTCTGGTGTAATGAAATGAAGGCTCATGTGCAAAAGTTAAACAACACAGGAATAATGTTTGCTACTATAGAAAACAAACACTGGTCTTCTGAGAAGAAAGAACAAAACTAAAAGAGGGCAAGTAATAGCATTTCACGTTTCCAAGCTGTCAAGAATTGCTCTTTGATCAGTTTTATCAAAAGCTGCACTGATTGTCTTCAACTAGGGCTGGTTTTGAAAATATTAACCCTCCAGGGTTCTATTTTGTTTTCTACAAATCTAAAGGCAGTGTAATAAAAGGGTCATTGGCACTGGATGTAGATAACATTTTACAGCCTGATCCTGTGAGAAGCTGGATTTTCTCAAGGTAATGCAGTTCAAGGGTTCTTAGCAGTTTTCTTAAAGCTTAGAAAACCCGTTTTCAAAATGTTGATCAAATCCATCCCTTTCAAGGTATTTAAATGAAACGGCCAGACTGACTTCTATTCTACCTGTACAAGCTTTCAGTTAAGAAATAAACACTCTGGTTGATTAAGAGGAAAAGTATGTTTCCATCTTCAATACACTTTGTAGTACTGTTTAACTATCTCAGAAAGGCTAAAATAGAACTAGAGGTACAGAGATGGGTGACAAAGCACAGAATGCCTTGTGTCTGAGGAGAGATGAAATAGAGTAGTATTTTCAGCACAGAAAAAACACTGACACAAGAATACAATAAGGACTCTGATAAAATTATGTGTGATGTTGAGAGGGAACAGAAATTGGTATTCCCTTTCTCATGATGAAAGAATAAGGCAATATCAAATGGAATTACCCCATGATGGGAATAAAAAATAATAAAGCACTTTGTCACAAAAACTGATTAATTAAACTCTGGAACTCATTGCTGCAAGACAGTGTAGAGACCAGAATTTTAAATGGGTTAAAAGAGTACCTAGACAAGTTCCTTGATGATCTTTTAGGACTATTAATACAAGTTACAATTTTCTGATAGCTAGGGAAGTGTATTGGAGGAATATCACTGTATGCTTTTCTTATATATCCATCAAAGCTGGAATCCTGAGTTAGATGTACTTTTCACCCAGTACAGCCACTGTAAGTTCCTAGGAAGCAGGTGAACATGAAGTGCTGCTTGCAACCTATCTGGAATGCCTTTGCTAAAAGGAGCAGAGACAAGGATGTTGCTAAAACCACCTATGGCCACTAAAAGGTAGGACTCTCACCACATTTGCCTGCATATGAAAAACGGTATCATTATTGTGCTATCAGATTCTTATGTCTTTTCATCCTTCCCATTATAGAGTTTACAGTAGCAATTTGACTCAGACGTGTCCTGAGTATTTTTGCTGAGCACTGCTAATATTCTTGTACTGTTTTTATGGAATATCGTATTCTAGGGCAAAAAAAAAATATCCTTGAAGTATGAGTCAATAGCTTTAAAGACTTATGAGTGATTCATATGTGTCTTGGATTTTAATTACAAGGAGGCTCCCTCTGTGTCTCCTCTGCGCATATAGTTTTTTGCAGTTAGCATGCAGGTGGACTGGTTCTTTGGTTTCAAGGCAGTTATGTAGTCATTACAATTTGAGTAGAGGATAAAGATTGACTTTGCTGTTGGACTAGCAGGTTCTGCAGCTGAATCAGTATATGGTCTTTGGCAAGTTACTTCACGAGTGAGCTAAAAGTTTTGTTCCTGAATGGGAGAGGAGTTTAAGCCCCTACTTGTACTTGCACAAATCTGTTTTAAAACACTTCTTTCACTTTGCCACAATCAGCTCACATGCATAGAAATATCTAAAGCTTTGGATAAAAGAGCTCTCAGGTGCAGATTTGCTATGGATTACGCGCACTAACCCTTCCTTGCATTCTTGGCATGGGACAAATACCAAATCACTCAGGGTAACCACAAGGGTGCTGTCCTTGCTCCTTACACAGCAACTGCCTGGGAAATCCATCTTCTCTGGTAATAGGACTTGTCTCATAGTCAAAACCGTGGCAGAACAAGATCTTCATGAGGCAAGAAAATTATACTATAAATTCAAGGCCTCTTATCCATAAAGTGGAAATTTTCAGATGTACTGTGAAATCAAAGGGGTCTCTGGCATGTGTTTCATAGCTGGAGTAGCTGAGTGAAGGTTATTCATCCTATGTGGAGAGTCTGGACAAGAACAGCCCCAAAGCAAATGAACTGGGATTTGACTGCCTCTGTCCAGACTTGAAAACAGATGTTCAACAGGATGTCAGGAGAGAAGTGATTGCTAATTGTATAGTTAGGAGTGTTTTGGAGAAATTCAGTATGGAGACCATGCCAACCTGCAGTCAGAAAACTCATGTCCTCATTTCCCTGATTTACACAAACTAGGTTCAGATGAAATCTCTGGATCACAGTGGGAAAAGGCTGTCTTATGATCAGAGCTCCAGAAACCTGTCACTACATTGAGAATGTCTTTAAAGACATATGGGACTCTTACTGAAGCTCATCAGTTAATTTATTTTCACTTGTTATTGTGCCTAATCTACAAAGTAACATGCTCACTGCTTGAATCAGAAAAACACTACTGTCTACAGACTGGTTTGGAAGTATGCTTAAGTGAATGCTTGGGAGCTCATACTGTTAGTTTTGGTTGACTTAAGTTACACTGAAATCATTCTAACACAGTTTTCAGTTAACCTAGATAGCACAGTGTGGAAACTGTACAAGAATGCTTTTCATGGTAGTCTGTCCTCAGATAACACTTGCATATGGTTAGTAATAGGTTTTTTAGCATAAAAGCTCACACTTTCTCCCTACTACTTTGCTAACAGGGAGCATCTGCTTAGTGCTTTTCAGCAGAAGATACCAGTTCTATATGAAGCCACGCGCTGCCAGCTCCCCATCTAGTTTGCCCTGCTCAATGAGGGCACATCTGGTGTTAGTTTGAATGCACACAGAAGTTTTGTAGTAGGAAAGTCATTCTGGTACCTGTTTCATGACACCTGTCCTGAGGATTGCTACAGCCTTATATCCGAAATACCTTGGTTTCTTCAGGGATCCTTAAACCGCTCTCATCACAAGGTAAGCAAGATGCACATATATGAAGTGCATATGCATGAAATGTGAAAACAGCATCTACTCTGCTACGTTTCCCATGTCTGATGTGGCACTTTCTGAAGGCACCCTTACCAAGTCAGCTTTCAGATCTAAATTTTCCTTGGGGTTGCATTGAGATTCCTTTCAGGTTCTGATCTAACCCACTCTGCTCCCAAGGCCTCCTTATTCCCTGAGTATCTGTGTGATTTTCCTGCATTTGTAAATGCTGATGTCCACTCTGCATAGCTGGTTATGGATCTTTGCTACCCAAGTGGTAATGAAAGCTGTGTAAAAGCAACCCCAGTGCTTTCAGATACTTGCCATCTGGCCAAAATGCTTTTTTCTGCCAATCTGTATTGTTTACATTGCAGAGTGATGCTTTTTAACATCGGGATTACCATGCAGATTATCGGTTCTATTTGAGATGAAAAACAATGGTAAACAAATACTTTTGAGGAGATAATGGTTTCGGTGGCAAATGCCCCAGCTTTCTCTTTGAGGGACACAACAGAAAATAGCTGTTTATTTTCATAATTTGAATTTTGCCTCTATTAAGCATCTTTTTTAGTAATCTGTAGAGGGTTCTGTTAGGTTGTGGACATGCATTTCTATAAACAGGGATATTTGTTCGAGTTAAACCTAATTAAGAAAGAAATGATGCAAGAGTTATTTGGAGGGCTGTAGGGTAAGAGTCTATCCCGATTCATTTTAAGAGTATTTCCACTTGGTGGAATGAGACTTGCAATCACTCTGCAGGAAAAAATCTTCAGAGAATTAGATGAGAATGATTAGGATGATGCTAATGACTTATTACCAATAGTAAATGGCTCATTAAAGTCCTGTATGGAAATGGGCCAAATGGACACAACTGGGATTTTTACAAAACACAAGTTTTGACAAAAAATGTTTATATTTAACATCTCCTAATCTACATTATTTACTGCTCCTTTTCTTATTTTTAAAAGTTTAAAGAATTTTCTTCACCTAAAACTGAACAGGTATTAGAAAATTTTGTCCTCATCTGGAGGTCGGACAATTAGTACTAGTTACAGGATTAATACACAGTATGATAAATAACACTTAGGTTCACAAATATCTTTGTTCTAATGTATTATTTTGTACATGAGGTTTTGTATCTCAGCTCATTTAATGTTTTTTTTAACTGCACCTCTTTTTCTCAGGCCAGGGTTCATGCTCTGCTCTACTCTTATTTCTCGCCTTCCCCCGGTGTGCCTCCCTAGATGAGACTAGATACCTTTTTCTTGTGCATCAGGAGGCAGAAAGAGTCAGGGAAAAGTACTTAAAAGGCCTGAGATTATTTTATAACTTTTCTGTTTGTATATTTATATCTGGTGATGTCACTTCCATCTAACTCACTGTATCAAGACCCCTGATAAAAGTGTAGACTCCTGCTAAAAGTGTATTGAGATTATTATCCTTATCCATCAATTAGAATATCAAAATTATGAGAAGCACCACAATGCAGACGTATCTGAAATACCTGTAATGCTGCTAAAAGATTTATGCCAGTTAAGTATTTGCCTTCCTCTCTGCTTTCCACATAAAATGTTTTCAAAAGAAAGCAAACATCCAGAAACACTTGTCTATTACTGTTGTGTCCCAAAACTCAGTGTAGTAATTTGGTGAATATTTGATCATCTTTTTCACTTCTACATAGTCTTTAGCTGAATTGTTAATGTCTAATAAGATTTCTGGGATAAATATTTCTACACTCACTGTTAATACTTTTGGAACAAACTTTACAAGAATGTTGAGATTTCCTTTTCATCCGATCTTCCAGTTAGGATTTCTTGATTAGTTATCCCTAGTGCACTGTGCTGAGCAGTTTTCTGAGAAACAAGAATTCAGCTGACACAGACTGATTCTACAACTTGCTGAGAGTTTCTCCCCAGCGTGCTAAGTGCCACCGATTTCATTAGGATTTGATGTTATTCAGTGTTTTCCAGAGATTCTCAAGAGTCATCCTTTATTTGTGTTGATACCATATTAAAATAAGTATTGTAAAAATTGTAATTCAAGCTTTTGTATAAATATCTGAGAAGTCAGTAATAAATAGTCCTAATTAGTAGACAGAAATAAAGTACTTTAAACTACATGAGCACAAGAAACAGATGGGCTTAAGTGCAAATAATTCTCTTTTTTATAACAAGCTCTTTTTTTACTTTTTAATATCTATCACTGTAATTCAATTTTTTATTTGCCAAACATATTTTCAGTGAATCACAAGCTACTTGGGCACGCTGCTCAAATACTCCTAAGGAGGATGAGGCTCTTGTTAATTAAATTAATCCATTTTAATTAGTATCTCTGTACCCAGGAAGTGAAAACCTGAGTTCGCTTCCTTCCTTTATTCCTTTGGGGAATACGAATTCTGTATGCGTAAGGAGGATTTAGCCCTTTTGGACTAAACAAAATTGTTTTAAAACAGATCTACTCATAACACTGTATTAATAACAGGCATTCAGTACAGCATTTCTAGAACTCATTCATAAATCAAATCTATGGTCTGATTCACTTAGTCCAAAGTGTGTCGGACTGCCATGCATTCGCTATATAGTGCTATGTACTTGTAAAGTAGGTCATATACTTCAGAATAGCATCAGACCGATTTAGTGCATAATTGAAATACACAGTATGGCTGCAGAAACCCTGATTTTCATCTAGAAACTGTGCAGTTGTGCACTGAGGCTGTAACAGTCTATTCATGTGCACACACTAAATCTGATGCATCTCAAAAATTTCACTTGCACAAAACAACCTGGCTGTGCTACGCAAAGGCAATGAGTTTTCACTTGGGCAATAAGCTTCTCCCCTGAATCTTCAGTCTGATTGTGCATACCTTAACTTACTGTATCTTTACTACTACTGACTGAGTTTGCCTGGGTAATCCTAGGAACGTATATGTCAGACCTAATTTAGCTATGACTTCTTCAGCACAAAGTCCAGTGTCCTTGTAACCTGCATTTTGTCAAGTGGTGCATAATCACGCAGTCCAACCATTGTGTCAAAGGACTGGGTAAAACAAAATGTAACTTTGGCATCAGTTTCTGATCCTTCAAGGCAATGAGTCTTGCTCCTCTCACTCTAGCTGTGAGCGCTGGGCAGCATGGGGCTCTTTTATATCCTGCATTGTCACAAATAGCACTTAGTATTCACTAAAAAGCTATTGATCTCGCTCCCTCAAGTCCTAAACCACATTGTAAATCAGTACATCTCATTGAGTGAAGCACTGGAAAATAATAAGAAAGCCTGGATCTAACAGTTTCTCTGAAAAGATACTAGACCCTTTACCAGTGACCAGTGCTGTTGACCTCATGTCCCATCAGTGCTACAGTCCACAGACAAGGTTCCTGGTTTGATTAAAGTGTTACCATGTGAAAGATTCAATTTCATCTCATACTTACATCCAAAATGAGGTGATACCGTTCAGTGCTTGACTCTGAACTCCCATCTGGCAGGTAAACTTCAAAGTTAACACTGACAACTTTCAGTTTTGATCCAAGAGCAGATGTCTTGGTGCCATTGTTATGTAGGCACAACTGGAGGAGAGAGGCATATTTATGCAGTTGAGTTTTAGCTTGCAGGTGCCTAGGTTAGCAGCTGAGATTGCTTGATAGCTATAGCTGAGCTTATAGGATAGCTTCTTCTGGAGTCTCCACGGGATGCAAAAGAAGCTTGAGGCCCTACCTTCACAACTATGTGAGATGCATGAAGTTAGGTGGCGTGGAACCTCCTTTCCCCTCATCTCATTTTCATCCAGGAAGATTTTTCCTTTCAGATAGATTCAGATATGCTTTCAGATGCTCCGAGAGGCCGATTCTTCAGATTTGGGATACCTCTGCTGGATAATCAAACAGTCCTGTTTTCAGACTATATCCTTGTGATAGCATCTTAGGACTCTCCAGACTGCTTGCTTTGCTCTGGGAAGCTGATCTAAACACTGTTTAGACAACCTGGAAGTACCATGTGCTACTTCTTACTCTCTGCCCTACCTCTAGCTGATCACTCTAAACCCACCCCAAATTAGTGCACTGGCAAAGGAGTTGTTTGACAAATGCGTGTTTTGGTGTTCCCTGAAATCTGTCAGTGTGGCCAGCGTTCTCTCCATACAAGGAGAGAACATGAAGTCATCATTTATGCCTGAAGAGATTTCCCATAAGAAAAAAGGCACATTTAAGTTGATCTGACCCACTCACTCTCTTCCTTCATCTCCTGTCTACATGGCGTTCAGATTCTGAACCTGTTTCAGCTGGGAGGCTTATATTAATACATTGCTTGCTGATCAGCTAGGCTGGCAGGCGAAAATCAAAGAGAATATCAGAAAACAGTAGCATAATTCTGTTCCCAGCTGGAGAACTCTTCTATCTTGTCAGAGTTACAGAGCCACAATATGGGTCACAGAAAACTTGCTCTACTGACAGTTGTTACTTTTGGGATTAGATCGATATTTGTCTGTATCCAGGAATTAGTAGAACAACTGCCTACAGGAATATATTTTAAAGGTGATTTCCTATCAGTGCAGGATGCTTCTGAATTTAATTCTGCTATTCAAGACACCATTTACTTTTCTAATACTTAAAGCCATAGGCACTGCTCACAAGAAATCCTGCAGGTAAAGAGAAAACAGAAGAATACACGTTAAAGGATTAGACATAATATGGATTGTGAAGTCTTATGTAAAACAGAAAATCATAATTTTTGAGATGTTTTGCAAAGAAATTTTGCACTTGGCAGGGCATTTAAGTTACCTGTCATTTACACCTTGAAGATCAGTGGAGAAAGCCTAATAATGCTTACACTCTTAGGAATTATTGTCTTTGTAAAGCAGCTATCTTTGCAGCATTATCCAAGGCAAAAAATGTCAGGTTTGTCATTTCCAATAGCTTTTTTGAAATGTGCAAGTGGCTTAATTTCAAAAGACCAAGCTGAATAGCATATTTTCTTCCTATTTTTCAATCTTTTTCTGCTCCACTCTTAAAAAAAACAATGGCCAAATATTTTATGCTGTTCCACAGTGAATGGTAGTTTAACAAAAAACAAACCAAAAAACACACTGTAAGAAAAAAGACCATTGTGCATAAGATGCAGAACTGGAGGCAAAGCTAGGCTCAGTTCTTTGTTTTTCCTGGATCAGTCTTTTCTAGTCTCTAGACCCTCCATTTTTAAAGATATTTTGCGGTCTGTCCTTGAAAATTGTTATTAATGGCCTAGTTAAGCAGGGAGAGGATTACTACTTATCTATATTATATTTATTCCAATTTCTGCTTTACACATTGTTTTATGTGAATTTACCATGGCATTTAATTCCCTTCATTTATACACTTGACTTACTACATTTTTGCAAATACTTATTACAGTTATTTTGAATATCAGTCTTGCATATTCCCCAGCTACACAGTTTTATTTATTATTTCTTTTTCATTCTCATTCATTATAGAAGCTAAAGTAAACCTGTGGAGGCAAGGACAGGTACATCTGAGCATGGAATTAAATGCTATGGTCTGAATTGTCGTAGAGCAGAATCTCGAAGTATTGGAGGAATAATCAATCCAGGAAGAAAAACATGCTGAATTTTTACATTTCTCCTTTGAATGCTCTATGTGACTGTGTGAGCTAGCCTTAAAGCTGCTTAAGTCTAGATAGAATAACATGTTGTGGGCTAATTTAGCTTACTGTGGAGCACTGCTGCCCAGCAGAGCTGAATAGATATATCTTCTGACTGTCTACGAGTCTGAAAACAAAATTGTCAGGTCACTTCCACAGTAAATGGTTATTTTCCATGCACACTTAATGCAGTTCTATAGAACAACTAGGATACACAGAGGCTGAAATCTTCCAAAGTATTTAGGCAACAAAATCCAACAGATGGTGGATTCCCTAACAGGAGGATCTTGGCTGTGTTACATTCTTACGTGTTGTAATACAAAAAATACTGTTTCTCACTGTGTCTAGCAGAGGTCATAGCACAGTATGGCTAGATCTTTGTAGTAAAAGGAATACCTGCAGCTTCTCAACAGAATCCTTCTAATAAAAAACCTGATCTGATCACTACATCCAAGAGACCGAGGCTTGGCTCACAGAGGGATGATAATCCCAAACCAGTGAAGCTAAGTGGAAAGATGTGCAGAATTATTTCAGCACTGAAAATATGCTGAGAAACCCATGACAATAAATAATCTGTTCCACTTCAGTGATGGAAACTGATTTCAGGCATATCTAGAGAGATAAATGTGATTAACAGAATTTCAGTTTCAAGTCTATTAGGAATCAAACTTTTAGACTAACAGCCACTGTATGATTGTTTTCAACTATTTTTTACCATCTGATTATCATCATTTTTTAAAAGCAATTTACATTTTCTTTGCTGAATGGAAACTTACAGGACATAGATTCTCCATCACAGAAGCAAATACCTTGGCTGAAGATGAGATGATCTATTAAGAGAAGAGCCATATCCAAAGGAAGCAGAACAGCTGTACTGAGTTTTTTCTAGCCTAATAGGGAATTGAATCTATTTCAGCCCAGGGACAAAATACTGCATCACTTGTGTTTGAAGAAATGGCTGCAGAACATTTGCTACAATTGTTCATTTACTGCTTCCTTTTCTGGCTTTAACACTCTAACGTTCTACTTCTTGAACACTGGGTTGTGTGAACAAAATGCACCTGAGTGAATGGTTGTCTCCAGAATTAGGTTTTGCCAGTGCCTTTTGCACAGTGCCCCTTCAGAGTGCACTTAGCATTATGAATATAGACAGCAGGAGAGGAAAGGAAAAAATGCTTCTTAGTACTAGTTCTACAATGTAATCAGAGTTTAAATGTAAAATTTATTTTCCAGAAGAAAACAAATGCCAGATTCTAGTGGCCAGGAATTCAAGCACTGCAAGTCAAAATTATAATCTCTCTAATGCTCCACTAGAGACTGTGGAAAAGGAATAGTACATTTTCCTGCCGCAACTCAGCCACTTTATCTTTCAATAGGAAGATTTGGTTTTTTCTTACAAGTGATCAACTATTTAGATTACTGGTGTGTGTTTCCCCTATTTATAGCAGGTGATCACAGGGGGCAAAGGTGAGCAAACGTATTTAAAACAATGCTGCACAAGTGATGTTGCATGCACTGATATTACACGCTTCATTGCATCTTTGGTTATTCATTCTTTACACCAGTCCTCTGGGACAAAATCAATGAGACATTTTATGTTATGCTTCAAAGTCATCATAATTGTTTGTTTTGAAGAAACATTTTTTTCCCCTTTTGTCAACCAAGCAATTTCCTGAAGTACCCAATTTTGCAACAACAAAACCCTGTGCTGAAGTGCTGTGTTGTTTATAACATGGAATTCTCCCCAAAGTTGAATCACAATGCAAAACCAAAAAAATCCCCATAGCACTTACTTCAAACAAACATGAGTGTTAAACATTATTTATAATATCTGTGTGGCAACAAAGTGTCTTTGCATAATTAAAGGACCTCAGAAGATGTGTACAGCAAGACATCCCTCTGTCAATTAGCTGCTTGAGTGGTCAAGTTTCCACATATAAATTCTGCATATTTCTTCTTCAGGGAAGAGCAGCACTGTACTTAACCTTTTCTGCCTTCCCAAAGGATGTTGCTGTATAATTTTTTGCACTGTATTACCTATAGCTGAACCTGTGCTTTTTGTAAATGCCTGAGTCATAAGTTAAAAAATTACTAATTAGTATGATGTTTGTATCTGTATTAACATCCAGAAGCCCTGACAGAGATTGCAAAGGCAGTGGTTCCAGACATTGTACAAACATTCGGTAATGAGCTCCTGTCGTGCTTTTCATCAGATGTCAAAACGCTTTACTGTCAGTACTGGTCCATCTTGCATAAACGGGAACTGAGGCACACAGCAGTGATGTGATTCCCTGTAGTCAGCCAGGAGGCTGGTGTCAGCCAGGGAAGAAATGAGGCTTGAAAATCAGGCAAAGCTTTGTCCATGCTGGCCCCAAAATGCTACAGCATGAAGCTTGGAAAAGACACCTGAGGTCTCTATCTCTGCGGTCCATGAATCTAAACTCAAGGCCTCCTCACTAATGAGGAGATTATTCAGGAATGGCTATAACTGAAGCATATTTGGAAAAAAAAAAAAAAGAAAAAAGCAGAAGTGCATTGTTAACATCCCTCTGTCATGGTAAGACCCTCTGGGGATGCTACTTGGCTGCTTGTAAGTGTATTTAACATAAAGCAGAGATGATTGAAAAATGTAGCTTGTAGCTCCCTGGGGCAGTTTGCCATTCACAAGATACAGGACAGTGAGCAGTACTGGAAGGAGACACTGCGGGCAGCCCTATCCATGATGGCCCTGGAGGCAAGAAAAGGCTGGTATGTACTCAGAATATGATTTGATGATTAGATCCTTTAGCACTTGTGAAAGCCACTTGTTTACAACTCTTATTAAATTGTTTTGTATGCTCTGGTATAAAATATTTGTTTCTTATGATTTGATAAGGTGCATAAACCTGCAATGCATGTTAAGCACTGCATAAATGCAGAGACAGTGGAGCTGTAAGGCCAAATTCATTAGTGGCATTCTATCGAGTTCACTGGGCTTATCCCATGGATGAATTTTGCATGTATTCTGAAAATAGGTAAGTATGTGACTAAAATTAGCCAAATCCTCCAGAGCCTAATGGAGCGCTTATGGGCTCTGGCAACTTAACCCAATGTTTAATTTGCACTAATCTAGCCAAGACTGCAGAAGCATGAAATATACTCTGCAGGGAGAGCACTGCTCTTTGAAGTTAGTGGCTTAATTCCCATTGTCTCTGATGGGAGCAGGACTGGGTTTTACGTGGCATTTACTCCTGTTATTGTAGACAGAAATCTTTTTACGTATGAATTAATTTGGCCTGTATTTGGGGAAATTCCAATCTTCCGAATTTACTAAAATCTTGTTAGCTTCCAGGAGAGCCTGCACAGCTTGTACTTCTGAGTTCTGCATATTCTCCATGTAGATATCATGGACTATGAGAACCTGCAGATTTCACTTCTCAGTGTGTGTGTGTGCAAATCGCTAACTAGCTAGCTAGCTAATAGCAGTGGAAAGAGAAAGGGAAAAAGGAAAATAGCTCTTTGTACAGCAGCATGAAGTCAACTGACACATAATCCAATCTTTTTTTTTTTTTTTGGGGGGGGATTCTGTAAATACTGACAATTCAAAATGGATTATTTGGTTATTTGTGTTCACCTGCTTCTTTCAGATTCTCACAGCTTGGAGGTCAGCTTACCCTCTGCACTGTGATGGTCTCGGGTGAGTGTGCAGAGTGTCGCTGCTGGCTGCGGCTGTCCCAGCTGGGCGAGGGGCTGCAGCCAGCGGTGGGCAGCTGGGAAGTGGTGATGGAGCACTCTGGTGTGCAATTCCTCAGCCAGATAAGTGACTGTTTCAGTTTATCCTTTTGACAAGAGCAGAGGTTTTCTATTTTAGACAGTCACGTAGTATTTAGGGGGAAGGCAGCTCAAGCAGTGATCTGGGCATAGAGAAATAGGCGAAAGGAAGAAAAAGTGTCTTTGAAATGATCCCACTTAACCGTTGAGTAACCATTACCATGGCACAAACCCAAACTGGTATGCTGCCTCCACAACACTTTGATTCACTCGTGTAGCCAGGTGCTGAGAGTGACTGTATTAATACAGGGTGTTACAACAGAGAAGCACATAGGGGAGCAGACAGGCAAGACAGTAGTCGGAAAGCAAGCTGTCTACTCTACAGGCAAGGCAGACACTTCAAAGAATGAGGAAGTCTTTTCAAGGAGGTTATTGTCAGAAGCTACACGAGAGTTCCCAGTGATGTTAATGCCCACTGTTACTACTGCCTCCCACTAAAAAGCATTTTTGTCTTGGTGAGGTGATCCTCCGTGATGGGCTGACAAGCAATCCCTGATCCTTTTGTTTTATTCCGGTTACTCGCAGATTTCCTGCTTTTCTAGCCCATGGTCACTGCTTCTTTGACTTGAAAGTTCAAAGTGGCAGAGCCACTAGCCTCATTTTACAAGTGCAGAGGCACTGGAAGTGTTTATTTTAGCCCTAGGAAGCACCACAGATTCCCACACTTTCATTCTTCCTCTTAATCTATCTGAAACCACAAATATCCAGCAGGACTGTATATAAATAAGAGGGACTGCTGTTTCCTTTCTGCATCTCTGTTTCAGTACTTTCTGCCAGTGGATGCTGATGGCAATCTACTATTAAAGGAATCACTACTGGCTTTAGATGCTATTTCCCAAGCCTGTTACCTCTAGGCTACATTACGACACACTGGTATCGTCTATTACTCCAGCAATTTCTAGTATTTACTGTAACAGCTCTCATGTCACATCTGCCTTTCTTATACTTAAGGTGCAGCTTGAGGCAGGTGAAGCAAAATCAACACATAGAAATCCTGAAGTTCCTCTCTTTCCTCGCTCTCATTGCTAACCTGGAATGAGAAGGGTTGCTGTGGAAATGGTGGAGACAAAATCTCATTCAGGAAAATACTGGAAGCAGGTGATAGGGGAGAATGCTAATATATCAGCCCCACTCTCTGACTGGTACAACCCCCCTTGCACTGAGAAAATTGGTTTGTATTTGATTCTGCTGATGTAGCAAACCAAGACAGCAAGTCAATTTGTGATAGAAGATGAAAAAAAAGAAGTGACCTGGTTTATTAATCCCAGAAGAGTCAGGACTACGTTAACCAAACCTGGAACCTCCAAGAATGAATCAGTTTACTTCTTACACCCTTATCTTGATTTTGGACTCTCACAGTCTGGATTTGCACATACTGTAAACTCTCATGGTATTCAGATTCCCATTTAGGATTTCTACATGAAAACGGATAGGATTCCAGTCTGTTCCATTAAATCTTCACAGATGATCCATGTTTGAGAGAAAATTTATGACACGTAGTCAGTGTAGCTGACTGATCATTTTGTTACGGTTGCCTATTCTGAGGCAGTTATTGTATCTCAAAGCATTTTAAGAGATGGAGTCATTTATCAGAGTACTTTTGAGATTATTATAACTACAGCAGAAGCCCTTTAATTGGGAGATTGTGTAAGATGATATTGTATCCTAAATGCAAAGGAACAAAAAGAACAGAAATAAAGGGAATAACCTGCAAAATGAAAATGTCATGAATAAAAAAGGATCATCACTAGATTATAGTTGTATTTCATCTTAACCTTAACAACATTTAATCTTTATATCACATTTTCTACACTAAAATATAAAGGCTTAGGATTTCTCTGGCACCTCCTCATGCACATTTTAATTAGGTCTATGTAGAATTCTATATAAAATCAGGTTAGCTTGGGGTTTCTGGTGTCAGCCTCAAAGAACTGGGGCTGCCACAGCAGTTAACTCATTGGAAGACATTAGGGTTAACCAGTCCTTACCCCTTCCTCTTCCATTCTTATCCAAACAAGAAAGTTGCTTTTGAAAACTTCAGGGGAAATTCACAATTTGAACCATCCTGAGTCTGACCTAATTTTAATGGAAGTGTCATGCTTCGCAGTTTGGCAGCAAACACATCCTCACTAAGGTGTATATCTGCATGGCCTCCAGTTAAAAATGCTGTCCCAAAATAGATTCCAGAGAATGCATTTTAAAAAAAACACCTTAATTCTACTTGTAAAGGATAGTCTGAGGTCCAGCAAAATCCATGTCTACCGACCCACAAAATCTCACTTTTATCAGTACTATGATTCCTACTGTGTGACTGTAGCAGGATGCTTACCTGTACAGTTATTCTGCATTAAATGACCTGTGCTGCTGAGAAGTAGGACTAACACTGTTTTGATATAAAATGACCCTAGTAATTCCCTGGATGTTGTTATAAACCAGTGAGTCCTGAAGAGGTTGGCTGTGCTTAGGTGACTGACTTTGGACATCAGTGGCCAAAGTCTGGGAATCTGAGAAAAGCTGAAGACCGCAGTGTAAATACAAATGACAATCTCTGATGACTTTTGCAGTTCAATATTTATTGTGACAAAGAGGCTCAGCCATGCACATTATTTCTAGGCACTTGTAGACCTTCCTCACCTGAAATCATTTAGTGCCGCAGATAGAATAGCCAGTTCTGTAGAGTGTTTATGGGTTTAAAATTTTAACATGAGGGAAGTATCGTTTTTCCTTCAGAAGGAGTGAGGTATTATGTCTTATTTTGAGTGGGAGAGAGATTCCACCTGAGGAAAGGTGAAGTGTAGGATCTGACAGCAGCAGGGATGACTCAGACACTATGAAGGAGAAAAAGATGCAGTAAGGCCTGCAGCTGAGATAAGCTGATTCATTGCCGTGAAGCCACATCACCTGCCAGGTATACTGATCACATGGTGGGACCATGCATGTAATAGGGAAATTAATTACTCCATTGATTTTAAAAGGTACTCCAAAATAAAATAAGACATATTCCTCCTATATTTTGTGCTGTCCCTAAAGAACTTGTAAAAATAAAATCCATTGGTTTAGCCTTGGTGACAGTGACTTCCTGGTCACTTTAGGGAGCTTATTACTATTACTGTTTCTAGTACCGTGAGGACAGAGTAGGATGGTAAAGCTTCCTTGTGTTTAACTTCTTTAATATTTATGTTGCTTTCACATGTGCAAATTCAATAGTCTGTATACATTTATTGCACTGACTCTACCAAATATTCTGACTGGGTTTTTTTTCCCAAAAACCGGGTATTCCTGAAATACCCATGTACCCATTTGTCCATCATAAAAGATAAGGGCAGAAAAGGTCTACTCTTAACAGAAATGGTATTTTACACTTGCCCAACTTACATCCATTCAAATGGTAAATGTCTCACAAAAGCTTGCGGTAAGTAAGACTGAATAGAGCCACAAACCTCTGCCATTAAGTCTGTCCTGGTAGTGCGGCCAGATTGTTCAGAAATTTTCCAGCAGGCCCATCAATTTGCAACTAATACACGTTTGATAAATGCCTTTTAGCTCTAGTTTGCTTTTAGTATCATCATCGCCCTTGACAGGCACTGTGTGGCACAGCAGAGAGAATGAATTTCCAAATCCCTCAGTTCTGTGTCATCTGCATGGCACAGCTCTAGGTTTTAGTTGTATAAATACACCTGCGAAACACCAGGACAGGAAAGTTTTTCCTGGCTTTGCATTAAGTCAAAATTTCAAAATACTATCATATGGCTTGCGTTATCAATCCCAGCTCAAACATCGTAGCAAATGGTCAGAGTGAATTGTTCATAACCAGTCAAAGAAGTTTATGAAAAGTAATCCTCGTGTAAATTTTGTTAAATTAATTCAAACAATCAATTTGGAAATCACAATACATGTAATACTTAACCAGGAAATGGGTTATATCATTCACAAATATTAACATCTAATGAATATGAACAATGTGACTGTTCTCAGTCATTGTGAACAGTCACATTCAGAAATACATGCTGTAGAAATTTGAGATCTGAAATAGCCTTAGCTGTTGTAGTTCTTCTTAAAATGATGCCACAACAAATACACTAGAATCTGTAATGTTGTTCTACAAGTTTGGCTTAATCGGATTATCTGAGAATGTCAGTGATTGTCACCAATATTGTCCCTGCTTTTGTGTCACCGAGAGCCACAAGAAACAAGGTTATAGAGACAGGCAAAGACTGAAATCAATCATTTGTCAGTCTTGGCTACATTATTGTGTTTCTACCTGGAAAACAAGTTACACGTCAATTAGGCCTTTTCAAGATTTGGAAAACACTCTCTACCCATGTTCTTTTCATTCATACTTAGGAAGGGCGACGTGACAGTGGTTTGCTTTGAGGAGTTTGTAGGCAGGGGAAAAAAATCTTGTTCTGTGTTTTGCTATTGAAATTACAGGGTTTTGCAACCAATGAATGTTCAAAAACTGGAAAGGAAAAGGATGGTCTGACTTACTGAAACTTTTCACATAATTATATCAATAATCTAGGTATATGTGTAGAAGTGGCACTTGGCTATTTAATGTCTTTCTGAAAAAGTGAGATACTGGACTCTTGCTTCTTCTAAGTCTAGATTTATTTAGTTCCCATTTATTCTACTGGAGCCATTAAAAGGGTATGTTATAAGAGTATTTTGTTCTACAGGAAAATAATTACATCATAAACATAATGTAAAACACATTGACATTTAATGCGAAACTTTTCCTAAGATTTATAATTAAATCCTTTTTTCTAATCTGAAATTTTATACCAAACTTTTACAGTTTGTTGCTTAAATGAGTAAGAGAATTCAAAGATCTATCAGTAGTAGTCTAAGGTGTATTGTTTAGGAGGCAGTTGAAGGGCTTTAAGTCAAATAAAGCTTTTCTGAATTTTCTATTGCATAGAAATTCTCAGAAGGCAGCTACTGGAGCTACAGTAAAAGATAAATTCAGTACTCTTGAAACTGAACAAGATGGCATACTTGAGCTGGCCAGTATGTAGAGCAAAAAGGTATGAAAGTTGGAGGAGCATATGACATTTCTTAAATTATTGTATCAAATGTACATGTTCTGGAAACATAACTACTTCTTTGTGAGAATACTTAAATGATGCTATTCAGCCCTTTGCCTGCCACCTGTTTCCGTAGCTCCCTTTTTAAAAACAATTCTTAATAAAGCTTTTCCATTATTAATTATAGTCATGGCTCTGCAAACCAAGATGTTCCGATTAGTGAACTTTTTCACAAAACTTCTGGGAAATCTCAATGTCCTCCACCAGATAGTCTTCCTAATGCCCAGTACTTTGCAGATTTAGTATTAAGTGATCAAATAGCAGCCCAGAGCCATTCAAGGTAATTGAATCCCATGATTTGGGACCAGGTGTACAAAGATGTTCAAACTAATTATTTAATAATTGAAAACAATAACCAGTGTAGTTAAATCTCTTGCTGATTTTCTAATGTTTATTAATTTAGGCACCTGTGTCTTCTGCACCACTTTCTTTCAAAATGCTTACAAGGATATGCATAGCATATAAATTTACAAGGAATGTGATTACCTCGATACACACTCTAGGTGCTTAAGTGATTAGAAGAGCATTATTATTTTAATTGTTATATAGATTTCATTCTTATGAGTCTGCTTATAAAATAGTTGTTTAAATTCCTAGATAGACAACAAGGTGCAGAATTTTCATTAAAAACTCACTCTGCCATGAAGAAATATTTTCTGTGGACCTTTAAAAAATAGGCAAATACAACATTCATAAATAGTTAAGATAAATAAATTAAAAACAACATTGACACCAGCACCCTTTTCAGCAGAAAAATCATTGCCCTTTCGCTAGTGTAATTTCACTTCATTCTATTGTTTATGCAAACTGCATCGAAGAACCATCTGAAAGAAAGGAGGTTTATAATTATTACGAAAATTCAGCAACATCATCTATTCTAAATCAGTTTGTGTCTTCTTTTCCAAGGGCTTTGTATGATAGAACAGATGTTAAACCTTGCACATTACTTTCACCTACCCTTGCTTCACTTAGCTATGTATATTATTTTAATTACCTTCTGTACCTTCAAGGCAATTCCCATTGTATTATTTTATTTTGCTAATGCACCTGCTTAAAGAAAGAAAACTGTAAGTGGGGCACTCAGGAAAGGATAAAATGGCAGCAAGATTAGACTTCTTGGTGTCATGTCTGTTTTCTTTTTCCTTTTTTCCACTCCCTTCACTGTGACTAAATAATAACTACTGGAAGGAATAATTTTACAAGAGGGAGTTATCTGTTATTCTTATTTGGTCCCAATACTGCTAATTAACAGCAGATATGAAAGGTCCTGTAAAGGTGTTAAAAATCTAACAAAATGTGTTTTCACCTTACATTCTTATTCTACAAACAGAATTCTTCTTCTACTGTGAAAGGGGCTGCTTTAGCCTTTAAGTCATAGCAGAATAACAACACAATTTATCAGCATGAACAAAATAAATGGACAGTATTAACTGTATCATTCCAGCAGTCTACACAGCATTCCTAATGCCTTAACAAAATGTGTGAAAGTAAATGAAATGGCAGCATGATTACACTGATTACAGTGGTTGCAAATAACGTTCAGCTACATTCATGCTTCAGTGGGGCTGTAATTATACTTCAAAGAAGTGCTGTGTGCAGGCTGCTCCACTCCCGTGGCATCCCTGCTGTTTGTTTCCTCTTACTTTGTTCTTAGCGGCACAGACCTCGGTCCTGCAGACACTTACTCATAGGTGTAACTCCTTTTGTTTCAGTGGTGGGAAAAAAAATCACCTTTTGTGCATATCAGTAGTATTGGCTATAAACTCTTCCAACTCCTGTATGCTGCTACAGAGGTGCCATCAAATAATAGGGTTTGGTATGATTTAATACCATTCCTAATATCTTACAGAATAAACTTGTTGAGCTTTCATTAAATGGTTGGTAAAGAGTGTAGGGAATATGGCTGCTCAATATCAAACAGTTCTCGTCTCCACCTTGCCCCTAGGTATTAGTACGGAACAGACGAAATCCAAACCTTTGTGATTTGTCTTTGATTAGTTCTGCCTCATGCTGCAAGCAGTACTTCGGGAAAAAAGATGAATTTGTTGCTGTTGTTTCTCACTTCTCATCGGCAATGCATGGCAGCACCTAGCCTAAAGCTGACCATTATATTTCATTTAAGAAAAGGTATAGAAAAGGAAAATACATTTTGATGTGTCTGCATTTTGTCTATACTTCAAAGGCACTGACATTTTACAGCAACCAGCTCTTTTTCTTTTCTCACCCTCAGATAATGATGTGACACCATCACTGCAGAATACGGAAGCAGAATGTGGTAGTGTCTGAGGGTGACTGTCCAGTCCTCTAATTTCTCTTCAGTGACCCTTGCTTTCCTTCAGATACCCACTGGCATTGGTAAGGTAGCGTTCCCTTCACTGGCTGGACTTCTTTGTGTGGTTTCTTACTGTGCCAGCCTGTGATTTGCAGAACTTTCCTCTGGATCCTACAGCTGAGCACAGGTCTGAACGCTCCAGGTGTGGACCTCAAGCAAGTCTAGCTCAGACAGGCTCAAAATGTACTGTAGAGCAAACAACAAAGTCTGAATCAAAACCAAAGGACGCACTCATTAAAAGAAAAGTATTTTTTTGTTCCTTGCCAAGCAAAATCAGCTCTTAAACTCTGCTCTCCTTGAGGCTGAAGTGCTGCTAGAAAAAAAACAAAGTACTATTGTTGTCATAGAGAAAAGGAGGTTGGGAATGCTGAAACCGCAAAAGGAATGAAGGATCAAATCAACAAAAACCCCAGGATATTGTTGTGACCTTGTATCTTTGCAGAGGCTCAGGAACCAGAAACAGCAGTTGAGAAACAAGCAATCTGTTTCCAGGGGAAGCTGAGACAACCACCACACTGGAGACACTTTTGCCTGTCTGATCTATGATACCCAGTTCCAGTAACTTCAGTGGGGCTTTACCACCTACTCCTAGAGACTTCAGCCCATTCGTGTGCACAGATGTGCACACACACTTTCCACATAACTGCAGCTCAGACAACAATGAGGATTTTCAGTAGCCTCAGGCAGCAGTCAAACCAGGTGAGCCAAAAACGACTCTTCACCTTCCTGAGAGTGGAGCTATGCACATCTTAACTGAATGCTGCTCTCTGCTTGTCAGACACGGTGATATATGAAGGTAATTGCTTCCGTGTGCATTTAATTACAGTATTGTAATTAGCAGGTTGCAAGAGCAGATGCAGAGGGTCTTTTCATAGAGCAGACTCTGATAGGCCATGAAAACATCTCAAAAAGAAAAGGGCAGAGCAATGTCACATTGTAATGCAGCTCTTTGTGCCTGGAAAGGAGGGTTAATTAGCTGATTGCTCCACTCTTCATCTTCATTTCTTAAAGTGTAGGGAACATGGTAGGAAGGAGACTAATTTATCTTGGTGAATTTTTAGAACTATTAAATAGCACCAAATTTTGTTCAGCCCGGTGTCATGGCTTGGGCTTGATGCTGGGGCAGGGACCAATGAAAAACGGAATAGAACCACCACGAAGATCTTCATCCTCTCTGGGGAAAAGGGGTGAGAGAAAGACAATTTTTGAGTAGCGTTCACCATGGCAACTAGAGCAGTCCTTCCTATCATTTCTCGTCACAAGAGTGCAGTGATGATTCTGGGTTAATGCTGCATGCAGGGACTTGTAACTCACCTGTACTTCCTCAGCACCTATTAACCAAGTGCATTTTTCAAAGTATCCCGTAGTGCTTTATGGCAGCAAATGGCAGTGAGGTTACCTAGATCAGCTCAGTTTCAGCTGTGGGTAACTCTTCGAAGGTTTTGAGGGTCAGTCAAGTTTAGAGCTGTTTGACAGGGAAATTGTGTCACTGCCTAATGACAAGCAAGGTGAGGATTTTACACTACATGAGATGCGGTTTCAAGTCCTTTGAGAAAGCTGTGGTCTTGGTAGCTGTGGGAAAGGGAATACAGCAGTGCTCATGTTGCAAAGCACATCAAACTTAAATTTAATAGTTCAGGAATTGTTTCTCTTGCTTTAAATAAACAGAAAGATCTACACCAGCCATTTTTCCTATTAGGAAACTTCACATCTTGTTGTGTTCTTTAACTTATTATCCAATATAAGTATTAGGTCTTAGTGTTCGTATTTATTGAAGTGGTCTACTAAAGGGATTGAAGAGCATAGACTTTTTAATTGTGCATGCAGAAGTCAGTACAAATTGCACATTTAATTATTGTGTACTTAAAATCTGATAATCATAGAAAATCAAATAACACAGCTTGGTTGATTCAGAAAGTATTTTTAATAGGGCACTATTAAATTATAGAGTTAAACATTATTAGATATATTTATTCATGAGAGATAATTTGATATGTAACAAAATAAGCCAATACATGGTGTAACCTCTTGCAGTCTAATTTTCATGGATGAGCTCTTGCATATTTAATATCCTTTGAGGATATATTTTAACCTAGACTAATTACTGCTTTCCTCTTATTTCTGTTCAGTTTGACATCGACGTTTGGCTAAAATAATGTAATATAGTTACTACTGAGCAAATTAAGTAGATCTAGCTTATTTAATTTAGAGCCATTGTTTATACTGTAAACAGCCTGATGTAGGTTATGACAACAAGCACTGTACACAAACAAAAAATAGCTATGGGTGAAAAAAGACTAATATGTTAAAATCAACTCTATAAAGAAATCTTATTCACATTGCATGGTGAACACCATCAGGAAGATATTCTTATCTGTGAAGCTGTTTTATAATATCTGTTTCTCATATCATCCTGGTAAATTTATAAAGAGGACTAAAGTAAGAAATTAATGGTGATATAAGTAATTCTTAGATTATTAAAACAATTAAGATTATGAAGACAATATCCCCCCAGGATAGCTGGGGACCTTGTCAGAAACTTTCAATAGACAGAACACCTGAGCACAGAGATTTTGTACTTTAAAGTAGGTTAATTAATAGAGAACCTGTGTCATGGCTTTGATATATACGTTAATTTTATGTCTGAGAAAATTTTTAATGAGATGTTTTAATTTTGTTCTCAGTGACATCTTAATAAAATGCACTGCTAGGTCAGGTTATATGTTTGTACATTTTGGTATAATGCCAGCAGTGTCAGCTGGCTTAAGCAGATCAGCTTTGCTTTGCTTGGTTCATCAGCCAAACATCTTGCTGCATTTTGCTTTCTTTGGTTCATCCATTTTTTATGTACTGAAGTTTTACTAGGTCTTTCTCATACGAAAATAATTCACAAAAGAATATGAAAAATAGTTACAGAGAAAACTTACATTCATATAACTATAATTTGAATTTGATTTTACAGTTAGGATAAATGCAATAGACTGAAACTGTTCTAGGTGAGTAGTGCAATAAAATAGTTCATCTTTGTCCTGAATCAAGCTTGGTCAGTAAAAACTGAAATTGTCAGTGCTTTTTGTGAGGCTAAGATCCTTTTTTACATGTTGCATCAACTAAAATAAGTGGTGATTTTGACTACATGCAAATCTTTTATATTTTTCAACCATTTAATTTTTTTCAAAGTTTTTCAACCATAAATCAACTAAACTTCAAAACAGGAAAACCACTCTTCACTGAAAAGTGAAAATTTAATTTAAGAAAAAAAAGAAATGTTTTGGATACTTTAAAGAAATCCTGGGTGGGGTCTTGAAATTTCAGGAACCATCTAAACGGACTCTCAAGATGGTTTCAGATCTGAAGACCATTTTGACATTCAAAGCATCTTTTGGAGTATTTCTGACCCAGTTGGTTAAAGGGTTGAGGTTAGTAAGTCACAGTCTGGGAAATATTCATTGTTTTAAGCAGAAACTCAGAATGATCCACAAAATGAAGGGACTAATGGTAACTAGACAATCACATATGCTAAGATTTGACTTGGTGCCTATGTATATCTGTTGACTAATTCCATTTACACTGATGGGTACTAAATTAGTGAAGTGTGATTAAAAATCAGCCCTCTGAGCTCTATGGAATTTCAGTGATGATCTCATCATGAACCATGGTTTAGGGAAAGTTAACAAAATGACTGGTGTTACAGCTGGTAGTTTAAATAATTGTGCTTGATGGTAAAAAATCATATGAAAGCAGGTAGCTTCCTGCTGAAATGAAGTCAGATTAATTTTGGCAGCTTGTAAGGACGTACACTTTATTTTTGGAGGTTTCAGGGCAAAGCGCATGAAGAGTTGAGCCATATACTAATATGAAGGATATAAAATATATTTTAATCACGTTATAATCCTTTTATTAAAGTTTTTCAAGTTCTTTTTTGTTTTGGGTGGTGGTTTTTTTTTTAGTTTTAAATTTTTTTCAGAATTCCTATTGCATTGCAATTACAAGTATTACATGTGTTAGATCTGATAGAAAGGTTAGTACAGGCAGTTGGAATCCTGGTCAGTCTTCTACAAATGCTTGTGACAGTCAAGGTCCCATAACAAGACACAGACAATGAACATTGTACTCAATCTTTACCACAGTGAGGCACAGGAACATGTTCTGCAAAAGCATCAGAGTTCTATCTGGAAATGTGTTTTATGGGCTCATTCAGACTGAAATGCAGTAAGATCTGTGGCTAAAGAGAGGAAACATATTTGCCAAGACTGCCATCAGATTTCCTCTCAAAGTTTTGATGTTGCTTCCGCGTGAGTTTCTGCTAGAGAATATGTCCTAAAGAACTAGAATACAATTAAATTCAGTTCTTAGATCAGCTCATTCTGAATTTTGTTGTTTTGCTGGGCTATGGCAAATAAGAACCTTGTAGATGTCTCAATCAATCACAAATGTTTTTGATGACGAATGCTGACGAAGTAATTCTTACACTATGGATTGTGTGTATTTTGAAATGTTGTTCTCTACTGCCAAGAAAGTGTTCAGATTTTTAGAGCCAGTAATACATTTAAAACTTCCATTATTCCCCATGCAGTATAGACATTTCTTCTAATATATAAATAAATTTGATGACTTCATTGTCATGCTGCTCTCATGGAGCTTGATAGGAAAATCACCCACGATCTTGGTTTTTCACCCTTGAATTTGTTGGATTGCTTGTGCTCTCAGCTCGCTCTGATTTGGCCATAACGGTGAAGTAATAGAAGATTCGAAAGTAATCGGCTGCCCAGAGCTCAGGATCGACTTCGCTGGGGGCTGAGGCCAGTGTACTGATAGAACTGCCACAGGTGGGAGTAACCAAACCAGCTTTATGCCGTTTTCACAGATCCAGTCATTAACATCAGCATTTGTGTAAATCTGCTTCTTGTGTTAAAGTGAAGAATCCCCTCCCGCCCCATTATCTAGAATGTGTTTAATAAAATACCCCATAATCTTCTAGCTGAGAAAGAGGCTTATTTGACACCATCCAGCTGTAGAGGCTGCCTGGCAGAAAAGGGGTCTGTGCTTTCACTGCCTCTCATCCAGACACACTAAGTTTCATGTAAACTCAGCTGGCTCAGAGCTATGAACTTGTACCAATACCAAATATGTTTTCCCCTTTATCAGCTACCAAGAAAGTAAAATCGCTTCTGATAAAAAGGTCGGCCCTCTCTTTTCAATTGTTTGCCCAACTGTTTTTCTGACTGGCCTGCTCGATGGGCAAATGTGCAAGGAGATGGAAAACTTAATCTTTCAACATGAAAGAATACCAATGCACTGTGAAGAACTGTTTCTAGCTCACTTCTCTCATGTGGATTCACTTTGCTGCTAATTTCCTAAAATTGGCTACCAAGTTAGCTTCTAAGTTGTTTGATGATGCATGTCATGGTATCTGGGAACACCCAGCAACATGCCAGCGGCATTATAGAATTTACTAAACCAAAGTAACTTTTCTGCAAGTAAATTAAATCACATTTCAACAATACATCAAAGTTTTAGAAACTTTGTATTGCTCTGTTTTCGTTGCCTGTATGCCTAGGTCAAAGCGCACACACTGTTTCTTCCCAAAGCAACTAAGCTAGTAATGTACACGTCATTCAGTGTGTATTTTTTGGGACTAGGTAATCGGCCATTAAAGACAGAGAACCAAGGAATATTATACTTCATTTTGCTGACACCTTGCATGAAGCAACGTCAAAATATGGGGATATTTGGTAACCTCTCCTTGTGGGTATTTGGCACCTGGTTTTATGAATTAGTATACTTAGCAAGTAATTTTTCCTCATATATACTAAAAATAACAACATGAACTCTAAGAGATTGTCAACGTATTACTTCCCAAGGGAGAATTTTGCTCTTCTCTCTCATTTTTCTAGGCATGTGTAGAGGCTTTTGACCCATTTAGCATAGATAAATGACCCATGATGTGAAATTTCCCAACAGTTTAATAATGCATTTAACTCAAAGTGACACTTGCTTGCAGCTGCCTTAAAGCAGTTTCCAGGCTATATATGTCTCTTTGAAATGATGTATGACAAGTAGGAAAGCTTCCTTGATAGAACCCCAAATCCCATGGGTGAGTAACAAGAAAATCCTTTTTAGATTGCCAGCAGCAAATTTATACTTTGTAAGTCTTTATTTAATTTTTTCTGGTTTTCAATATAATTTACAGTTATGACCATTAGTCTAAAGCTCACGGTAACTTCTATACAAATTATTTTTTCCTCACAGTAATGTGTTGTAAAGGCTTTTATTGATCCCATTTTTTTCACAAAATACCAGAAGTAAACCCCCTGTCTTATCACTGAAAAGGTTTTTGTAATCCTTGTACTAACTTAGCTCTATCGAAATTCTATTACTTGTGAAAGCCAAGTAGTGAAACAGAGAACTACATTCTGTGTATGTTTAAAATCAGGAAACTTTCTAAAGAAAACTCCTTTATGTATTTGAAGACACAAGTGTGAATGACAGCTCTTAATTTTGCTTGCATAGTTTTAAAGCAGTTATCGTAGAGTGTGTAGAAAGATTTTTATTAAATCTGCTTCTGGTGTAGTGAACAATTTCCTATGTCATATTATGAGTAAGAAAAATTTAAGAAAGCAAGCAAAAAACATTAGAGTTGAGGAAACAAACACTTCTAAGCAGACAATCAAATTTATTATTTAATAACATTTATTTCTAATATTAAACTAGAAGTCAAATAACCAAAATCAGATCCTGTAGTGTCCTTCTTCATTTAGTATAGATAAATGGTGTAGGGACCCTGAAGTCTACAAACAGAAAACACAGTTTCTGTCAAATAATAACAAAAAAAACCAAAACAAAACCAGAAAAATAAACCAGAAAAAGAATCCAGTCCACAAGGAAAAGTTAATGTGGGCAGAGGGAGAATAGAAAAAAAAACCCTCTGAGACAGCCACAAGCCAGATGATTAGAACAGAAACGGAGTTCACAGGATGTTTGTTACTAGGACTCTGATCATTTTTCAGCTCTGTTGCTTCCTTTTCCCTCCAACTTTCGTCTGTCTCATGTTTGTCAGCCACAGTGACATTCCCCTTGTGTAGTTTCCCTTGCAGCATCCCCAGACTCATCAAGGTCCAAGCAGTTTAGTGGCACTTTCTGTTGTGTGTTTGTACAGCATATGGGAGAATTTGGTCCTCACCCACAATTTGTAATACAGGTATGAAATAATGGGATTTAGAAGTTTACTCCAGCTGCCCTAACTAAGCCTGGAAAACGATAGTGGAACAATATCCCAGAGAAGAGCTAGCTTCTGTGTGCAGCACAAAGGCTGTTCTGCTGCTTGCTGCTTTCCTATTCATAGCAGTTTAAGCCCATCTCCTCTGCTCCATTTCAGTGTAAAGCCAAAGAAGCTAGGTTAAATCACAGAGAATGTTTTTGATCTAGATCTAAACATGGCTCATACTTGAGCTCTGCTGGCTACCACGCTGACAGGCACGTGAAGCAGCCTGCCTGAAGTTTATTCAGAGAGGATGGCACGCTCTGAAGTGTGTGAGCATAGCCTCTCACAGTACCGGCAAAATAATAGGATACAAATTGCCTGAGCCAACTTTACATATCTAATAAAGTTTAGGCATCTGTGCCCTTCAGTCTGGGGAAAGGGAATGGCATTCCAGAGAGGAATTCACTCACCCCAACATTGGCCATCTGCGTTTGAAAGCGATGAACCAGATTTTGGAGGGTCCTCTCTTTTGTTACTGACTACAAAAGTATCCTTCCGTTAGAGCTGTAACTGTTAGACAAAGTGACTAACGCGACCTAGCAAAGCAGGGAATTCCTCCCTAAAGCAAATGAACTCTAAAGGGCAAAGAAACCCCATCGTACTGATGATGCAGCTTATTTTATTCAGGGAACAAGACAGCGTTTAGAAGTCTTATTGCCAAAACAACCTTAATTTGTCGACACAAAATACATGATGACTGGAAGGGCTAGCTTGCAGAGGCTAATTCTTTCTGGCGTAGACAAGGTCTACGTCACCATTAACAGCACTAGTTGCAAGCTCTCTGTGCTTGACTGGCCAGTGGAAGTTGACTGCATCGTGCCTCACCTTTGATACAGAGGGATTCTTCCTAGTTGGGGATGAGAACAGCTTTTACAGTGTGAGCTTGGATAAGCCTGCTGAAAGGGTGAAGCCGCCGACTACCTGTAAAAAGATAAGCAGAAGAAACAGCAGAAGTGAGGCAGGGAGCCTATATCAAAGTTAATGAAGAAGGCACAGGGTCTAAGGAAAGGAGGAAATTCTTCTAGGAGTTTGGGTTTGTATGAACTTGGAGAGATCAATTTGCTGCTGAACCATTTGAACTGGGCGACAGAGTTCATTTTGAGAAAGACATACAAACCAAAGCTTGCGCAGCGAGTGCCTCAGATCAGAGTGACCTGATGAGCTGTGCTCTGTGAGCGTGTAGCTCTGAGGCTGCAGTGCACTTAGAGCTTCAGTGGCAGGAAGCAATCTCATTTTGTAACATGTCTTCTTTTGGGAATGCTTGTTTAGAAATTTCTTTCATAGATGAATTAATTAGAATTAGCTTATTTACTAGGAAAGGAGACAGATGCCAATTCATCTTCTTTTTTAAAATACAAGGAAAATAAGTGATATTTACACTTTAGTTTCCTCTTCATAACCCAGATACTGGATTTATAAATATGAATGCATTTGAAAGACATAATTACAACATTTCTCACAAATAATATCTGGTTTGAAACATTTGTGCCTACACACTTCCCCAAAATAAATAAAATCAACCCTCCCAAAGAATAGTTTTTGCAAGCTTCTTCTCTAAAGTGCAAGTTTATTTGATTTAAGCTTTTTGCCAGTCATTGTTAATGAATAATTATTCAGTATTTCAAACTGAAACAGATAGCTTCATTTAGTGTGATTAATGCTGATGTACAACCTCATTTGCATAATTACAAAATATAATAAAATAAATTCCAAATACAAATCTTTGTTACTTGTGTTACCAAAGGCTTGAAAAAAGACATTATGTTTCAAAATTATCATAAGACACAGTTATAATACTCTGTGACTAAAATTGAAAGGTAAAATTATTTTTCATCACCATGCATTACAAGGCTTTGGCAAAGTAAAGGTTGTATCTCCGAGACAGATAGAATTAATCTACTAAAAGTATGTATCTGCTGGAACAGATATTCCTTCCCTACTTTTAAATACTTGGAGCTGTTTTATGTGGAAATTAACTAAGATTCTTCATGGAAACAGCATTTGGCCTTTTAGAATGTACGGAGTATTTTTTACTTCTTCAAAGCTTTAACAAGTCTCGTTGCTTTTGCAAGTTTTTGAGTGCTTTTTACTGCTCTGAGGAGAAGGCTCCCTTTCCATTCTGCATGCCACTTATTTCAGTGGTCTAACGAAGGCACAGTAGACTCAAGAATGCAGTCCTTGGTAGGGTTTGCGTTCAATAGCCTGTTTCCTTTTTCTGAATTGGGGTTGTTCAGCCTGGAGCAGAGAAGGCTCTGGGGAGACCTTATAGCAGCCTGCCAGTACTTAAAGGGGGCTTACAAGAAAGATGGGGACAGACTTTTCAGCAGGGCCTGTAAAGACAGGACAAGGGGTAATGGGTTTAAGCTGAAAGAGGGCAGATTTAGACTAGATGTAAGGAAGAAATTTTTCACAATGGCAGTGGTGAAACACTGGCCCAGGTTGCCCAGAGAGGTGGTAGATGCCCCATCCCTGGAAACATCCCAGGTCAGGTTGGACGGGGCTCTGAGCAACCTGATCTAGTTGAAGATGTCCCTGCTCAGTGCAGGGGGTGTGGACTAGATGGCCTTTAAAGGTCCCTTCCAGCTCAAACCGTTCCATGATTCTATGAATTTATGGGTTTGATTTCAGCTAAACTGATGTGTCAGAGTGATTACTACTGGAAGTTGCTTGCTGCATCTTACATTATAGGAGCTGCACTAAAAAATGGGTGGTATTACTCATGCCTCCAACTAAATCAGAGGTAACAGGCAGGTTTCATCACAACTGTCTTAAGAGAAAAAGGCTGAGGAAATACTGTCTGGAGAATCAGAGTGTCAAGGAAATTCTATGTTCCTGAGGCTGCTTGTTTGGTTTTTGCTCAGGCAGTTCCTGAAATCAATACAATCATTTAGCAAGTAATTAGCCAATAATTTTTCTAAGGAAAGAGGAGAAAGAATGGGAGGGGCGACTTAAGTGAGCAAATGAATTAATGGCCATGGCAATAGAGAACAAAGGCAAGCACAGTTCTGAGAAGGCTTGAAAATCTGCAGATTGATAATAAAAGTAAGCAGAATGCAGCTGATTTGTTCCTACCTTGAAAAATGACTAAGTATCCTTTTACGCTTGCTCTGGTGTAAGTCAAATAATAGGGATCTGTTGTATCTCTTTCTGTAGATGAAGAGAGGTTTTTCATCTCCAGGCTGTCAATTTGCACTTTCCAGTAGCATTTAAAGATATAACATGATTTTGATTTGCCAACATCTATGACTCCATAGAGCCACTCTTCTGCAGTAAGGAATGTTTGATTTTTCCAAGCTATTATGTCTGAATTAATTAGCTGAAATGTTTCAGTAGTTAACATATTGAAGAATTCACAGAGGCAAATTGTGTCAGTCCCTGCATGTTCGTATGTGACCTTGCATAGGGAGAGAGGGACTCTGCCTTTGTATTACGCTCTTTGGCAGGGCTTACACACAGTCCTTAATCATTGCACCTAGAGAGTAAGGGATTATTCGAGGCTAGTTTAAACTGAAGCACATGACAAACAAAGTAGGATCCTACACAGGCCGGTGGATATGGTTCCATACGCTATTTAGAAGAGAAGATACACAAGGATATATAAGATATAGCTAACTGAATTGCAGTGGGAGGGGAGAGAGTGAAAGTAAGTTGAAATGTGTCTAAATTTGCCTTGCAGTTTGAATACTTTCTCTTATGAAAAGTGAAATAGCGCAGTGGATGCCCAGAAGTGCTCAGGACAGTGGATTTATATCCTAGCAGAGTAAGCACTTCCTAATACCTGTCTTTCCTGTAGATAAATTATTAAGCACTCAATATGAATCCTGAATCTCCAGCAATTTTCCCTCCTTTGAAGTAAATACAACCAGCACCCAATATTCTAATGAGTCTTATTTGTAACATCTGATTAGCACTTTTATGGCTGACTGATTGTGACAGGGTAGGTGCAAGCACTGTGAAGAGATTTTTATCAAGGCTTTCATTAAAAAGGTGAAACTTGCACAGACTTTTTGGTGGTAAGACAGATAAACGCATATGGAGATGGGGTTCTACTAAATGCCATATGGGCTCAGAGCAGGTTAACAAGGGCCAGTTAGCCCTGTCTTGCTACAGGCATCAAGTCTAGCCAGTTTTTAGCTCAGCTGCCTGCTGTAAAAGAGGACAAAGAAAAAAAATCTACATGGTAGCTGGGGACTGGAAACAGCTGGATGGTTACATGAGCCTCCCATCAAATGGCTGAGCTCTGGGGAGATAAGATAAATAGCCTTGGGACTAGTCCTTTAAAAATATTTGCTGGAAGACTGTATTTTTAATTCTTTTGTTTGCTTGTTTTATTCTTTTTTTTAACTCTTGATTGCTCAGAAGACATGGAACTATAGTGTGTCTGAGGAGGAAGGCTAGGATACCCTCCTGCTGGATGGTGTGATGTGTGGTAGCTGGTCACTGGAGGCTCTGAGGGAGGGGACTTCAGTGGGCTCCACTGCGATGAAAACACAAAAGCAGATTGTCTCACGTAGCTCCTTTCATGTCAATCTTCCCATAAACATAGAGAGTAGAATAATATTCATGGTACTATTGTTTTTCAAATTACAAAGCTTTTTTAAGAAAAAGTACTTTTAAAAAAACCAAACAACAACCTCCGCAAAATGGGAATCAGAGAAAATAATGTTCTTTGAATGGTTTAAAGGCTGACCAAGCTGAGCTTTGAAACTTTGGTTTTTAGCTCTTAAATATATCTATAACTGTTCAGTATTGGGAATGTAAGAGATCTTGAACTGATATAAAAAGTAACAGCAACAAAAAGCACTGAAGTAAAAGAACAGTGTCTTTCTCTATATGGAGATATTTCATGCAAGTCTGTTGACATAAAGCTTGCAAACTCTTCACCAGTGATTACGAGATTAAAAACCATTACTAAAAACAGGCTTAAAAATAGTAGCTACCTATATATCTCATCTTTGGTGGAAAAATGTGTGTGACTGTGATGAATGTGTATGGATTTCTAAACCAAAATAACTTGAATATCATGATAATGCTAGGATGAAGTTAAGCCATGAGCCACATGGCCTTTTTTTCTCTACTGAATGCTGCTAATAACTTGAATTCAGTGCTAACAAAAGGAGGGATGGGTAGAGATTATAATGTAAAAAATGTGAATGAAAACAGGGAAAGCATTTTTAAAATCATTTTGAATCCATATTGGTTTATTGTCAGATCTGACCAGTCCTTCACATCACCTACAAAAGCCCGTATGTGCTGTGAGAGCTACAACACAGCCCTTTCTGTGTTCTGGTAATGGAGTCCTAAGGACGTAGTTGGTGAGCTATGGGTCACACTGCATTTCTCATCCAATTGATCCACCAGCTTCTGGCCTGCAGTTCCTGGCAGCGGTCACATCCTGAATCCCAGTCCAACGGATACCTCTCTATGGAGAGAAAGCGCAGCGATTACTTGCATCAAGGCCATGAGGCAGGAGGTAAGCGTTCTTTTACCTTTGGTTTGGTACTTGTTGTGTTGTGGCATTCCGTTAAGTTTCCACTGGTGGTCTTCCAAGAAAAGTTACGTTGAAGCTGAGAGCCTGTCTGTTTAAAATCCTCTTTTGTATTGTGTACTCAGTAAGTAGTATATTTTCTTAAAAAAAAACCCAGAAGATAAAAAGTCTCTTATTTTCTCTTGTGCTTATAAAGCTTACTCATATGAATACCAGTGACCTGATACTTAAACTAAATAAAGTGTACAGCATAAGCAATTGGAAGTAGAGAAGCTCAGTTCATTATAGTTGAGATGATATTCTAAATCTTCCAAGTTCAAAGTGATTTGCAGACCTCACTGCACTATTTACTATCATCCCAGAACTGTGAATAACACAGGTTGCTATTCCAGTGTAATCTGTAATATAATTGCCAGAATATCACCTTTTAGAGGCAGAATGTCAAAAACCATCAAAGCAGGCCAGTCCCCACTTTTGGGTTTTTTTTTTTTAGTGTGTTTATTTAGCACAGGTATTTTGAGCCTGAGCAGGCCCAAAAGGTATGGAGAGCTCCTAATTGGGTATTTGCCTATAAAAACGATTAACTAAACTAAATGTGTATTGAGCCTTTGAGATTAAATTGCAAGTATGGAGATCAAATCTCCACAGGCAAGTTAAAATCTACCAATTATTTAAAGGGTTTAATTAAGTGCAGATCTTTCTGTAGGCTGATTTAAAAGGACATAACCTAACATTTGTAGCCAATAAAATGTAAGGAATAAAAGACTACTTTTTCCATTTATTTCCACCATAAAATGTGCGCTGTAAACTATGAGGAACATCTGAAGATATTTCACAAGTAGCACCATCTGTCTTCTTGGCAGACTATGCAGGCAGTGTGGGTGGCTTCGTTACTTGCTTATGAATCTGTACCATCACTTGCTTAGTCTGCTGGATGGGGCTGCCCCTTCCTTGTTTGGCATGATTTCAACATCTCTGTTTTGGTTCCATAAAACAATTCTCTTTTTTATGTGGCTGCTCTGTGCACCTGTATAAACTACCTGGCAATTTGCTGAAAGAATGCTTATCTATAAAGGTAAGTCTCTTGGGTCTCATAAAGAGAATGCTTCTTGCATGTCTATATTTTTCTATGTAAATCTCTGCAAGCTTTGAAAGTTTATTCACTTATGCCACTTTCTAAGTACATCAGGATTATAACTGGCACCAGTACAGAAAAGTGTTTCTTCTTTCATCCTGTGGAGAAACATCTCCCTGGAAATGTCCGCATGTTTGATGTTAAGCTCGAATCCAGAACAGTTTTTTTCATTACGAAGTTACCAAATATTTAATCAGTCCAAAAATTCAAGACAGGCACAACACCACTGACTGCACTAATACATGTACATAGCAGAAAGACCGGGCCTGAGACATCATTCAGTGAGCTGGTAACACCCTTTGAGGAAAAGAATTAAAGCAAAGAAACACTGTATGTCTTAGCAAGAAATGAATATTCTAAGAGATGTATTCTTATTAAGTAACTTCACTTATTAGTCAAACTACACAATTCTCAGTGTGTCTTCTTGCTCTTGCATGTTGTTTCTGTGTAGTATCTCTAACAAAGTTGTAGTCACTCTAACAAAGTTTTAAGCTATTTATCTTGGCTTTAGAAAACAGCGCGAAACAGAGAAGACAGCATTATCAGCATATTGAGCTGCATATTGAGAAGAATATAAAAGATCTGATGGCAGCATTTTACAGGCAAAGAACAAAAAAGTATTTTCAGGCTGGCTGCCTTTTTTTACGGAATACCAGAAAATAGTGAACAAGGTAGAGCAGAATTACAATGTTTCATAAAGAGAACTCCATTTCAGCTGGCTTCCATGTTATGTGGTGGTACACACTACGCCCTCAAAAGTACAGAAAACCTAGCAGTTCCTCCACTGCAAGGATAAGAGATAGTGAGTTAAAGAAAATACATAAATTTCCTATCTCTTGACAGGAAGACCAACAGCAATTAGCAACAAGTAAACCGACAGTGGCATGTAGCCTTCCATGTTATAAACATGTGCCAGTAAGAGCTAGCAATTACCCCAAATTCTCATGTTATCTAGCAATAGAAAACTGCTGCATTTATTATGAAATTCGTATTTTACTTTCTGCTCATAATGTGAGGTCATTTTCCTGACTTTTTTTGAAGGAGAGGTAGTTTTTTGACAACTAGGTGACATTTTTCATGTGACCTAGTGAAGTTGTGCACCATGTAGATGTGCAAGAGTCTCAGATTCTGGTAAGATCAGTTAATGTTACTTAATTTTTATGCCCTAACGTTTAGGGCATTTGTCTTTCTCTACACTCACATTATTAGTCTCTCACCTTGTGTCTTCTAATATGAAAGAAAAGACTTGTGTTGGCTGCAGTGAGTTTTAAACTGTATTGAGAGAGTACCTTTGTGTGCACTTTTGCACATTGGAGTTCAATTTCTGTCACGGCTGATGAGTTACCAAAGTTGAAAGTTTGTGTGTATTACTTCTAGTTTTAGGACAAAACACCCCTGAAGCTTCAGCACTTACCTGCAGAACAAAAGAGGGAAAAGAGCTATTTGTTTCTATTTGTGCCAATATATTCAGCTGGATAGAAACAGTGCTAAAAGTTATATGCTACTGTAGCAGAAACTTGCTTTATGGCACATGCTGTCTTCCTCTATGTTAAACTAACAAAGCAGACCAAAGAGGATTTATTCCTTGCCCACTTATTGTTGCTGAGTTTTTTTGGTGGTTGTTTGGGTTTTTTTTTAATAGAAAAGTTGAGTTTTGCAACAACAGCTGGTTGCCGTTACAAATAAATTACTCCTAAGGTAAGAACAGAATTTGTTCTTTTCTCAGGAGTGCTTTTCAGTCCTAATAAATACTCATCAAGAATCTTCTCAATGACAAGAATGTCGTAATGATATCTCTCTGTCAAGTACAACCAGATTCAAGTTCCCAGCTGCACCCTAAGGGAAGACAGATTGAATAAAATCCTCCTCCGATGTCTGCATTACCCACATCGACACAAAGATGATCATCTTGGTAGATAAATTATAATATTCTCCTAGTCATCCTAGGCAACAGCGCTATCACGTTATTGTCACTTCACCGAGATAGGTAACTCTATCGAGATATAAATGACAATTCAGATGGCAATGACATGGCCTCTACTATCAGCTACTCTAGATATTACCGCTTTATTCAGTCAAGCAGAGTTTCTCCTCCACTGGCTAATGCCTGCCCAATCTTGGATTCAGCAGCAGTGTAACATTCAGACTCCGCTTTCCAGATACTTCCCCCTGTGAAGGAATTGGCAGAGAATGGGCATAGAATTGGCTCCACACCACTGCTTACTAATGATCAGAATAGCTGGCCAGGCATGAAGAGGAATGTCAGCTGCAATCATTTATTTCCTTCCCCGGAGCGGGAGAAGGAGCAGTGCAGGCCTGGGAGGAGGGTGGCTTGGAGACGCAATGTCTCCCTAGGCTTCCTGAGGAACGGGCAGCTTCCTGAGCACCCTTTGCTTGGAGCTATGCCTAAAGGCACAGTCTAGCATTATCTGAACTGCGGACACTTTGAGTTGCTACTTTATATGCAACGTTGACATTCCTTTCATTGCACATACAGTGTTCATCAGGCATTTGAATCTCGATAATGAGAAGAATGCATTATCCAACTGCAACTCTTCATTTTATTTCCTCTCATGGCTGACACGTTGCTCCAGTTATTCCCAAAGATTAACTGATTAGCACCACAACTCTGCTTTTCAGGCAAGGAACCTAGCAGGAACGGGCAGTTGAAAGAACACCTTTTTTTTTTTTTTTTTTTTTTTTTTTTTATCCTGCCTTTAACAGAAATGACTAAATATTTGTCATTTCAGAATGGGAGGAAACTGGTATGTCATTACCTCACTAACCATTTCATTTGAAATTAAAATGATAATAAAAAAAAAGGAGGGGGTGTGTTGTAAACCAAGTTCCCACTACTCTAAGGATTAGTTTTAATTTACTAGAAACTTACCCTGACACCAGCATCTGATAGGTCTTTTAAGTTTGTTCTGACCAAGTTAAGACACCAGCTTTCATTTCAAATTAACTTTATGCTTTCAGTGTAATTAAAAAAGGCGAATTATTCCATCTTGATGTTGCACAATCTTACTGCCCCTCGCTGAGGATATTTAAACAGTAAGGGGCCTTCGGTGTAAAGTGTCCAAAAGTGGCCAAGTGCTACATTCCTGCCAAGGCAGGTATTTATCGGCTACTGTAAATGGCTTGTAAAACATATGGAATGGATCAGGAGTCGTCTAGGGGAAGCTCACATCCCTCCTACTTAAGACTTTGTGAAAATATAAGCGGTACTTTCTCCATTCCTTCCATCAGAACACATAATAAGATACACCTTTGATGAAAATATACATCATTAACCACACAGGCCGTGTTAAGGTCAGTCAAACAAAAAAGTTCCTCCAATTGTAAAAGAGTGAGTTTGAATTAAAAAATAAATCAAAAGAATACTTAATAGAACACATTCTAGTAGATACTAATCTTATTCTTCCTGCTGCTCTTTACCCAACTGGTTAACAATAATACAAAACCTGACCCTATCTGTTTTTTTTTTTTTTCCCCCAGACTACTTTTTTTCTTTCTTGACTGTCCATTGAATAGTCACTGTCTCTTTTTTAGTGCCTCTAACTTCTCTCGCTAGTGAAAAATATATTCTGTGAACTGTACATCTTGAGAGTCCCAATTCTTTCTGAACACCGTGGAAAGCATTAGAAGAGGGAATTTGTCTTGAATGCTTTAAACCCCCAGCCCTCCCCAGGGAATCCTTGAATTAGTGCTGGTTTGGGAAAAGAGTGAGGGCTGATGAGAAGAAGCTGGATATGACTGGTTTGTTTCTAATTATATTTTTTTTTAATTAGCTTTTACTTTGTATTTGTTTTCTTGTGTGTGGAACCAAGGCCATTATAACTCATGGTTATTACAAATGCCCATTATCAATATGATGTCTTGTGCATGTACTCTATTTTATTTAACAGAGCCATTTAAATTTATCATGCTTGTTCAGTGGTCTTGCTTATCCCTGAGCCTGCTGTCATATGTTTCCTCAGCAAACCCTTATCCACAATAAGATGACTTCTGGGCACTGAACAAAGTCACTTATCTTTCAACTTTTGGGAAAAGTGATAGTTCTTAAACTTGTCAACAAGCATAAAAAGAAAGATGAATGGGAAGGCAGTGTTTGAAAATTGGAGAACACTAAGAAATAGCAGTCCTCAGCTCCTCCTACCTCAAGGTGGTGAAACACTATTTCAAATGAAGTATCGAAACCCTGGACTAAAGATTGAAGTGACTGTGGCCCACCTGATTCCACATTTAGTTCCTTAAATCCTCCTGTGAGGACTTCACTATCCAGCATAGATAAAAAAGATGATGTTAGCTCACAGAGTATAGGAAAAACTGCCTAATCTATTACAGTAGGAAAGTTGATGACCTTTGACAACATATGTTTATGGCTGAAATGAAGAATTCTCTGCTTAGAAGTGTTCGATGCTTCAGTTTTACACTGCTACTAACACTTATTTGAATGGATGTATAGACAGCGAGACATTATTTGAATTACTTGAATTTTCAAAAATTCATCAGATTCAGCAGAAACTTCAAACCCACTTAAAATGTGGTGAGTTTATGATGTTTTTGACAGAACCAAATGACATTTTTACTAGCCATGAATTAAAAATCCTGTGGAAGATGGATGAACTCATATAGCATAGAAGTCAGCTCTTCTCTCAAGACGAAGTGGAGTAGATTGATACTGTTTTCCAAAAGCTTAACAACTAGCTATCTAGTTAGAACAATCAAGTAGGTAGGCTAATTTCATTTTTCTGCTGATCTTACTGCAGTTAGAGCTTAAGCCTGGAACTTGCAAGACCTAGATCTTTGTTTAGTACAAGGATCTAAGAGCTACTGGGATGGATTATGGCTGCTCTGGTTCTCTTCACCTGTTCATCTGAGGCTTAGCCTTAACTAGAAATGTAATGGGGATTCTGTACTTCTAAAGAATTGCTTTAAAAGCTATGACACACAGTCAAATATTCCTCTTCCAAGTCCTTAAGCTGCTGAATTTTGAAGCATTTTCTGTTCAGATAGGGATTTTTGACAGGATGTCACTACCCTGAATAGCCTGAGTTTGGTAGCTAGGGCACTCCCCTAAGAGCAAGAGCTTTGAATGACCTCTCTCAGGTAAGCAGTATGTTTATCTTGCTGCTTTTGCAAGTAGGAAGAGTGTGGGAAGGCTCCTCCTGCTATTAACTCTCTGGGGAGGGAGGAGAAATAGAGGAGAAGAAAGAGATGCAGGTACCTTTATTCAGGAGGAATTTCTGGGCTTTGGATCCTAGGTGGATTAAGACAACTCCCTAAAGCCTTTAATAAGTGTGCTTAATTACCCTGTGCTCAGGGTTACCCTGTAGGTTTCTCCGGGTATCTGAAGTTTGTTCTGGCCGTCTTGGATAGTACCCTAATTTTTCTGTCATCCTGTGTCCTGTGTGAGGATATGCCTGTGGACTGAGGCACTGAACTCTGTACCCCAGTCCACGGATCAGTAACTAAAAGGTGCATACTGCAACGCCTGACTTTAAGGACCTTCAGTCCTCATTCAGGTTTCAGTATATGTGGGCAGTAATTCAAGAGACCTGATGTTGTAAAATCAATCAGTGATTTCTAGTGTGGCTTTTTCAATGTAATATTCTTTTTTTTTTCTTTTTTTTTTTTTTTAAGCTTTGTGCTTAAGAATTAGAAAGAAGGCTTGGAAGAAGAATTGTGACAGTGACTGTTAAGCTCAGAAGGTAGCTTTTCCTATGATGAAACCCTCCTCCAGTAGCTTTTATTCATCAGATGTTTAAAGGACATACTAAAGCATAAAGGTGGAATAGAATATTAACACAAAAAAATCAAACAGTGGAATGGTATACAGCTAAGATGGAAAACAAGATAAATGAGATGGAAATAGTCCAATAAAAGGGATAAAACTATCAGAATTCTTAAAATCTCCTAAAAATGTTGATTGAGGTATACTGGAAATGCTAACATTGCTGATTTGATTTCTGCTCTAACATAACCCAGCATATGGGTCTAGCACAAAGTGAGTGAGTAATACTAGATTTAGGATTAAGTAATACATCAGGTATGATTGATAAGAAATGTGAAAGGAAAACTGAGAACCAGTAAATATATTTTTATTAGGTCAAATGTGAAGACAGGAATGAAAATTAAAGTCTAAGAAAATCAGTCTGGAGAGAGTCAGACCCTACCATATATGAGTCTTGTCAAACTGGGATGAAATAGTGCAGGCAGCAAACTTAAAAGGAAATGAAAGGTGCTTAGGGTGAAATATCCCAAGCAGACAGGCCAAGACAAGGCCTGATCCAACACTGCATGTTCAGAATGGGGAAGCTTAGATGATAAACAGAACCTGCTTTCCCTTGGGTCCATCTCTGAGACAAACACATTACTGCTCTTCGTAAGCATCCAAAGACTGTGATGCTTATTGAACCCAATTAAACCTTTCTCTGGTTCAGCAACTGCCAGATAGTGGAATTTACATTCCCTTGTCAAAACACCAAGGTATTTGCAAAATACAGCAGCAGAACTTTTGCTGAGCAGCTTCAGGGAAGGAATGGAAAGTGAGTGACACAGGTGATTAATGAGCCTATTAAAGCTGAAAGTCTGACACTGTAAAGATAAGCTGGCAGTGAAAATGACTCTTACCGTGTATGTACCAAGGGCATCAGAAAGAATACCCTCCATATAATAGCTACCCACCATCGTTAGTGGCAGGACATACATATCTAGCATGTGTTGCCTCATTGCTGTTTAGTCTGCTCAAGTATTTTGAGGTGAAGGGCCTTCAGCAATAGTGTGAAGTCTCAGCCAAGTTGCATGAGGCTTTTTAAGGTCTGATTAGAAAGGACACCCACGCGTCACTTGGGAGGGACCAGATCAAACAAAGCATGGCAGGTGAAAAGAAAAAGAAACAAACAGACCAATACGGTTTTGTCACTATGTAGTGGCAGAGCAGGAAGCATAAGAAGGATGAGGGAAAGGTCTGATGTAAGGGAGAAAAAAATTAAATTCATGCTGACCTTGGGAATGATACTGCAATTGTGTTAGAAATTGGGTGTTTGTATGGTGAACGGGGTGGACTGTGACTTGGAGTTCATCTCTATGCCTCTGACTTCCAGTAGAACCCCCTACCTCACTTAGATACTCAAAACATCTTTCTGTACAGGATTTTCCTAGCAGAAATATGCCCTTGTGCTCTGCACGTGTATGCATGTTGAGTCCAACGTTCCTGGAAAGTGTCAGATGTACTACTGTTGCACCGCACAGATGGCCTGTGCATGCGCACTCCGTCTGATGCATTCAGAATCTATCAGATTTAGCAGAAACATGCAGACCATCTGTGCAGCAGGTATACAAAAATACAATGCTTGCTTTCAGAACTTTCAGACTTGCTACATAAGTGCTGTAGAGTTGTACTGTACAGAGTCACTGGAAATATGTCTGGGATTTCTGGCCAGGTGCTCTGAAATCTTAGAAAATTGTGTACGATCTTCAAACTCGACCCAAACAAAATTTCTGGATACAAAACCCAGATACTCTAGAAAAAATAAGGTTTATTTTAGCTACAGTGTGTGGCAACTATTCTGTGACAGCTTTCCTTAAGATGTTAACTTCATTTATCCATCTCTAAAGTATAAATAATCATATAATGCCTTCTACCTCTGTTGTGCCTATTTAGACAATCAATTATTTACAAAAGTGGATCTGGAAGTTTCATACAGGACATATGTAGAAGCAGTTCAATGCAAGCAATAAATATTGTATTTTGGTCTTGTACAGGCAGGTGGAACAAAAGGATTCTTAGCCTGCAAATTTGGCACTGGATATTCTCATATGAAAGCACACTCTTCTAGTGCAGTATTGCTAGAGTGTGTATTTGCCGGAGTTGCTGCTTGAATGCTTGGTTTGTTCCTGCTACAGTCTTAACTTTTACTATCACACTTTACAAATATATCCATCCTCTTCCAGCCTGTCACTGTCGTTATTTCCTTTCACCCACGGAAGAGAAAAACATCCTCTTTTTGAGTAGATCCCTGTGGTAATCTTGAGTTGGCAGTGCTGTTGTGTGGTTCTGCTCCTGGGAACTAAACCACATAAAGCACTAAGTCTTCAAAAAATATTTGGTATCTAGCAGATGCTAGAATTACTGAATCATAAACAGTTCCATTAGGCCCATTCTAACCAGCATACAATTTTAAGAGGTATAACCTGAAGGTTGAATTTGGCTGCTTTTCTGCAGTAATGCCATGGTACTGTCAATGGGCTGATGATAAATCACCAATAATATCCATGGTCCTTTGGGTTACCTCTTACAATGAAAAGATAGTATAATTATGTGAGGATAGAGCAGAGATATTTTTCAGTTTCAATATTGCTTTTTTTTAACCTTGCTTGTCAGAGATGCATGGTAAAAGACATGGCCATCAAAGCAAAGAAGTCCAAAATGCTATATTATCTCTGACACTTATTTTATTTCTTCAATGCCAATCAATCTTATGAGCTAAAATCCACAAGAAATATCCATATGAATGTGTTTTAACTTTACATTTTTGCCTAAACCACCACTGACCTAAGTTAGTAAGTCAACATAGTGAGGAGCCGTACAAACATTACTTTAGCTCTAGAAACAGTATAGGTAACCAGAACAAGTTCTGGCCTCTCTGCGAGTTCTGAAAGTGCATGTCTTCCCATCCACCCTGGATTTAATATGTATAAGCTAAAAATAGAAATACATGTTGTCCAGAGCTTTGGACTTTTTTTTTTTTTTTTTGGAGTAGTTTTCACCCAAAATTGTGACAGTTTTGCGAAGCTCATAGATTAGAAACTGCTGCTTCCACAAGCCAAATCAGTTTTCAGGGGTTTTGCCGCACTGGACTTTTCTGGAGAAAAGAAAAAAAACAAACTGCCACACAATTTTTAACTGGGTCTCAGCACTGCAGTATTCTTGAATAATAGTATGTCAGTATGTGCAGAATGAAAGACTTACTAGACCAGATCCTCAACTAGTAGAATCTCACATAGCTATACGGCATTAATGGAGTTAGATCAGTTGAACAATTAAATCCAGCTAATATAATGTCAATTCAGGTATTGCTGTAAATGAGGGAGTGCTACCCAGGCTGCTTCATAAAATTTTGGTTTCAACTATGGGCTTGGTTCTGTCTTACTAGATCATTTCAGCTAAAGAAAAGTTGGAAAGAACCGAAGGCCTCTACATAATGAGTTTGGAAGAAGTGTCCCAAATCAGTACTTTCTTATCTTCCACCACAATGTATGCATTAAGGAAAGCAATGTGTCTTCACCATGTCCCACTCGTGAGTTTTCTCCAGGCAGTGACACTTGCTTGGTGCTATTCAGCAATACTGAAAGGACAGCACCAGTAAATTGGACATCCTTGCTTAGCAAGAATAAAATTAATAGATACATTATAATGGATTTTTTGTTTATTTCATGCCTTCAAATCAGGACACTGAAAATCTATGTTGCTGTGATAATAGTTTTCTGAAAGCCATAAAAAAGTATTTTAATTGTGTTAATTTAATATGTGAGACTACAAAATGTTCAACCTCACACTACCTCCATAAAAACAGACACTGAATTTATATTAATTGGACCTAATCTAGGATTATTGACTATATAAAGACATATAAAACAAGTCATCCAGTATACAAATGTTCTAAAACACATGATTAATAAAAATATTTTGACTTTTATAATCCTTTGGTTTCTGTGCAAATGCATAGTCTCAATAATAATATATAAAAGAAATCTTGTTACAGAAAGTAGTAGCTATTTCACAGCAGTACTACAATATAACAATTCAGACTTAATGAAACATTTAAAATATGCTATTACTGATATTGTTCATTTAAATATGCTATTACTGATATTGTTTCATTATACATTTTCTTGTACACTGTTTTCATGCTTAAATGACCTCTAAATTGGACTATTGCAAATCACTGCTAATGGGTTTGCAATGAAACACTTGATATGGGTTTCTTTTGGGACAAAATGTGGCTGAGAAGGTACCCTTGTCTCTATTACACTTTACAAAGCCTTTTGCAAATCAGTAGTATATGCAGGGTTTCTTAAATTAGGGACCCAGCTCCACTTCTGAGTAGCAAACTAAGAATGGTGACAAGGGAGGGAGACGGGAATGGGTATATTCATTTTATGAAGAGATTCAGCTCAGCTTTCTGCTGATGGATAAAAGATGAAACAGGTTAGAGGGGAAAGAGCTGTTTCCACGGCAAATATTGTAGCTATTCGTAAAAGTTTAATGATGACTGTAATATGTATTACTAGCAGATTATATTTATAGAACTGAATGTAGCCCATGATTGACTATAAACATCATACTGTAATACTGAGGAGAAAAATTCCATTGTTTTCCACAAAGAAAAATATCACTTGCTAGTTACTGCAATTTAAACATTCAGTCACTGACAGCTTGGAAGTACAATATAATGTTTTATTGTAATTTATTAGCTTCCCTCTTTGGAATTGTAGTGAAACTCTGACTTGAATACACTCTGGCGAGGCACAGAAATGTCTTGGCATGAGCTCTGAACTTCTGATAAATAGTATAAAACAAATAGCATATACAGCCATTAAAGCCGTACAGCAGGATATCTCTGCAACTTTTCATTCCCACAGAACAATTGGCCTTTCTGCATTTTCTTAAAGAAAATGATGCCTTAGAAGAAAGTTCTAGTTGCTTCCATGCAGCTCCCTTGCCACGGAGCTAGCCTTGCCTTTCTTAACATCTGACAGAACTTATTTTTCAAGTTCGGTGGGAAAAAAAGAAAAAAGAACAGTAAAGGCATGTTTAACAATCACGCAGAGGCAGTAGCCTCCTCTCTTTCCTCCCACTATCAGAGCAGCAAACGAGCATACTCTGCATCGGCTGAATCGGTGCCACCGACAGGCGTATTTAGGTCAGGAGGAGCTTTGGTGAAGTAATGCAAGGAATAGTCACACCACTTCTGGTGATCACAATAGCAAATTTTAATTATCAGGATAGTCTAGTGCCCTGAGAAACCTGAACACTAGCCCAGGGGGAATGTGTGCTGCCCAGACTAAGTAGGTAATAATTCCTTGATCTGAGTGGAAATATACCATGAATTATCGTTGCTGTCACTTTAAGTTTATAAAGCATTTTACAAAGACATAGCAAGACATATTCCCTTACTCAGAGATCTTATAATCTGATATGAGATAAAAACAAGACAAGACAAGAAGCAACAGTTCAGGAGAGATCACTGATTATAAATAAAGGGTAGAAATAATTGTCTGAAGAAATAGTTCAGCAAGGAATTCAAAGGAAGAGAGAGGGTGCCTGCATATGAGATCAGAGGGATTGTTCCAGGCACATGCGGCTGAAAATCAAGAGAATGTGATTACAGAATTGGAAAGAGCAGAGGGACAAGAGGCAGGAGGGAACGTGATAGTGCCGAGCTACCAGAGGCAAAATTACACGCAGCTCTGCAGTCACTTGTAAGCGTAGCTCTACTGGATGTTAGCAAAATATTCACAGCAGCAATTCCTAAGAGCAAGAATGAGGACAGTTTAATTTAGAAGAGTTTCCACGATGAAGTAAGTGATAGGTGATTCAAACATAGAGGAGAGGGTATAAGTGATTTTTTATTTAATATTTTGCAGAAATAGATGTATGAAATAGACGTTATTTCATGAACAGCTCTGGAAAGTCCACACATGCAGTTTCCTAGAAATAAAAACTCTGACATAAACATTTTGCCAGTTGCATTTGCTGAACTGGAGAAAAAAAAAAAAAACACTAAAAAGGAAAAAAAAAAGTTTCTGTGTTCTGTCAGATCCATCTTGGATGGATCAAATTAGAATGGAACAAATTAGAAGAAACCCCTCCAGTGATTAGAAGCTGAAAGTCCACCACCAAGCCGAAGATAGTAATCATCATGTTGTGAGGGACCTTTATTCTCTCCTCCAAGACAGCTAAATAAATCCGAAGGTGAACAGAAACCACTGTCTGCTGGTACCAGACCAGCGCCAGAAATCTGAGCAAATAATTAACTGGTCTTTTACCATAGAAGCTACATAGGATAATATACAGTTAGTATCCTACTGGAGAGCTTATATAAATGGAGTTGCGCTTCACCTTGATCGACCAATACAGAGAGAAAGGTCAGGACTGGTTTCTCATAACGCCTGGAATGTCACAGGCTTTTTTCATGTGGGCATTTTCTGTCAGGTATTTCTAGTGGTTTGGGGAGATTTTTTAAAAATGAATTTAATATCTGCTATGTTGTGTATGAATGTAACCATGTAAGTATAGAGTAGCACTTGTACGGTTGTATAGATAAATGCAGAAAAATCTTACTACAAAGTGATATGTGAGCAGAGGTGATTACTGAATATGGCTTATATAACGTTGAAGAAATTCTGACTACAGTAGACACAGACCTACTGCTCTCGAAATGGCTGAAGAGAATTCCTCTTTTCTGCCAACAAATGGTCATTCTTCAGTGATTATTTCAATCTACCTCACACCTCGCCAAAAATTAAAAGGCAAATATGAACTCTGCCTGTGACTAGTAAATTTATTCTGTCGAGAGCTACTACTTACCTGAGGCAAGATTCACACATCTATTTTTTCACATTATGGGTAAATGTTAAATATTTTTGTTACATAATATCTGGCCATACGTAATTTACAGCATTTGAAATCCCATTCTCCACCTGAAGAATGTAAAGTCCTCTCTCCAGGTGGATGTTTTACAGGGTTGAAGATTTGCATTCTTTAATATACTTACTGAATTGTTGTAGGATGATGTACAATTCCTGAATTCTCATCAGTGCGGAAAGCAAAGTTTATCTCGAAGTGTCAAAATACCATGTTCCTTTATTTTTGATCAGCAGCGTTCCCTCACTTTTGATCACTGCAAAAACTGAACATGGCAGACACATAGAAAGGATTCTGGGAACTATTAGCAGCTAAGCTTTTTTGGATTAACAGATTTCAAAAAATTACCTCCTTATCTTTTGATCAGAAGTGAAGAGTTGTTGAAAGGTAACAACTGTTACACTCGCTTCTATTTGGCAAAGGAGTTGTCTTGTTTTGTGGCAAAGCAGCATGTTATAAAACAACTAGTCAAAACTGTTACATTGATTCAGGAGTTGACAAGCATTTCTGTTCATTTCTCATCAGTGACCTTGTCTGAAGGAAAACCATGGTATATTCCTGATAATATTTACCCAAGAGGTAAGAAACATTTTCAGCAATTGAATGTAAATTGCATAAAATCTCAGCCTACACAGGCATTAAATTCCATACTCTCTGGCATTAACAAAAAGCAGATCCTGAAAGGAGCACATCTTTATTAGTGCTTACAATACATGGAGAATAATTTTGATAATTTCTTACCGCATTGACTTCATGACTAAAAATCTGAAATTTGAGTGGGTGTGTATATGTATGAATGAGAAGTAGTGCACAGGAAGGCTTCTCTGAAAGCACAAGTTGGCACAAAGGGTTTTCAAAGGCAGTTAAAAATCATCAGCTAAAAATTACCCCTGTGAGTCACAGGGGAGTAAGAACAGGCAGATAAACCTGCAGTTGTGGCACAGAAGCCCTGATGTGACTTTCAGTTACATGGAAAATTTTAGCTTGACTGAGATTAGTGCTCAGCACTCTCAAGTTTCAAACCAATTCTTTCATTTCTAGGGCATCCTTTCTCCCCTTCCAGTTGCCTGCAGGAGGAAACAAACAAGACCCACAGTAACTGTGAAAAATCACACTTCTGCAGACAGAACAATCAGATGTATTTACACAGGAGTATCTGTCTCAGTCTTTATATGCAACAACACCAAGTGTATGCTTTGAGAGGCTTTTTAGATGACATCAAAACCAAATATGCAAGAGAACCCCAACTTCAGAGGAAGATATTTTTTTACTCAGTCCAGACTCTTCTCTCTCCCACATCTAGAATGAAGTGGTTACAATTAACTCTCAGAAATTACGGAGAAATGACAAAGAATGTCTGCTGAGACAGAGGAATGGAACAGTCTCTTCAAATATTCTTCCTTCAGGGCAAGTTTGTATAAATAACCCAATTTTTATCCTGGCTCTTCAGAGTGAGTACAGAGAACACAAATAGTGTGATATAAATAAGATTCAAAGGATGCACAACTATCCCCTGCTTCACTGTTAAAATTGCCCACACTAATTATTGGCCAGTGCTTAGCTAGGTTGTCATACCAAAACTCAAAACCAATTGGAGTTTTTCTCATGTGGAATTTTGTTGTAAACAGAAATTCAGTGACAGGCTGGTGAAAGGGTATGAAGGGCACAGATGCGCTCTAGCATGACTGGGCTTGGTTTGTGTTCTGAGCAAGGTACGGCTGTGACCCAGGGCAAATTTCTGGCTAGAGCTACAAAGGGGATGGAGCACTTCCAACTAAGTTGTCTCTTGAGCTTTTTGCATCCGTTTGCATCCAGAACTCAGAGTCAAAAGAATATGGATCCATTCCAGTTAAAATAGCAGCCTCTCCAAATGAAAACATCTACATTTTCCTAACTTCTAGTAAGAAAGAAACAGCTTTGTTTCCATCCAAGCTTCTCTGAAATACCAAATATTGGTTTACAAAATCAGGCAAGTGGCTATTCATACTTCTGTCTAAAAAAATGCTGTTCCTGGCAAAAAATGAAAAATCATTATATTAATTGCTTACAGCATGGGTTTATTCTGTTCCATTATTCAGAAAACATAGAGTAACTTTTCAAGTTATACCCACAGTTATGGAAGATGCACAGTGCAGGACAGTATAATGAAGAGGAACTTGGTTGATTTATCAAGTGCTGTAAAATCTTTAATCATATCTCCCTATAAAACAGCAGATAAGTCTCTGGTTTAAAACTTTAAGCTTCTTCAAGTGCTATCCAACTCTTTATTAATTCATTCTGTTTGTTTATTTCATGGTCCAGATATGCCATGAAACACTGCTGACATCTTTCAACGTTACTCACCTGTTCGATTAACAGGAGTAAATCGTTACTTAAGAAACTCTTTCTGCCAGATAGCATCTGGAATTGGTGTTGTATTTCATATTTATGATTTTGCAATAATTTAATAACATTAATATTTCCCAAAATATAATCTTTGCATCAAAACAGCTGGCTGGTCACCAGGAGGCAAACTATTGCTTTGCATCTTCTTTCATACCCATCTTACCAGACAGAAAAACATGGAAAAAGAGGGGATTAGCGAGACTAGATACAAAATGAGCACTATAGACTTTTGACTTAGTCATCTGTGTCTCAGTAATAGCACTCTTACTAATGTTTCCTAAGCAGGTAGAGATCATTCCCTAGAGGTCTACTGCTCCCTATATTTCTTATTAATTACATTCTTAACTGAATTTAAATTAAACAAATACTATGGTGATGTTATGTAGTCCCTCTGACCTACACACCTTTTCTGTAACTATATATGTAGAGAATTATTTTCTTTTGATCGACACAGTCTCAACGAAAACTAGTCTAAAACTTTGGCTTAAAAAAAATTAAGTAACTTGTCTTGGAATCCAACAGGACAAAAAGCCTAAGGATGCCTGGTTTAATGTAGGCTGCCTTCTATAATGGATGTTTTTTCTTTCCAAAGAGATTTTCTGAGTTTGCTGTCATTGTTGTTCTTTGGTTTTGGGTTTCTTTCCCCTCTCCTGAATTATCTATATTTATTTTGCATGGATTATTTCCCAAGGAACTTTTTGTCATTTCTTCTATATAAAGTGAACTTCAAGGTCTTCTGATGAAAAATCAAATCACAGTAAAAATGTTCCTGTACAATACATCCATAATAAATAAGCATTGATATTGTAAGCTTAAGAGAGAATTCATTAGGAATCAAATAACAAAAGAGAAATTCAGAAAATAAAATATGAAAAATTAATGGGCTTATTGTACAGGAAAGGAGAGCAAAGAGAATAAAACAAGAGAGCTTACAGTAGGCAAGTATATTTAATGTTTATTTAAGTAAAAACAAAATGAAAAGAAAGTTAGATCAGTGGGTAGATGAAAAAGATATCCAATGAAGCTAAGAAATAGGAAAATAATAATGCCTATTGAATTTTCACAAAATTTCAGATTTGTCTCATTTCCCTTTGTCATTTATTTTCTCATTTAGAAAAAAATAGAATTAGCAGTGATCAGAGGATCCATGTTAGAGTCCTCTGTAAGAAAAGAAAAAATATAGTTTGAGGACTTTAAAGAATTCAAATACATATTTTACATGAAAACTTAAGAGACCCTGTAGGAGTAAAGATCAGAAAAATAGTATTCTTTGTTATTATTTTCAGAATTTTCACAAAGTCACAAATATGCTTTAACTGCATAAATATTATAAATACATAATTTGCTTAGCTTTACATAAAGATATTTCAGGTCTGCTAAATAACTGCCTCCTGAAACTCTACCCACTCAGCTTTTTGGACACAAAAATAAACACTGCTGTTTCATTTTGATGCGTGCAAATGTATAAATCAAAGCAGTGCTGTTTTCTTGGACAAGTAAAGATAATATATTTGAAAATAGACTCCTAACTTTCACACCTATACGCTTCATTAAACTATATAGGACACTACAGGGTTGGTAGCATGTGTCATTGATTGGGCAAGGTACAAATACTGAGCTAATGTGTCACATAACAGATTTTTTTTAATCGCTGATATTACAGCCTATGTTTCTGGATCTGTGTGAGGAAAACTACTTGCAGGTTATTTATTTGTACTATTACGATACCGACACATGGAATCATGCTAAATAAAGCTAATAAAGGGAGGTTCGATATGCCTGTCTGTCTTCCAAAATACATCCAAATGGTGGGAGTACAGGCTGTGGTTCAGTAAAGGAAGGGGCTTCATTTACCCTCTGCAGGCTAAGCAGTGCCTCTCAGCCCTAGTGCTTCTTTCAGTTTTACTCTTAGGATATCAAGAGAGCAGAAAGGTTATTTTCAGGCTGTAACAGACCTGAAGACAAGGTCCACAAATTACATAGGCATTTCACAGACACCTGGGAGTTAAAAGACAATCTGCAAACGACATGCCTACGCCTTTGATCTTACAGCAGTCTTCAATGACAAAAATGCTTACTGCTTATGAGAGGAGCTGCTAGTGCTCCCCTTCTGTTGGTGTAAGTGCGGAGGAAGTGGGTCTCTGGCAAATCTGATTACAGATCTCCTCTAAGATTCACAGCTTGTTTAAATGTCCAGGCTATCTCTGCCAGACACTTTGCTGGGGAACCCAACAAAACCCTTAGGCTATCAGTCTATATAAAAAACAAGTACTTTGAGGTTAGAATATCTAATGGAAAAAATGCTGCTTTAGGAAAATACTGCAATTAATACTGCTAATTTTGGTTGCTGCAGTCTGAAGATGATGTTACTTGGTGCTATGAAAAGGGTGAAACCCAAGCAAATTTCAGCATTTCTGTTGCATCCAAGTTCTTTTAGGAGTCCACGTCAGCTGGAATATCAGTCAGGTATTGTATCACCTAAGAGCAGCAGAGTCTTTCCCTAACACACAGAGCACTAGCTAGTTTAAATATAAATCAAATACATAACCCTGCTAAACACACCCAAAGCACTAACATTTCTTTGATAATCAAGGCTTGGAAAAAAATTGTTTTGACTTTTTTTAAAAACTTTTTTTTTTAATCTCTTAGATGAGGATATTTATTGCTTATTTGTTTATAGACTAAATTGTTCACATCACTGTAAATAACTTCTGAAATGTTGTTCTCTCAACTGTGCTAAGCTTTAATATAGCATAGTAATGAGTGGGATGTGCAACTTCTGCTTATCTACTCTTTTTTTGGACAATGCCAGTGGCTCATGTTTATTAAGAAAGTTGGCAGTGAAACTGAATCTCTGATTCCCGCCCCCTGGTAGATAAACTGTGTCTGAGCTAACATTCATGAGGATCTTGGAAGACTCATTTAAATACAATGCCTAAGGCTACACATTTTTTCCTGGATTCCAGAACAGCACATAAAGCTTTTACTTTTCTGATGTTCTTTTGGAACTGATGCTTATATATTACAAAGTCTGGCCAGGATTTTGTAGAAAGTACTAAGAATCTATGTCTCAATGGAGTGTGCAGGTATTTTTGCATGTTGTTATCCCCACTGCAAGGAAGACACTTTTTTGGGGGGGAAGACAAATCAAAAGATAAGTTCCATCTTGCCCCTATATCTGTATTTGTATTATAAGATTCTAGGGAAACCAAGCAAGTATTTTTCCTCCTTTTTCTGGGACCATGGATCTCAGGCATTCAAAAATGCATAATGTCTCCTTCATGTCACACTAACCTATGAAGTTTCTTCACTTAATCCATACATATATTTTAAATGTCAGTTCTGCATGATTGTCCAAGTAAGATCTTTTTCAGTTTAACAGCATAATCTGAACCTTTCCTGCAGTAAAAAGAAGTATCACGTTTGTCAGCTTTAGGCAGTAGGCTTTTTTTCATATTATCTCTGTACTCCAGATGTGCTGAGAACATCTGAATATGTTTCGATACCATAGAACAGAAAAAAGTTGAAAAATAGATTAATAAGTCAGGTATTTGCCTATTTATGTCATCAGTAGTTAATGGCATCAGTAGTTAATACTGCGTATGTTGCTATGCTTCTCTGTCATCTAAGCATCACATAAACCAAAACAAAATAGCCCATGGAAAAGTGGCATTTTTCATCACAACAGGAAATTTTGAAAGGGTCAAAGCTTCCCAGAATATTCATGAGGTGGAGGTGCTTTTCAGTAAATATACCATGTCAGATTTTCTAAGAGTAATTGTTGGTTTTGTCTCATTGATGCCTATACTTTTCTACATCTGTGGACATACTGAGTTTTTTTATAGAAAAGTTTTGTAGGTCTTGTATATGCTGATCTACAGCAGATGAATACATCTGCTCTTTTGAAAACCTGGATCATATTATTTTAAGAAAGTAAAAGAAATTTACAATTACATTGCAAGGACTTAAAAAAAAAACCAACACTCCAAAACCAACAAAAAATGTGGAATGTCTCAACTGTGAAACATACTCTCATGAATATGAGAAATGACAGTCTGGGTGCCATGCAGGGTCTGAGGGCTTGGTGCTGCAAGGGCTGTCTGCCAAGCTCCTGGTCGGCTGGGTGGAAGCCAGAGTCTTCTCTTATGGAAGAGGGCTCCTACCTCCTTCATCAGGTACTCTGTGCAGCCTAAGGGTGCGTTAACTCCTGCACACTGGGACTGAAGTAGCCAACAGGCTGAACAGGGATCCTCTTTCAGTCAATCAACAGGTACCCAACAGCAAGTTAAACCACTAAATATTAATCTACTCTGGGTCTTAGTCCCCTCTGAGAACCTCAGATCTTTAGCAAGCATCCCCTGCTGAAGCAGGGACCTAGTCCCTTTGTGCAGTATTTGTATTTTTCTTTTAAAACACAGCTGAAGAAGGAGACACCAAGTCTTTCTTTTCTGCACAATAGCCAAGTGGTAAGAATGCTTGCCTTGTAAAAGGCAACACAGATTCAATTCCCTCTTCTCTGAACTTCAAACCTAATCTTTTATCTTCCAGATGAGTGCCCAAAACACAAGGCTTGCAAGACACAAGGCTACTCAGGAGATAGGGAGTGTGGTTGTTCTTTCAGGGCAGTACCTTTTCGTAGAAAAAAACCTCAAAATTCACAAGGTCAGAAAGGATGGATAACTCAGCAGTTCAGTGTTTAAGGTGCTCATTACATTTGGTCACTGCTCCAAGGCCTGTTTCTCCTTTCTGTTTTTTAATGCAATTTTTGTAGAATGTAAAATTCACTTATATTTTCTACAGAGTTGGAAGGTAAGTACAGAACTATTTCCAAAGGAGTACTTTAACTCCTAGGTGAAAGAACTCCCCAGCCCTCCACCCAGGACTCATAGCTATCTAAATAGGCTAATAATTAAAGTAATGAATAAAAGAAGCTTTTTTTTTCCTCCTTTTTCTGGGACCATGGATCTCAGGCATTCAAAAATGCATAATGTCTCCTTCATGTCACACTAACCTATGAAGTTTCTTCACTTAATCCATACATATATTTTAAATGTCAGTTCTGCATGATTGTCCAAGTAAGATCTTTTATTATTAAGATCTATTGTGCAGAAAAGAAAGACTTGGTGTCTCCTTCTTCAGCTGTGTTTTAAAAGAAAAATACAAATACTGCATAACAGCAGCCAGGTTTTCAAGGGAAGTGGAGATAGCCATTGGTTAGAAGCAGTTTCTGGTTTGGGACCTGTAGGCAAGTTAAAAAAAAGTCTTCTCCTGGGGAAGGAACATATATGGAGTAGCATCTAGGCTATGGATCCCAACTGAACTGAGCTATCAGCCTTGTCAAAAGTAATGTAATTTAGGGGTTTATTCAGGGATGACTATAAAGTTTCAAGGTCAAACAGTACGATCCCCCTGCAGTTTAGGTTTCTGTAGTTTAAGTGACAACCCAGTGGAGATTTCTGGACAGCAGTTTTAGACCCTACTATTGTTTTGTATTTTATACTTAATGCTCTTCCTAGTAAGATCACAACTGATGTGCAAGCACCTTAACCATAAGCCTGGTCAAACCCATAAGTTTGAGTGCTAGCGAGATCTAAACTGAGTTTCTAATAGTGCCCTCATAGAGAGCTTGACTAAATATTAGTCCAAGCAGTATAATCTTTTTTTTTTAAAAGCTTTGAAAAAATCTCATGGACAATTTATGACCAGTTGCCTGATTGCATGCTGGTTTTAGGTGCTGCAGCAATTCTGAAGTCTGTGGAATTATGCCAGCTTGTGTCCACAGCCAGTGTCACTCAGAATTCAGTTGCATCTTTTTTAAGTGCAAAATGTCATTAGTTGTACCAGAAGCTGACATGAAGTAGCATTTCTACCTAATTGTCCTATCCTTTTACTGACAGCTTGCTGTTGCCCTTCTTAAACCTTGTCAGTTGGAATTTTACTGAAAAAGTGCATTTGGTACCATTTTGAACCAGCATTTTCCTTGAAAAGTATTGTTTGAAGAGTGAAGGAGGAAGGGGAGGTAGCTATTCTGTTCTACAAATAACAAAAGTGAAAGCCTTTGCCATAAAATCATCTTTATTCTTTGTCTTCCTCCATTGTATTTTCTTCCCCAAAAATATGAATATGCTTCCTTCCTAGAATCCCTGGAGTTTTTGTGTATGGCAAACTCTCATACTGCCCATTCAGCTACTACCAATTTCACTCATATGGAAAGCTGGCAGCATAAAAATATTTCACTCTATTTTTGTTCACTGAAAATGTTATTTAAATAACCTTTATTCACAAATCCTGGTAAGTGTATTACTGTTAGCATATCCAGTATTGTATACCAAGATGACTATTAAAATAAATCAAGGAATACTTCCAGATAACTTCAAATAATTAGAGAAATAAACTTGTGCTGGCAGCATCAGCCAAGATTATTATAATAATATTAATATTTGGTTTTCAAAAAAGTGAGGGAGGCTATAAAATTAGTTCATGCACAATGAACAGGTATCATGTGATGCTTTACCATCCTGAAAGTGCAAAAATGGAAGATCATAAATGCAAGCCCATAAAATTATCTGATATGAATAATTAAGGATGAGCTTTTCACATCTTTGGCTATAGATTTTCTTTCAGACTTAGTAAAATCCTACCCTCTTAAGGTCTTGTCTCCCCAAACCTGTGAGGACTAAGATCCACTTATACTAGGTCATTTTCACAGGTATAAATTTCATGTTCAAGTACAACTCAAAAGTATTTTTCTGGGCCAAATTGCATAGTTATCTGGCTACAGATAACCTTTCTGATGCCTTTCTCATTGCAGTTTCTGCCAATAAGAGCAAGGGCTTTCCATAGGAGCAGTCTGAGGAATCAACTGATTTCCTGTGTGTCAGGCAATTTAAACACTTCAAATTTGCTGCTCACCTGAGCCTTCTATCTGAAGCGTCTTTCTTTTTTAATTCCTTTCCAAGCCTCTGAGTTAAGCTGAACAGATGGCTCAAACCAAAGTGGGGAAAACAAAAGAGTTTATTCTTACATGCTCCAGTTTCCAAAACACTTCTCTGCTATGCCTTACTTGCTTCCCATTCAAACTTTGTGTAATGGAGATAAGCCAATTGACATTGTGGAGTTCTGACAATTCGACACTCACCCCAGGATTATGAAGACTTCAGATAGGAGGCTTGTGTCCTAAAGCTGTAACTTTTACATTATCAACATGAGGAGGCTAGCTTATGTAGAGACATAGGTTTAGTATTCAACATAAAGCAGCTACCCACAACTAGCCGTAAATCCATTTTCCTTAAAAAGGGACAGATGTCATTACCTCACTGAAAAATAGCAGTGCTATTTATTTGAAAATCTCCCACCTAACATCTGCAGGGCACCACCTTTGAAAGTTAATAACTGCTATATTTACAAACTAGCAAAACTTTAAATGGTTCGAAAGGATTCCAAAAGATTCCAAGTCCAAAAGACTCCAAGTCATAGCTGATGATTTTAAATATGCTCAAATCCAGACCCTCTTGAAGGAGAGGAAAATATATCTGTCTCTTTTGCATGGCAAAGGCCACAGGTATAAGGTCTGAACTTCTGAGAGGCAAATCTTGACAGCCTGAATGTTGAGTGCAATTAAATGAGATTGCAGCAGCCTATAAAGTAAATGACTATTGTTAAATGTTCATATTGCAAGTTGAGTGCACAGAGTATAGAGAAAAATTTTAAAGAATTCTTTTTCAAAGTTTTGGAAAAGGGGGGCACAAACTTCAGTAGAAATATAAAAAAATCAGAAGATGGCCGAAAGAAAATTAGAAGGTAATTATCACTGTGTTGGCAAAGGAACAAACTAATTAGAGCATCAATAACAAGGATATGTGATGAACCAACAGAGAGTTTAAAAGTGATGGATAAAGAAAGCAGGGTGACATTTTTGTAGATCAAGAACATTTGTTATGGCGTAGGATACTGACAGAAGCTAGCAGACTGGAAGGAGATGCTGAAAATGCTAAAAGTAATAAACATGGGAAAAAAAATGAGAAAATGTTAGTATTTAATGTAAAACAGCATGTATTAATACCTCTGTTAAATTAGAGGAGAGGAAGGAGAAGAAATAAAGACTTGATAGGGAAAGGAACACCCAGATTTAGTCCTGAAGGCACAGGGCCCTGAAAATGACACAGGAAACAAAGACTCATTAGAGATATGGGAAGATTGCAAAGCAGGAGATTGAGACTTTACTGCATTGCAGTACAGAATACACAACTGTAAAAAAGAATAAAGGGATAGCTGGAGAAAAGTGACTTGATTCAGTGTCACAGTACTTAAGGGTACATGAATTTAAACGGAAGAAAGGCTGTACCCTAAAGGAATTAACAAAATTCTTTAAAAGAAAAAGAAAGAGTGAGGAAAACTAAGGTAATGCTCCCCAATAAATAAAACACCATTAGGTAATTTACACTGGCCTTCCCCCATCCCAATGTCCTATGTCCTTATGACTGATGCAATAGTGCACCTTTAGATGAATTCACATATATTCACATATAACTGCTTTTACAATTTTCACAGTAGTATTTTTCACCTACTAATATGCTTTACCTTGTGACTTATTAATAGTACATCAGACTGCTGAAAGGATTTCTACCTTTACTTCCTTCTATCAGACTTGCAAATACTCCTTTTCTCAGCCCTTGAGTTTGAGCCCCTGTTGCAAACATGGGTGCCTAAATTCTGTGTGAATTTTAATGAAGTCTCTTCCTAGATGGATGTTGACTGGAGAGAGTGATACACAGCTGAGGTGAAACACTTCAGATTCTGCATACTCTTTTATGCAAACTGGGAGTTGTGGGTCATATTACTATTATTACAGCAGAGTGTTTTCCTTCATATTAGAATACTATCTAGTTATTGTAAAGACGTGAAGAGTTTACATGAGTATTCTTCTCTGCATATCTTTATTCTTAATTATATTTATGGTTTTAAAGCCTTGATAGCTTTATAATTGCGTATTCTCCTCTGTCAGATAAAGACTGTATCTCAGCTCCTCTAGGAGTCTGTTGTTATTGTTGTTTTTATAGCTTTGCTCCAGTTAGGAGAATGATTTAATATTAAACATTAAAGCATTCCCTTTTTGTCTCTCAGAGATAGGCATTTTAATCCTCTGTAAGAGGCAGCGTATGTCTGTCTGGTGAAGCAGTGTCGTGCTCCTGCATTAGCAGACATGGTGGTGACAAGTTAGAATTTGGGACCAAAGGTGGCATTAGTCAAAGATGTATGTATAGAAAATCCTGTTTCTTCCCCCAGTGTTCATTTGCAACAGAAACGAAATCCTGCAGAAAACAAAGAAATTTATAGAAAAGATGTACAGACAGCATAAATCTGAACTCCAGTTTTTAAAAGCTTGGGTTGAGAGGGCGTAGTTTGAGTCAGTTTACCCTAACCCGTAGGTCACAGGCAACATATCACCTGCCAGCCCCTCGATACTTCTCATCAATACAGGAAATTATGAATCTGTGCCAGATGGTGCTGGTAGTGATAGCTAAGGATGATACCGTCCTCAGCACACCACTTCCTTATACTTGCACCCAAAGAATAGCAAAGCTTTGAAACTATGGGGCTGGGGACCTGATTCTCCTCCACTGGGTGATGTCTCTTAAGGGAATTAGAGTGCCACCTTCTGAGAGGATGGTGGCTATAAATGAGTGGAAAAAAAGAACAGGTTTCTGAAGGTGTCCTGATGCTTAAAGTTCGTAGTCCTTTGACTACTGCCTGTCTTGAACGTTTGAAGAACGGAACACGAGGGCACAATATCCTGAGATGCAATACATATATTTAAGGTTATGGGTACATACGCACCTTTCCTCCAAAAAAATCCCAAGGCATCGAAGAGAAAAATTAAGAATATCATCTTTATCACAGTAATGTTGACAGCTCAATTTTAGAAGTGCCCTTCTGAAGTCCTTCTTAAGAACTGTCACATCTGGAAAGCAGTCAGACTCTACAATATAGAAGCACTGGGCCTGACTATGTCCTAATTTACTCAGGTTCAGCACTCACTGTATGTAGTGAATGATTAAGTCCGTTTGTCTGATACTTACGTCAAAGGAGAAGTACTTACATGAAGACAGGTACTAGAAATCCTATTAAATCATTCAGTCCATATCTTTTCCACTGATAAATGTCTACATAATATTATTACATGGTTTGTTTACAGCAAGTTTGTACTTCTATGATCATTTTGAACCAGCAAGATTCTTCTGTAATGTATGTAGTGATATACTTAGGTAATTAAATTTTTATTTCTTTAAGTAGCTGTGTCTGATTTTGCTATATTTTCTCCCAGAATCATCCTAAAGAACTAGGTTTAACAGTGATGCTATTCATAATTCTGTAAAAGTCACCTTTAAGATAAGCCATACATATTTATTTATTTAAGTCTTTTCTCAGCCTTTCCAAGGCCTCAGTCCTGAATGTCCCTTCAGTTTGTCAATATCCTTTTTTTTAACTGAGACACCATAATAGGGCTTTTCAAACACTGAATAATTCCAGTGATTCTGTAAAAGAAGTATTACTTTCCTGCTCTGCGCTCTCCTAGGAAAATACATGCAGTTGTAAGACACAAAATAGTAAAAATAAATCCTTAGAAACTTCTCTAAGAAACCATACCTATAACTTTACATTATTTTAATGTAATTTGCACCTTTAATGGATCTGATCTATTTAACCTAAGTACAATCTTAATATTTACCCTATACCTATAATCTCAATATGTTCCAGATATCTACAGGAGTAAAAATGAACTCTAAGGACAATAAAGATTTTTGTTTTGTGATAGAATTTTGCTAAAGAATGGCAAGAATATATTCTCCCCTTCTCCAAACAGTATCCATTCTTCTGATGACACAGTGTGTGTTTCCCTCTCTCCCTCTGCTTTAATTCTCATTCCGTCAAAAATCAGAATCCTGTGACTGATGTTCAAAATGAGCTGAGGTGATATTGAGGTTTTGAACTTTATCTGAGCATGTCACTCACTTGAAGGCATTCTAGACCTCAGATGGCTCAGTGCCATTTTTCAGAAATGAGACAGGAACAAGTATTGATTTTTTTTTTTCTTTTAAACTGGGTACCTAATGAGCAAATGAAGATATGGTTGATCCTGGATTTATTAGGTGATCTAAAAGAGGCTTCTCAGAGTTCAAATGTATGGAGAACAGTTTATTGCGATTCTACTTTTTTTTTTTTTCTTTGAGGGACATTGTTTCTATAATGTTACTGAAATTTGGAGCATAGATTAGACCACTTATACCATATTGCATTTCCATAGAAAACTGAAAGATATTGCTTGGTAAAAATATATTCTTTGGATCTGACAAGAGACTGTTACAGTACTACAGCATATTCTTGTTGGTACTTGAGAAAGTAAACAAAATTAAAAGCCACTGGGAAAAGAGAATACATTGCTCCCTGAAGGTACAATTGTTTCTTCAAGCTGAAAATTACAGATTTATAAGAAAAGCCAAGTACTTTCTCAAAAAAGAGTGACATGTCTCAAATATGCAGAAGTTAAGTGAGATAAATATATTGAGCAGACAACTGAATCCAGTGAACAGACATGAGATAAATGTAACCTATCTTAACAAAAAATTATTAGTGTACAGATGAATGGAAAAAATCTTCAGATCAACTAGAACTGGGAATCATCTAAAAACTTTACCAAATAAAATGGGAAGTCCTACAGCCACATGTATATAGTTATTGAGGCAAAAAAAAGATGCAGACTCACTACAAGTATGGAGGTCTTAAAAGCTTTCAGCAGTTTATGATGCTACCATAGATGAAGGGGTGGGGCCTGACCAGGTCTAGGTCCCATCTGCCACAGAAAGGAGAGGAGGTTAGAGGAATCATGTAAGGGCCAGAGAAGTAGAGACAAATGCTCAGGCCACCAGGCTTGCTGTTCCTGCTATGACCAGCACAGATGACAGAAAAGTGCTTTCACTGGGAGGGATCACATCTCTTCTCTCTCCTCTTCCCAGTCACCAACCAGTGCAGCCCCAAGAAGGCTGTAAGAAGCCCAGTTTTCAGGGGTGAAAGTATAGGTAAAGTAGGCAGAAAGACAACAGCTGCTTTGCTGTCTGGGACATCTGCCAACTGTCTATTCTGTCTGTCGGTCCACAGAACTGGTCAGTACCAGGAAAACCTAAATTAGGTGGTTCAAGTCCATAGATTTTCAAAAAGAAAATTTATTTGCAGATTTAACATAGAACTGTGTTAATAACTCGTATATTTTTCTGAGTTCAGTGAGAACTGAAGCTACCTACATTTTCTGATGCCTAATTACTCTTCTAAATCTACCCTGGAATGTTATATAGGATTGAATCCTTAAAAAGTAATTCAGAAATAAAAAACTTCATGCTCTGAGAACATAGGTGGTCTTGGGGCACCCTTCTTTGAATTGATCATTGTGTTTTTCTTCCTTTTCTGATCTACAAAGATTACAAACTTATTTTGAACATATAGACAAATGTTCACCAGCTGTATGTTTCCAGAGTTAATTCAATATTAACTCATATTGCCTCTTTCAAACTTATTCATCTTATTATTGATTCATTAAACATGATCATTCTTTAAAGGAAAGACAGCTTCATATATTATATTGTAATGCATTATTGCTGGAATGAGGGCAATATAGCTCCTGATTTGAGAGAGAGAGAGATGGAGAACACATTTCCATGTCAACATGTTCCCTTCACTTGTGTTTCTCTCAGTTCCGGTGTCCTGTGTTCCTTCTCAGACATGACTTCATTACAGTACAGAAGAAACTCACCCCTCTTAGTAAGTGAAGTTTACTTGGGAGTGAAGAACTGCTATAAGAATTACAGCACTAGGAAAGTAAGCAGAGCTTGGGGCCAAGTTTTTATTAAAGAAACTCCCCACAACTGCTGTGTATGTTACTGGAAAGTTTCCCCGTGGGCTGCTTGAGGAGTTAGTTACCAGTGATGCATCAAAGGAAAAGGTGTCGCTTAGTGGCTCTGCTGCCAGTGGTCCTTACTAATCTATATAAAAGTATTATGCCCCGTGTGCCATTCGTATAATCCCAGTTCCTCCAGACATCCCTCCTCACGAAGCCAGACTAATTTTTGCAGGCTAAACTAAGAAATTGTTTGGAAAACCAAAGTAGTTTTACTATGAAAATACGCAATGAGAGCTTGCAATTCACTATAGCATTTGGGCATGTGAAGACATAAAACAAGATGTAAGAAAAACCACACCATGTATGTGAGTGGGTTATTTTCTAAGGAAGGGCTTTTTCATACTTAAAATTTTGAAAGTGACTGAAATGCCGTAAAAGTATGGTGGCACCAGGTTATTTATCTTAATTGAAAGAACCAAAGAATCATTTCCATTCATCTTCAGAATGCAAAGTTATGTCAGGCTCTGATACTATGATGTAACAAATGATACATTGTCCTACAGCAGCATGTAAAGAAAATACTGTATTTGTATATATACATACATATATATGTGTGTGTATATATATATTTTTGTATATATATATATAACAGCTGTACCAACACTGAAAGACCCATCTTTAAGAAATGGATATTAGCATGAATAATCCACAATCATATTGTAGTTTCAGTGACCCTTTATGTCTGCCTCCCTGCAACATTAATGATTAGGTGTAGTAAATCAATGTATAATAATTAGCTTGGGATTACAGAATCCATTTGAATGCCAAGCAATAAGTCTTTATGTTAAGATGGAAATTCTACTGCCACCCATTTATTATAAAAGTCTCTCTGAGAATCTGATCTAATGTAATATGCTGTCCAGAGTATGTATAATAATCTAAATAGCATTACTAAAATTAGATACGGTAGTGTTGATAAGTTAAGTGCATTTCCAGCAACATATTTTTTATGAAGAGTGTTTATTACTAACATTGGCTTATATTCAGCTCTAAGTACTTGATAAAAATTCCTGGTGTAAAAAGGATGTGTAATCACTCATTCATCAGTAATTCTTTATTATTTCATTTTCTCTTGGGAAAGAAAAGATGCCATATGCATCAATCAATCGATCAAATAATAATGTGAAAATCTTAATCATGGTAAATGCATTCTGAGAATATCAGTTTAGGACCAGACCTATCAATTTTTACTGACATGAGCTGGCCTTTCAAACCCAGTGTGACAATTTACATAAGTGAAGATTGTCCCTCTCAGCAAGGGCTTTGATGGCTCGATCCTTCAAATGAGCACAGAATAGTTTTTTGATGCACCTGTCTAGTTAGCCTAATCTTGTAAGACTACAGTTAATTAAAGCCAATTCATAATGAAAATTCAGCTTTTACGCTAGATTTTGATTGTTTTTTTTTTTTCCATTTTCCTTTTGGACTTTTCTAGCAGCATAAACCAGATAGCTTGTCTGACTCTGAATACAGCAAGATCCACCGTGCCAGTAAAAAAGAAAACACAAGCCAACTTAGCTGAAGCAGGGAAACAAACAGATCAGGAGAGCATTAAGTAACTGTCCTCCTACTAAGCCCCAGTTTCACACCGTGTTTGCCCCATAGTCTGTCAGATCATGGCTGAGCAAAGCAATGCTGGGAGTTAATGCTCTTGTAAAGCATATGTATCGCTAGCAGAATCTTTTCCTTGCTGGGCTGATTTAAGGGTAGATGGCAGTCCTAGTAAGTCGTAGAGAATGTTTGCTGCAAAGCCCCTGCAATGCCATCTTGAAAGGCAGACAGTGAATGGAGTCTCAGACACAGCAGGATATTACTAGATCCTTTCAAACCATGGAATACAGATATGCAGACCTTTGCAATCTTTATAGCTTTTAACTTTCCGGAGGGAGCATTATACTTGTGAAACCTTTACAGTATTTTTAGACCCTCCTTTCCCAGTAAAGTTTCCACAGGAGGGTAGAAAAAGGCTATCAGTGCTCCAAATGTGTGTTTCTGGGCACACAAATCTGTTATTTCTCCTGGACCAACTATGCCTACTGAATCCTGCACAGATAATCAAAATGTAAAAATATACAAACATTGGCAGCCAATAGGGGGTCTTTTCATCTCAAGCAAGAAAACAGAAGTAATTCTGATAGCTTTTCCAAGAGAGGCCTGGTGGGGCTTATTTGCCAAAGTTTGAATCTGTAATAAACAGCCTACTGCTGTTTCTATTTTGAAGTCTTCATATTTAACATTCGTTGATGGATTGCCATGTACAGAATGTGTATAAACAAAGTGATGAGAAGAGACTTACACATGAATGTCATGAAAGCAGACTGTTTATAAGTACTCGTCTTGTTTAGAAATGTTCCTTTAGTTCTGTGGTTTGTGAAATAACTCAGCCAATGAAATGCAATTTATCATTGGATGCTGTATGTGGACAACACACCAGTGGGAAGACGAAAGCTGTTAAAATACCACCTGCTTTGTAGAAAGGAATAGATGTTTTGGAATATCCCGGTGTTTTCAGTGACATTCAAGGCAGAACATTTCATTCTAATTTTCCTCTCCTTGGAATTGCCATGCTCTGCAAGCAGAAGTCCTTCCATTTTTTTCTTCAGGTAGGAAGCACTTCAACACAGTACTATAACATTTAGTTAAATATCAGAGCTTTAGATTTTGGTTACAGCAGACTTAGATTCCAACTTTATTTAAGGTATCATAAATTTTCTTATACGTACAGATACAGATATGGTACATATGCAATGTATAGCTATATGGTAAACTGCGACAGCATGAGAAAACAAAGATTTCATGGTATGAATCTAGGACTGGCTATGGGTATTCACGTTTTATTGGGGAGGAAAGAAAGAATCATTGGCAGCAGATTGGATTCAGATAATAACGTTGATGGTAATAAGGGGAAGAATTTTAAAGTATATGAAGAAAAATGTTTAACATGTTAAAAATTTACTTTTAATGTTGAAAAATTTATGCTTTGAAAGAATCCCTAGAAGTTTGTAAGTGGATTGAATAACTTTTAAATGAGTTTGACCCAAACCAAACCCACACACTTTGGTTTCTGAATTAAAAAAAAAAAAGTTTATCCATTTTGTTTTATGTTTGATCTCTAAGTAGAAAGAGTACTCTTCTCATATTTTTCACCTGTGATATGTTTCAGTGTTTTCAAAAGAGCACCAGAACAACCATACTCAAAATTGAGTAGTCAGTATACGCAGTGTAACATACTACATGTATTATAGGTTGATTTTCAAAACAGCTATTCTGGAAATATTGCAAAGCAGCAGTTCTTAAGCAGAGCATTTCCTAAGTTTTAGGAATATTATGGCACCTGCAACTTTCCCTTTATTACACCTGTTAAACTATAATAAAAGCTAAAATATGTTAAATGACTTCTTAATAATTTTTCTTGTTTGAGCAGAATGCACAACAGAAAATGACAATTTGAACACATGCTGATATAAGCATATGGGGTGTTAGTGGTGGGAACTTAAGATGCTTTAGGCAGCTTAATCTCTCCAAGAGAGATGCACATAAGATCAGTTTTCTCCTTGAGGATGAACTTTGAAAAGTAATAGATAGGCAGACATTTTCCAACACAATGCTTCTCTAACACTGTAGCTCTCCAAATTAGTATTTGAGTCAGAATAATGGAACGCAATAAAATTAGCTCATACAACCTATACTTTCTTACCTCTGGGTAAAAATGATTGTTTCTTATTCGTGTCTTCTTTCTAGTCCCTAGTGCTAATACACCGATTTTTCTTCTACAATCCTTTAATATACCAAACACTCTTCTTTTAACTTATTTAACAGAATAGGATCTTGTAGCGCTCAGCTTTCTAATGATTTTGCTTTTTGTTAACACTTTACTCTCTAAACCTCTTTTTTTTGACTTTTCAATAATACCAGCAATTTAATGAAGGCTTGCCTCTTAAAGCATAGTATGTGCCTATGCTCTAATATAACCTGTTGTGTGTTTGAGGAGGTAGATGGGAGGGGTATTAATTCATGGGGACTTGTGAATCCGATATCTCAAGGACAGCAGTTCAAGAGAAGACGCTCATCTCCCCTGCCAGTTCAAGGCTGATGATCCCCATGCCTGTTCTCAGTGAGTTCAACAGCAAAATTGTCACTGTCTTCAAAAACTGCAAAGATAGCGTACTCTTGCAAAGGCAATTATAACCTTGCCGAGAAGTGTCCATCTTTCTGTTCACTCTACTGTTGTACATAATAAAGGTAATGAACCAATGAACTCTGGCCTACCTGAAGTCACTGGCAAAATTCACTGCTGTTGGTTGGTCTGGGATTCTTTTTCTGGTCAGGGTGTAAAGGTACATTAACTCCTATAGAAAATCACACCATCTGTCTCAGCCATATTAGTTACAGAATCCAGTATAACTGATTAATAGTATGTTTTTTCTTTTTCTAAATAGTTTTATCTAGTTACTTTCAAATACCATATACATATTGGCCATCTATGCACTGCTGTTTGTGCTTCAGTATCCATAAATAAGTTTTGACATGGTCTTGATCTTTTAAAAGTTGACTGCAACTGGTATCAGCCAGTTCTTGGAAGAAAATCAGCCATAATTTACCTTTACTAATCACTTCACATACTGTTTAAACTACAGTGGGTTAATGTGGTGGATGTACATGTTATTAATTACAAAACTGGAGAACATCCTCCAGCTGAAATTAATTAATTATGTTCTTTTAGGTGGGAGAAGTCTAGTGTGGCAGTTGAGATGTAGGGTCATGATTTCCTGCATCAGTTTTATAGTTGATTTTATTAGATGTGACAAGCTTTGCACTGAAGCTAGAGTTTTTTTTCATACAATAATGCTACTGTTCTTCTCCTATTTTTGGTGCAACTTACCAAAAATAAGAGTCTTTTCAACCATTTTTCTTATTATTTGTTGGTACGTCTGGACTTTCCTTTCGTAATTATAGTGTACTTTTGAATCCTTTTCTTTTCACAATAACTCTGCAACAATCCCCCTATTAATGTTTTTTACTTTACTTGGAAATATTAACAGTTCAAACATTAAGTCAAATGTGCACTCCCAGGCCAATTACTGTTTATTTCATAGTTTCCAATGCATGCTGATCCTTGTTGACACTTGTATCTATACTGAGTTCTTTCACATCCCAGGATCCTGTCTGATTGTAAATAGCCAACAATGTAATGTATTATTCAAAGTGATGAAGCTCTGTTAAGGTGGTAAGTAATGCTTAGCAGAACGGTCTAAAGCTTTAGAACTACATGGTTCTAAACAGAAAATTAAGAAAATTAAGAGTAGGAAAATCTGCTTTTCCCAAATATCCCTCTAAAATAAACCAATCAAAATATGAAGATTTACAAGCATGGATTTTTTTTTTTTTGCGATGAAACAAATTGAGAAAAAGTATCAGTTTTCTCACTTACTTTAAACAATTAAATGCAGCATCTAAGGGCTTTTCTCCATAGGTTTTGCTTTTCTCAAATCCTGCTGATTTAGAAGCCAACACAGCTAAAATACAGTAGGAACAGACCTATAATTAGGATTTAAGAATGTAGTAGTACAAAACCAAAAATAGTGCATTCTACTAAATTTAAAGGAATGAGCTATGCTTGTATAACACCTTTACACTGGAGCTTTATGAGAGGTTGTTCCAGTGTAATTATCCTAGTATAAAATTGCACTCTAGTAAAAAAGTTAGGGCAAAAAGCAGTGTGCAGACAAGGCTGGTATTTCCATGAGCTGGGCTATTTTTCTGTCAGCCAGTATACCCAAACATCAAACAAAACCTAAGCAATTATCTACACTAATCCTTCCCAATGTGAAGTTGCAGCCCAATGTGAATTCAAAAGCATCAAGTTGCAAATCCTTCAAAAAGAGCATTTACAACTTAAAATGGAAACTCCAACAGAGTTCTAACTGTAATAGTGTGACTACTGCAGCGATTATTCTTTATTGCCATGGCATTTACTGCTGAAATAGTGGTGGGCAGATCCTAACATTCTCAAAATTAATGTGCAGAAGCATCCTCATGTGAGGTATTGCCCAAGGTATGGTGTTTTGAAATGTAATATATCAAAATGATGATACTTCTCCATTTAAGTTGTTCTGGTCACTCACTTCATACAATTGCCACTTTAAAGGTACTTATCATAATTTCAGAATAAATATATATGAAATCAGAGAATCTGAAAAGCATTTGGATTCTGACTAGTATTAATGAGGACTTGGAAAACGCCAGCCTATGTCCAGAAAAGCTGCTTTATAGCTGAGAGAATATTATGGTAGAGTGTTCTCTTGTAATGAAAAACAAAAATGTCAAGTCTTTCAGGAATTGCCTGATGGAAAGTAAACACCGGAGTATGAACAATGAAATGGAGGCATTGTATCTAAGAGAGAGTTCATAAACTCTATTGTACTCGATTTCCTCCTTCTTAATACAAAAGAGATCATACAGTTGTTAGTTCAGTTGCCCTTATGTGTTCATGCATATTTGAGCCTGTAGTGATCCACAGCCTATAATTAAAAAAAATTGCTTCTATGTTTCAAAGTTCATTTAGATCATGATGCTGAAAGTGCTGTAAAAATGCAGTGTTACTGCCAGAAATGCAGAAACACTGCATTATTTACTTTTAATATTGAAAGTATTTCATATCTAATCTATATGCTTGTACTGTAATACATATTGGAGGTGATAAGAATCTTATTATTTTGTTATCTTTTATTTGTGATAGTTACCCTAGTAGCTGACTAAAAAAAAATCTGTGAAAACAAAAAGAAATCAGAAATTCTGAGAGATTATAGGGTTAGCTGAAAAAGAGTTGCTCATCGGCCTTCAGACTGAAACTCAGAAAGGAGGGACAAAGAGAAAGCTAGCAAGTGGCAACAGCAAAAGAAAACCCCCTTGCACAGAAATGAGGAAGGGAAATGGACGTCCCCTAATATCTATGGAAGCAGTGTAAAATAGTAGTCACTATTTTACAACAAAGATGCAAAGTGGAAATAAATTTTAAAATGTTTTTAAAGCCTTTATGCAGGTCCCAGTGAGAATTCCTTCAGTGTTGCTACTTAACATGATATTTATGTTGCAATCTCATTCTAACAGGAACTGCACTTCCCTATCACAAGGGCAATATGTAAGTGTAATATATGTAGAGATATGTAACATAAAGATTAAGGCGAGCTTTAACAGCAGGTCTTCTGGTTGGAACTGCATACCTGATGTTCACTTACGAATGAGAAACAAAAGGAACTTACATTTTCTGAAGTTAATTGTAGGTTGGGCTGGTAATTCTGACCTCTGATTTTTCATTTCAGTCTTTTAACTTCCTTTATCCAGACTGATGCTTCCCTTCAGTCATAAACATAGTTGGGGCTCACAGCATCTAACTTCAAGCTCTAACAATCTCAGTGCCAGGGATAGGAGGGCCAGATCCCCTCTGTTGCTAGTAGACCTTCTAAAAGCTAATTGTTAGGTGACTCAAGGTGTCCTTCAGAAGAATCCATCTTCCTCCTTACCGACTCTGTACAGAGCCTCTTCTGACCTACAAGCCTAGAGTTCATTTGTGGTTTTGCCTTTTTATTTTCCTCTGAGGTGATTTTTAGCCTCAAATCTGAAATAAACAAACAAGTATATTACTACCACCACCTTCAGAACTTTCAATGACCTCTCAGTACACATTATTATACTCCCTTACATTATAGGAATCACTAAACCAGGATCTTGTTCAAACGAAATTCTAATGGGTTTACTGAGAAAAGCCTTTTACCCTGTGGGTTTGTTATATATATTTTTTATTTTGAAAATGTCTTTTCAGCCAGATGCTTTATTTTAATTAATTCTTATCACAGAGACATCTTTGTCATAAACTACTTCTAGAACAGATGAGCACAATTATGTAAGTGCTTTTGTTTACAGGATTACTGAAAGAATTAGTATTTCACAACGAGAAGTGCTGTTATAATTTTATCTTTAATTTTTCCAACATCCTTGATATTTAAGACAGTTTTAATACTATTATTATTGAACTGCAAAAAACTGTGTTGAATTTATATTGATTTTACATGTGTGCTTACACTCAGGAAAATGGCATTTCAAAACCTTTTCTAAATTTCTACAAATTTTCTCTTTTATAGTAAACAGTACAGAATACATTCTATCAATGCCAGTGTTTGACTGTAGAAGGAAACCTGCTACCTTGTATCACAAAGTACTACAGAACTTAAGAATGTATTTGCCTTTCATTTGTCTCTATGGTCCACAAATCGTGATGCCACGTAGTAAGTTCAGCAAATTTGACTATACAAGCATGGAGTCTTTAACAACAAGAACAACCTTTGTACTAAAGCTTATTGTTTTCTTTTGCAATGCAAGGCATAAAAACATGGAAGAGATAACTCAAATTTCTAAGTGTTTGTCACACAAGGTCAAAATCATGCCAAGTTTTTACAGGCTTTGTAATTCTGAAGTTTCTCGCTAAACAGAAACAATAATTCAAGGTGATCAGTGGAAAAAAAACCCCACACAACAGAATGATAATGTGCAAAGGAGTCTGGACATACATTTTTTAGGTTTCATTACAAAAGTTACTTATACTTCAGATGCAGTCCTGCTCTGACCTACAGGTAGCTGAGGCTTTCTTTTTTTAAAGATCAAAATCAAGATCTAAAATTAATTGATGCCTCATTATTTGAGTAGGACTTTTTTTGATGAACAAATTAGTCATTAGAACTAGGCTAAAGCCTATGAATCTCTATCACTGTGATGTATCATGAGATACAGTGCAACTTCAGTATTGCTCTTTTACTACTTAATGGCTTGAATATATACTGTGAGTGCAGAATTTTGTAAGCAAAACAACGAACATCTTCCAGAAGTAAAACTGCTGATGTGCACTACTCCATGGTCTCTACATGCCAGCCTGTATCAGCTTTGCAAGAACATCTCCTCAAGCATCCAAATCAATTCAGCAACAACCACTTACCACTCCACCAAACACCCATAAGGTCTTAGTTTATTTTGACATGTCAAATATAAGAATAGATACAAATGATGTGATCTTACCTGGCATATGTAGTGTACGTTACTGTAAATTGCTACCAGGCTTAACTGGTGAGAACTGAAAAGAGAAAAAAAAAAAACCCAACACCTTACATGAGACTGCATGAGGTTTCTAAACACAATGACAGGGCAGTTTATTGTAAAGAAAAAAATTAAAATGTCACGGCAACACCCTTCCCCATCTCGTGAAGCTCATGCCGCATGAAGCTGAGGCCTACCTGCCCGCAGCCGCCTCAGGGCAGACATTGTTGAAAACCGGTACCGTTCCACTGACAGAAAGCGGCGGGAGGCGCGCGGCGGCCCCGTCGGCGCCGTTCCCAGAAAAAAGCGGGCATGCGCCGCGCGGGGCACGCCGGGAAGGGTCCGGCGCGTGCCGAGCGCCTGAGGCCATCGAGGCGGAGTGCGGAGGCTCTGTGTCGCGGACGAGGCTGCAGCTCTAGCAGATCGAAGTCGGGCCGTCTGTCAGCCCCAGGTAAGGCCCAGCAAGGGCAGTCGTTCGTTCGGCGAAAGGGGACTCTCGTCGGGAGCTGGGACGGGCCGCGAGACGGGCGGGGCCTGGCGGCACCCCGGGCAGTGCCGGTGCGGGGCCAGGTCCGTGGTGAGCGGGCTGGGCTGCTCCTGGCTGTGGTACCGAGCTGTGAGGAGAGCAGCTCCTGAGTTGCGACTGTGCTGAGTTTGTTCTCTAGGAGGCTTTGCTTTGTTGTTTTTCTTAATAAAAGAAACGAGTATAACTAATAAAAGCTAAATTGGGTGTTTTTTGTGGAACAAAGAGGTAGATGGCTATGCAGGTTTTATCTGAAAAGTGATTGCATTTTCTGGAGAAGATTGAGGCGATGCTATTGAGCAAAACAGCGATTCTGTTATTAGGAGGATTTATTTCATTATTTAGCCTGATGTTACTCATGTGGCATTGTGCATTACTGACGTTGGTGTCAAAGGGCAGTCATGTGTCCTGCCATCACATGGAGAGCCTTCTGGCAAGTGTCAGGTCACTGTGATGTGTCATGTCAGCACCAAAGCCATTCCTAAAGGATGTGGCCTTGTCTCTCCTGCTTTCAACACTGTTATTCTAGTGAGTCCAGTGCTGGCATTTAGGGCAAGAGTAGCCTTTTTTTGTAGCCCCAGTAGGATGGGAAGGCTACAAGAAGTTGAAGTTAGTAGTCTTCACCTTGAACTGTCGCTATGATAAATGGAAAAACAAAAACTGCCTCATTACTGGTGTGAACTGATGGTGAATTAGGAGATTTAAGCAGTTAGAAAATGAATATATTTCTAACCTTATAGATAGCAGTGGTTCCTAAGGGCTTAGGTCTGCTGTATAAATCCTTTGTTAATGTGACAGTCTGTCAAAGACTTTTTTTTCTTGTTTTGGTCCAGTTATTGCGTATTTATGTGGAATAAGGATAATAATCTCATTTAGTATGCATTGTTGGCAAGCACCAAAAATACAGCTTTTACACCTACTTTTTTTTAATGTTCCTCTGACTTAAAAGCTCTCAAGAGTCATGTAGAAGGAAGGAACTAGTGGGACATTTTTTAGAGGGGGATTTTAGAAAATTTGCTAAGTCTGGAATCAAAAGCAATTGCTTGAAGGGTTGCTGACTAACAGGCTTCATATACATACTCTGATACTGCAAGTAATGATTAAAACTCAGCATTTCTGAGAATTATATTGCCATACTTTCTCAGGCAGACCAGCATGCCTGAACTGTGACCAGAGGAGCATGTTAACAGCCACTATCCATAGTTGTATAACATGGCAGACACTGCCTGATCACACTTTTAAGAGAAATATAGTCAAGAGCAGATCTGTTCTTGTTTCAAAGCCCTAATGAGCAATTGTAAGTGTTACAGTACATAAAATATTAGTCTCTTTCAGTGAAGCTAATGTCAAAACTGAATATTTAATAATGTATTTGCTTTTTTGCATAGCTTAAAGAAAGGTATTGCTGAATATAAATCTACAGAGATGAAAGTGCCAATAGTTAGTGTTTTTCAGACAATAAGGCTGGGAATTGTAGACCTGTCCTATTTTTTGTTCTCCTTACAAATACAGGTGTTATAGCTTGCACAAAATGGGTATCAGGTATCTGCCTAATCCAATTCTTTTTTAAGTCCTTTGCTTACTGTGTGAGTTTTAGAGGCAATAGGACTTCAAAATCGCTTACCACCTAGGTGAGTCCTCTTCGGAGCATTGATTTCCCCAAGATCAATTATTGTTTTTTAGTATTTTTTTTAAGTACCTGAGAACTCTTAACTTTTTTCTTTTTCTTTTCTGTCACCAAAGTGGGTATGTAATGAAAGTGAAAATTGGGATGGAAAATTGGGAGGAAGGAGGCTTTAAATGGAAGCCATTAGAAATGGTTTGTATGGCATACAGAAGGGTTTTCAAAGTGTAGTAAGTATTTTGCAGGAATAAGCAACAAAATTCTCAAGTGTGGCTGCACTGCAAAGAAAGCTAAGATATTAGTTAATGTTTAATCATTCCCATGTCAATTTAGTGTTTAGTATTGCTCCCTCTATGCTGAGGAGACTCCTAAAATAGGACATCTGCCACAAATTCTCTTTGGAGAGCTAGTTCATGAACTAATCAATTTCTTCAGCACACGTGTCCCTCTGAAAAATTTAAGTTACAATATCAGTCAGATTCAGATAGTCGAAGTAACAGGACTTTCTTTTGTGATTAATAATATAGATGATGATTCACTGAATGAATTGAAGAGTTCTGGAAATCAACGAAAATGAAAAAGAAAAGCCCTATTGTTCTATCAAATAAAGCTAGAGAAATTAGAGTCAAAAGAGGCAGGCACCTCGCTAATGAAAAAATGTAAAAAGAAATACACAGCTCAACAGTCTCCTGCACAATATGTTTTTAATTCTTTTCTTGTTCCTTGGACGAGGTGATAACAGCGTTCCAGTTTAATCCAATAACCTATCTCCAAAATGATCAGTGTTCATATTTCAAGCCTTGGTTCCTTTCTGCTTTGATTCAGCTCATATGGTTCCTACCCTTTGATTCTGTGCTCACCTCTTCTCCATGCGACTTGACCTTTTGCAGCTTTTCTCCCCCCTCCTATTTGCCACACTCCCTTTCTCCTCTCTCTTTCATCTTTCCATACATATTAACTCAGCAGGATTTTTGCTCTAACCTTAATTTTCCAGCATCCCAAAGCTTCACAGCTAAAAGGTTGCTGCTAATCCTCTTTCTATTTCTCTTTCTTTATAGTGTATTTTATTCATCCACTTTCGTTTCCAGAAATACTTTGTATACATAGACATTTACTCAGACTTGTGTATTCTCCAGAAGATACCATTTTTCTAAGCCATTTTTAATGCATTTTCAGGATCACCAGAGGTGACAAATGTAGAACCATATCTATATGAGGAAAATTCTTATTTTTAGTACAGCATTAAAATTGTACGATATTGAGAAAAAAATTGCATCCCAGCAATCAGGCAGAGGAAATCACTTCTGTTTACCATAGATGAGAAAGAGAGATCCTGCTATCCTTCCAAATCAGTCACAAAATTAAGTGGACAGCATATGGGTGAAAGTGTCAGGTTTTCAGTATGCTAAACTCTATTAGGCTAATTCTGCAGATCAGGTTGCCTGAATTTGGAGGTTGGTTAGGGGGCCAAGGTGCTTAAAACTGTTCTAATGTGGCACAGTTCTAGGGCCAAGAAACGCTACCCGTACATGACAACTTTAAGGTAAAAGGCTTGCAGAACTCTCCTTTGAACCCACAGGCACTGTAGCTTCATTCACAATTACAGATGGGCTAGGCAGAATACTCCTTGAGGAAGAACTCCAGGAAAAAGCAAAGCTAGAGCAGAAGTTGGAGCTTTTTGCACAGATGGCCACCTCCATAGTAAAGAGAACAATCCATGGGAGAGGATTAGCTTTGACCTTTTTCAGCATGGAGGGTAATGCTTGAAGAAGGTTAGGAAGGATGTTTCCACAGTACCAAATAGTCTGAATCTCTGCATTTTTTTAATACTCTTAATGAACAAACTGTGTAGAAAATGTTTTCTCTTCTATGGAAGCTTACTCTCCTGGAATTCAAAGAATATTTATTGGCATGAACAATTCCCTTATGGTTAGGGTTTTGGTTTGGGTTTTTTTTAGTTGAATTTTGAAAATGACAGACATTAATGATGTCTGTAAAATTCATATGCTTAATTGCATTAAAACAAACCATCCTGTTAGGATACAGCTGTGTAAATTCTCTGAGATCATAGAATTTAATGCAATAAAATAAATGCAATATAAATCGTTTTTTGAAAAGTGTTAGAGCATGTTCTAAAAAAAATGAGTTGTGTGGAATCCTGAATCTAATAAAGTGAAAAGCAAAATTCATATCAATGTCAATGAGATGATGGTTCCATCCCATTCAAAAAGGGATTTTCAGCATCCCCTTCAAGTGGGCTTTCCCACTAAATGTTTTGACACTATGGAAGACAAAAAATTACTGTCTTAGATTATTGGGAACTGTGTACCAGCTGGTGAAGGATTGGATTCTTAGCTAATGAAATTCGCTCCCTGACAGCACACTAAGATGGTCAGTGCATGCATGGTGCACTTTCCCTGGGGGCGGGGATGGAAGAAAGAAAGAAAAAAGAAAAAAGAGGTTTTGTGAAGGACATTTTGTCAGTCCCAGTTGATTGTAAGTGGGACAGACAGGGCATTGCTCTGTGAAGTCTAATGCAAAACACCTGCAGAGTATTTTGTCACAGAAGTCAATTTGCCTGCCAGTTTTCAAAGAAAAGCAATTTGAATTAAAGCTATCAGGTTTTGTATCTCTTCTGATCTTTCCACTTTACTTTTACATTTAAGCATGTGCTTGTAAAACAAAAAGATATCACATGGCAAATTTTAATGTTATCTTAGGAAGTAATTCCCCTTTGCATTATTTGCTGTCCATTCTTTTTGCCAAGACTTACATCTAATAACTTTTTTCAAAGACTTTGCTTCAGAGGAAATAATACATGTCTAATCCCCCATACCCCTTAAAAGTAGTGGTCTTAATATTTAAAAAAAAAAAAAAATCCTTCTAATAAGCTCCCATTTGGTAAATGCGTACTGTCTGTACTTCTAGAATAAAAATAATACTGGCAGAAATAATAAAAATAACCCCAGATGACACACAGCCCTGCATAGGAGTAAAAGGAATAACCACAAGAAAAAGCATTTGTTCTTTAGCTTTGTTTCATTAGGTAAAGAGAGTTATAGTTTCTGCTTTAGGTTGGATAAATATGCTCAGGCTCTTTCTAAACTTTTTTCTAACATCTAGTGAAGATGGTCTCATGATGGGAAATCCATCATGAGAGGATGGAGGGAGGTCTTGGGGGAGGGGAGAGGAAACCTTTTAGAGTTTTTATTGAAAGTTTCCCTACATCATCTTTCTGTAAGAAAGAATATTCTAGTACCTAAATTTTCAGTATCTTTTGGCCAGAAAAGTTTTGATGCTTCAATAGATTTTTGTCAGCAGCTATTCAAGAATATATATAAAGGTTTTCACATAACCATATCTAGGTGTTTTTCATGTTCTGAGACTAGTGTATGTATATTTATATATATTGGCTTCAGTAACCTAATGTTAAGCAAATGTTTGTCACATTTTCCATATGGACATTTTACAGGGTTTCAAACATTGGGCCACTGAAAGAAATGTGTGTCTGATATGGCATGAAAATAGCTTTATAAACCAGGCAGCAGATCTGCATGAGCAGAAAGGAAGGGATCATGCATGTACAATGCATTGTGAACACTGCCCTTTATTAAATAATTAGTGTAATGCTTAGTCAAAGGTAATGTCTAGAAATATTCTAATATAAATAGAAATGAATTTAAACTGGAATATGTGACTAGAAACATTCTGAGATATAGGAGACTAGAATTTGGATCAGTACAGTGGTGGCTGGGTTTATATCTAGAAATGTCACCCAGGGTAGATGATTAAACACAAACGTTAGAGAGCTTGGGAGCTGATGGTCAGGTCTGTTTGTACTTTTTGGATTTTCTTTCTCTTTTTTTTTTTTTTTTTTACCTTCAGGATAACTTGACCTACTAAATATAGTAACTTCTTCAATATATCTGAGATAGAAATACTAACTTTGTAGATACTCCTTCTCAATGAGATTTAAGAGATTTTTTTTCTTTCTTTGTTTTTCTCAGGCTCTGGAAAGCAATTGACTGTCCTTGTTTGATAGTTTTGTCATTAATTTTTCATTTGTCTTTTTCTAATAAGCTATTATATGCTCAGTCTTAATTTACAATAGAATGAAAAACCTTTCTTTTCTTGCTGTAAGCTTGGAAATGAAAAATAAGACTAATGATATTCCAGCCAGGGTATGAAATGTTAGTCTGTGCTGGGTTACAGGTCATTACATAATCTGGTATGCAGCAAAACATGTTAGATTAGAATAGTATTTTCCTCCCCTTCCCAAAGGATTTAATTTCTTAAAGCTGTTGCTTTACCTGTTTAGTTTAGGTCATTTAAATGTTACTGCTTTCACCAGCAGCAGGTGGAAAAATGCTCATATTATTCTGCTGATACCCTCTGAACCTGTTGAAGCAAATTAAGGATGGCACTGATGATCTGTGGTGGCGTTGAAAACCTGCAGATTTTTTTTTTTCTTATTTGTCCAGGTGTCTGTTTTACATGAATCTATGTAAGGTCTGCACAAAATTACACATTAACCTTAAGTATGTTTAGGAATCGCACTAACAGTGCTCGTGGGAGTGTAGTTTTATTCTGTGTGTTGTTGCAGTGTTTGAAAAGCCAATCCAGTACACACTGGGTCAGGTCCTGATTTCCTGTCTGCTATACAAAAGGCTGCAAGGAAGTCACTTTTCCTGCTCACAACAATATGTGGTACTGTTGTGGGCTGTTGATCTAAGGTGGTAGAGACAGTCTAAATGCTGGTGCTCAAAAAGCAGCATAAGATCATGGTGTTTCAGTGGCTTAAAAATTGCTGCTTATTAGAAGAAGTCTTAGAGTTTCTATGCGCACTGAGCATCTGTGAGACTGCTGAAATTGGAACTGTCCCAGATGGCCCTGATAGCAGCGGTGGGTGAACGAAGTATATCAATGGCACCTCAAACACATTGATCCAATTACACGGAAGCAAGTGAAGTTCAGATGCAGCATAGGTTCTGTATCTGTTGTCACTTACAAACATCTGAAGGGTTATTTTGCCCTCTTCCTTTTGAGTCTACCTTGGGCGGGGGGGGAATTGAACATAAGCATATAAGCAGACAGAGTAGTGGAAGAAATCTTCTGTATTTGAGTAGTCTAGTATGGACTCCTTCCCTTTCAAGGGGTTTGTTTGAATCAGCTTATATCTGCCTGGAAAAAACAGGATTATGCTATTATATCAACACAACTGAATGCACCATAACACCTGGGGATATTTTTATCAAGTTGGACAGAGACAATGTAAGTGCCTGGATCTATTGGGCAGTCTTGCTATGCCACCCAAGCCTCCAGGGCATTTCACAGTAGTTTTACAAAAAGAATATTTCCATACCTAGCATACTGACAATTATTTTAATTTGTTTAAATTGGCATAGCCCTGTGGACAGCTTATTTAAAAGCTACACACACTATTATGTGTTCATTCCCTAAAGGTATTTTTACTGCAGGCACATTTGGCATTGAATTAATTATCATTCTAAAATGTGCTTTTAGAGTCAGCCTAGTTTAGCTGGATGAAAAAGCTTTGTGTGGAAGAAATGGTGATTAGAATTTGGGTGCATAATGGTTTACAAATATCAGCTCAAGTAGTTACTTATGGAAAGTGGGTCCATTCTCCTGAAATCAACTGAACTGAATCTTTACATGCTATTAATTGAAACCGCTCATAGTTGTCCTTAGCATAAGTGGAAGCTCATGAGCTTCTCAAATACATTTACATATTCTTTCTGTTCATTGCAAATGGGTTTTTCGGCTTGGTTTGTTTGTTTTCTGAATTGGTAATTCTTTATTTTTAGGTTTAGCTGTTATCTTTTTCTTACTGAATTCTATCCTTTCCAAAGTTCCTATTAAAGTACATGGTGTCTCATAACCTTAAACAAGGGCAATAACACCAAAAATATCTCATGTTGGAGAGGATTCAATGTAAGCAGTGTGATTCAAAGAGAGACATTTCCTAATCTTATGGCCAGGTAGAGTCACATCATTGCTGTGGCTGAGCTCAGATTCAGAAGGGAGTCACAGCCTGGGCAGCATGCCTTCAGAAAGCAGTATGACTTAGGACACACTCAATTTAGGACACACTGGCTGAGTGCTGAAGCCTGAAGCAGTTCTCAGCACTATGTGCATTTTGTTCCTGTATATAGAAGAAATTTCTGTCCCCACTGTTACAGTGTACAGACCTGGAATGGTCAGACACGAATTAGAGAAGGGGATGAAAAGGCATCAAGTTGTATGGGCTTTAACTGCCATGGAAGGGCACATTCACAGGATATCCATGCTAACTAGTTTTTCTATTTTAGTTGACGATTCCTGGCTTATAACTTTGTGATCTCTGAGTAATCATCTTAAAAATTTCTTTCATAGAGAGTTTCTAAATGTAATGTTGCATTGGTTCAGTTCTCCTGGGTGCAGTTTTGTAGTTGAAAATTTGACTTTGATTCTTCTGATCAGCTTCAGAATTTGTAAAGTGAAACAAGATTAACATTTAAAACTGAACATAAATACATTGTAGAAAAGCAGCCAAAGAAAGCTCTGTGTTTGGAAATTTTTGAGTTGGATTCCCCTCATTCTCTAGTCATCTCTATCCTGTCCCACCACGGAAATGTCAGAGCTGCTAATCTTCACAGTGTATCTTTTCAGAGTTGCTTAGCACAGATGTTTCTGTAATTATGATACATTTGGAATAAATGTTTTGTTTAATGGTCCTTAAACTTGTACTTCCATCTGTGACAATGGTAGTGATACCAGGGTGGTGAGCTGTGATGGAACACCGTTAGAAATGGGAGGTGCCAAAAGTAAGCCTGAAATTTCTTGCTTTCATTTGTGTCCCTTCTTACTTTATTATAAGAGAAAATAAGAGCAGGTTTTAATTTCAAGGACAAGATGTATCAATGGAACCTGTGGAAAAAAAGCTAACAGGGAAGAAAAGAGTGAAAAATATGGAAGTTTTCCACATGGCAAGTTTCTGTGTGGAACTTTACTTGACTGTTAAAACAAATCAGATGAAATAAAATTCTCATGACAAATTGAGGATATGCTAAACAGTACAATGAAAACATCAGCCTAGTGTTTGGCAGTGGTCAAAAAACTCAAGCAACTGTTAGTGGCTTCTAAAGCTTTCTCTGAGTCTAAGAACAAAACAGAACAGACCATGATTGGATATATGCATGGGTCATCCCTGTCTTGAGTGCATGTGCAGCTATGGTTCCTCTCTTCAGAAAACATTTCAGAGAAGGGAGTGTGATCGAAGATACGGAATGGCTTCTGTACTTGGTGCTGCTGAGCAAGCTGAGACTCTTCAACCTAAAGAAAAAATCTGGGACTTGAGGGGCATGAAGGACTACAAAGTGATGACTGAAATGGAGAACGTGAATAAAGACCTGCGTTTGCTTTCTTTTCTGATGTGAGAACTAGAGGCTGTCAGAGAAACTTTATGGAAGCCAGAGTCAAAACAGACAGAATAAAATCGTTCTTCACACAATAGCTAGTATGGAAATACTTACTGAATGTTGTGGATGCAAAATGTTCGTGTGGGCTCAAGAGACCAGACAGAAATTGGAAGAGGTTTGTTGTGGGTTACTAAATGGGCAAACCACAACAGGCCCAAAAGACTTCCAGAGTCAAAGAAGGGTCAGAGGCTGGAAGGAAAAGGAATATTAAGGAACGTGTCATATAGTTGTTCTTACTCTTTCCTAGATATCAGCTTGTGGTCCCTGTTGGAGAAAGAGTACTGAGCCAGATGGATGCTCAGCCTGAATCAATACAGTCATTCTTACTTTCACAAACTATTTATTGTTTGAGGTCGTTTAGGGAGACTAATAGTGGTAAAGATCAGTGGCCTAATGTTTTCAGTCATGCTTGGAATATTTCAACACAGTATTTATGGGTTTTTTTCAGTAGTCTAAATGGCAGAAGAGAAATATAAGTGTTTGGAGAAACTAAATGAAGAATAGCTTTTCTGAGTAGGCTGTTAGAATAATGGAAATACTCTTTGCTGTTTGTGACGCTGCATTTCAAATGTTTTAGAGCACCTAAGTATTTATGAATTAGTAGTGATCAGAGCAGGTTTATATTAGTCATCAAATCAGGCAACCTATTATGGGAAATAATGTGTTTAATTATATATGTATAGTTTGAAAATGTGCATTAAATTGTAGATAAATGTCAACCCCCTAGGACTTTACCAAAGAGATGTGAAATACAAACTCTTAAATATATTTTTGTAAATGTTAGAAATTGCAAGTCACAAGGAACGGTTTAGAAAAAAAACTTGCTAGCTCAGTACAGCAACATTTATTTGAATTGACTATACCTGGGTCTGCATTGTGATTTTTCTAAAGTATAAAAACAAACAAACAAAACCCCAAACCAAAACAAAAAAAAAACCTGAAAACTAACTGTATGTCTCATTTTTCCCTTAGTGTCAGACTTTACATTTGCCATTAAAAAATTAGAGTTCCAGGCAAGCAATTGATCACATAGTATGGAACAATGAACTTTGCTCCAGAATTATTTGCTGTCTTAAAAATTTCATAACAGGCAATGTACTGGAGATAAAGAATTCTAGGATTTAGCAACTAAATTGGGCAAAAGACATATTCTAGAAAAGGTTATCAAAACCACCTTTTTTCCTAAATAAAAAAAGTTCTAGCTTCTGCAAATAATGATATTCATTACAATACACTGTGCTCTGTGAATTGTTTTGGTGTTTTTTTTTTAAATAAATGTGATTATGTCTTCAAACCCATAAGATGTATGCTGCCATACAGCTCCACTCATTGCATTAGTGGAGTGGTTGAGAATGTTACTAACCTTGCAACACCAAACACATATTGCTTGGGGAATTTTGAAATAGCCTCTACTTTCATTGCAAAATACTACATTGTCAAACCCTTTATTAAATGTATATATAAAAATATGTATACATGTATATTTCTATATGCATTTCCCAACTGTCAATTTGGACTGAGCTGGTATATTCAGTGAAAACCAGAAAGATCTTGGTGCACAATGAGTAGCTGTAGTCTAAATGTTGGATCAGCAAAAGGAAGGTGGAGCCTGGCCTCAGCTTCCTGCTGTATGTGAGACTGGGTTTTATATGCTGTCAGACAGTGATACCTAGGCAACTGTTTATCACTCACTTAGGCAAGAGTAGGGATGGTCAAGGGAGATCAGTATGTATTTAATGACTTCTCTCTAGTTGGAAATTTTACCCTGCAAACTGTCTTTCTATAAAAATACAGAAATGATCCGTGCTACTATGTGTGTATGCATCTGTAAAATGTGCAGTGCACCCGTCTGCAGCTAGAATGTGATCAGAATTTGGTATAATAATTCTTCTGTGTCTGAGTTGGGCAGTATACATGTACTTTCATTATAAATTCTTCAGCAAGAATTTCCCCCATCCTTCCTTGTCCCCAGTAGTTGTCAGTTGTGCATATAAATATACAATTTATTCACTTTCTGCTTGGTAGCTCCAGAGATATGTACTTGATTCTTTGAGAAGGTAGGGGGATACAATACAAAGATCTAACTTGCTAAGGCTGTGAGTGAGGGATGATTTCAGGAGTGTTGTTCCAGTCCCTTGAAATCAGAATACTTTTGTGATCAAGAATCACCTTTATTCTCTGAATTGAGAGCCTGTAAGCTGCAGTTCTTTAAGATCTGGATTTATTAAAGAACTTGAACCTGTGAAAATGAATTCTTAGGTGCCTGGCTATAAAATAGGAATCCAGGACCCTTTGTAAGTATCTGTTTGCTTTCTCTGGAGTCAGCTGCATCAGAACTAAATTCTAATTCACTGGAAAAGGGGATAATTTGGCTACAAGAGTAGTAAATCCTTTGAACTCTGGTGTATCTCATAGCTCACCCATTTCTAACATTTGCATGCCATGATTAGGGCTGGAGGTACCTGTACTACATATTCGCGAACTATAATATGCTCTTGAAGAGAGATGCCTAGGAACATCTGCTTAGAAAGCTGCTCAAATACAGGTGGCTGCACTGATGAGCACATGCATCCAGGCCATGGGATCCTGAGCTCAGTGCTTTCCACTTAAGGAAAATCGAGTTTGTAACTATCAAGACAGTATCCAATCACCACATTACTGAGTAGGGGCTCTCAGCCGCTCTACAGAAGCTGCATGGTTGGGGCGGGGGAGTTGCAGGTATCTTGAGATAGAAGAGTCAGAACGTTGAGGATACAATAGCTCAAAAACCCTCTACCACATACCTCATTTCTAGCGCCTGCTCCTCTATGACACAGTAGCAATGGATACAATGGGTTAGAGGTAAACAGTGTCAAGTGCATAAACATGAACCCCAAGTCATTTATCAGAAATCTCAAGGTCATTGTTGTCAACTGTATTTGTGGTCCCAGGAACCCTGCATTTACCTTAAAAATCAGCCTTTCTGTTAATGCACTAGCAGTGTCAAGGTTCATAAGATCACCAAGCAGAAATTCTGACTTACATAGCAAGAGAGGAAGGTCTTAGCTGGGGTAATACAGCCTAATGTTCTGGAATCTAAGTATTAGTTTCAGTCTTGTGAGTAATTCCATCCATTTGCTTTCTATGTCAAAACACTGAAATAATTTTCTATGCCTGTTGCAGATCATTAATTTTTCAGGGAGTGTTCTGTGCTTCTCAGCTGGCTGTATTGTAGTGATAAACTTCCTTCTTTAAAGCTGGAGTTCTGTTTTGACCTAGCAGTAGATGCAGAGTTTGTGGATTTTTTTTTTACACTTTTTGGTTTTGCTTTTATATTTTATTCTGTTACCAGCCTCTGCTGGCTCTTCTCAGTCTCAAGTGAGGAGAGCTCAAGTTACACTGTGTGTGCATGTACTGTTGCTAAACTGCCACATTACATTCCATTTCTGCTCCAAGATCAGTATGTGACGTGATTGAGACATTCCCAAGTGAAATCTGGAATAAACTTTTTTGTGGTTTTGGCAAAACTTCAACAATGTGTCCTGCAACAATATTACATTGATATATAGACAGTGTAATAATCTGTGACTAGGTTCAATGTAAAAAGCCTCAACACCAAAACAAAAAGACCCCAAAACCCCAGAAACCTTCTTCTCAACCACTTGAATTTGGAAGCTGAGTATATTGACATTTTACCAAATAAACCACTATCAGATCACTTGGGTCTTTTTGTTTGATGGAGACTTTAGGGTCAGCTGAGTTTATTTGTCAGTATACAAAATTTATTCAAACACTACAATTGGATGGTTTTGCTTATGTTTGAATGAGAATGATATCTTCTTTTTAGCCATTTGGTGACTTTTCACTACTATGACTACAAGTAAAACTAAAACTCTGTTTTCTTATCTGATGGCACAGACCTTTTCATCATACCTTAATTTGTCTCCTGAGTCTAAGCTTCATTCACAGCTAGCATGTTCAATTTAGCCGTGGGCTGAACCATCTACTCTTCTTTTTTTTTTTTTTTAACAACTGCTATCAATTCTACCTAACATGCCCTCATATGTATTATTATGTTGTGACTTGGCTTTCTCTTTCACTTGATCTTGAAAAGTTATTTTTTAGCTTAGGCTTGGGACCTCTGCTTGTCATTGACCTCACAAAAAGATCGTGTTTCGTTCACTAACAGGTGATGCCTGATCATGATAATTCAGTCATTTTCCTATCAGGTTAAAACAAACAAACAAACCACCAACACAAAACCCAAAGAATTTTTTCTTCTCTCTAATTTTCTCATTGGAATAACACAGATAACTACAGGTGCTCTAGGTGATGTTAATGCAGACAGCTACTTGGCTTTATTTTCTCCTTTCATCCAAAAATATTACACTTTATTAGTAAAGCAGGAAAAAAAAACCTGAAGTAAAACAATTAGAATGTAATTTAAATGAAGCAGTACTTTTCAGAGTTAGGAATTGTACTGAGCAGCTCATTGTGCTTTAACTAGCCAAACTGAATTCAATAACAAAACTTTAATGTACTGTACAGTTTTAAGTAGGCTTATTGTAGCACAGCACTTTCAGAACAAACTTTGGAAAATGAAGACTTAAGGTGAAGTTCCGTGTGTAAATGTAATACTTTGCCTCTCCTTAGCTATATCAGCAGTGGACAGCAGAAATGCAGCTACAATTGTAAGCTGCACTTGCAGCTTTAAGTGTAAGAACACTTACCTTAAAAGGATTTAATCATCCTAGAGCTCGCTCTTCAGTTCAGTGAATTGGCTTTACAAGAAATGCTTTCTCACAGCCAAGACTTCACTCTGCAGAGGCTGTGAGCAGAGGTAACATGCTGGACTGATGTCCGTGCAGCATCCACACAGTGTGGGAAAGCAGACTGAGGTGAGAACAGGGTATGAAATACACAGGAAACGGATTCCCCATGTAAAGATTGGAGTTTTGCATTTTGACCTATGCTGTGTCCTAGTTTCTCTTCCATGAGATTCCAATGATAAGTCTTCAGACTGAAGTGTCTCAAGAAAGACAAAGGAAAAGAAAGGCTAGGCTCTCTTAGCTTGCTGCAGGAAAAGATTGAAATTCAGTTTCATCCTTTAGCAAAGGGGACCCGAATACCCATGACAGTCTGTGAGAAGAATATTTCAACCACCAGAGCTTACAGTATTAGAACTGAAGTTTCTCTCAGTCCATCTTTTGGAGATGTTCCATTGTGAATGTTTTTATTTGAATTAAGATTGCAAATGTGGTCTAGTTTAGATATTTACCTGGGTTTTTGTTGCAGTGAGTATGTGAGATGAAAGTTGACCTCTGTTAAGGAAGAGTTTGAAAACTCTTCATATGTCCTCATTGAAAGCACTGTAAATTACCACTTCTCTGTGATACATAGGGCTACTTACCCTCTTGGTTACCATTGTCACAAAAGGCAACACTGTGGTTCACCTGTGTGGATCTAACTTCCCCCAAAGCTGTGTCTAAGTAGATGGTGGGAAAGCAACAGTTCTCCCAGGTGCTGTCACAGGGTCATTTTTAAGAGTGCTCACAGAACAGGGGGAGAGGTTTGCAGTGAGCACTAATTGTGCTAAACAGAGTTTCTGCAAACAGACTTCTGGGAGTTCTGCACAAATATCTTGATGAAAGATATCCCTTGAAAGAGGAAGGAAATGAGTCCAGGGCTCCTGTGTTCTTTCTCAAATCTCTTTTCAAATGAACCAAAACTATATAGCAAACTCAAAATCCTATTAAGAGTACAGATGACTGAAAATACATGTTTCGGTGTGTTTATTAAATGAAAAAAAAACCCCATGAATGTTACAAGTAGACATATGTCACTATCTTTTCATCCTTGATTAGATGATTCTCCGAGTCCTTGTACTTACTGACTTAAAACTGAATTACTATGTGGAGAGTCTTGTATGCCTTTGTCAGCTGTGCTCAGTCTTCCTCTGTCATCTAGATGCTTGTGGGAACAAAAAACCAGAGGAATAAAATAGCAGCAGAGGCAAATTGGTTGAGGTAGCCAAATGTGAGTGCATGCAGAATCCTTCTCCATTTCCTTTGCGTGTTGCTCAATGTCATCTTTAAATGCTGAAAGTCTTAAGTATAGCACTTCTGAATCGCCACAGGTAGACTGTGTTTGTCATCTTTCTTGATAAGCTCAGTGATGGAAAGCGGAGTGTGTGTATTGGGGGCAGGGAGTTAGGGTACTTGTGACACACTGAGAAAAACAATAGTTTTTGTGGCATCTTGGCAGAAGAAGAGAACAAACCAATTTCATATTTGCCAGCTGAGAATTATAGGCTTGGCCAGGAGTAATACAAGTATCAACTTTGTAATTTGCTGTGTTTTCAGATTTTCTTTTTTTTTTTTCTTCCTTGTCTCCCAAAGAAAGAGACTTCTAGGCAAACACTTGAGGACATGTAAAAGTATTACGCTTTTAATATTATAGTGCTCATTATTTTAATTAATGGTTGCAAGAAGTTGCTCTGAGACAATTTTTTAAACTTCCTGAAATGATCGTTAATATTTGATGAGAGGAAGAACACTATCTCCCCAAGTAATGAATTGGTGTATTATGAAACAATGTATCCGGCACGCTTCTTGGGCAAAATGTGTTCATTTCTTTGACTTACACTGCTCCCAAATGACTGTAACCTCCATTTAAAGCTATGTTTGCTACCTGCACAGTACTAATCTATTGCCTACTATTTTTTACCACTGCCACACCTTTCTGAAGTGGAAGCTAGCTGGTTTAAAATATCCCCTAATGGTGAAAAGTTACGTTGTTAGGCATGTAGTTGAGGGGATTTGTGTCTTCTAGAATAACTTGGGGAATGAGCCTGGGAGAGTGAGCCAGACACCTGAGGCACCAGCATATTGTAGCAGGCAGCTGTCTTCTGTGAATCAGCTGGAGGCAGGACAAAGCTCTGCTTAGTACCTAAGTACAAATGCCTTTGAAAATATTAGTCCTGTAGCTGTGTATGTTGAATCCTTGCAGTATGTGCTAGCTATTGCATTTGTAACGAAATAAGTCTAGATAGAATTATCAAAATGTCTCGGCTCATTAAGAATCTCAACTGCAAGTCATATCTGTTTGTTTGCTTTTGTGTGTTGGACTGGTTTGATTGTGCTGCTAAAAAAAAAAAAACCTCTTGCAATGACCAGATTCTGTTACCTCTTTTCACTGTTCAGGTGGATTGTCTTGAGTTTTCTATCTCTTTTTTTTCTTTAGCTTTTTATTGCTCAGATGGTACTGTAGGGAGGTCTTCAGTGTCTCAGTCCTCCAGTATCTGCTTCAGTGTTTCACTTTTGTCAGATATTCCATTGTCTGCCTTATTGTCTATTCCCTTCTCTATATTCTTTGTTACCTGTTGAACTAGCCTTCTTAGCATTCTTTCTCTTGTTTTCTTCCCTTTTCTATAATGCATAATTCATTTTCTGTTTTAAAAAAAAACAAGGCAAAAGCAATCCATAAAATAAACAAGCATTTTGTTGGTGGGTTAGGCAGTATAGCGGTGTTGCACAAAACGTGTAAAGAGAATAGCTGATTTCAGTGATCATATGTGGTAGGAAGTGCAGGCATGGACCCAGGTCCTAAAGTCATCCTTCAACATTGGCAGCTGAATTTTGCCTTCAAGGGATAGTGAAGAAGAAAAAACATAAAGTTATACATACTCTTAATATGTTATTAGTTGTCCAAGCAAATATATCCATGCCCCAAATTATCAGTTGAGAAAAAAGTCATGTCCTCTTCAGATTCAACATATCTGGGTACCCAATATAGAGAACCTTGAAAAAGTATCCAGTTCAGAAGATTAATCAGATTAAGCTGGGCATCAAAATTCTGTGCTACCCAAGACCTGTAACCCTTTGCAAAAGAAATCTGAGTACATTTTTCTTCCTATTCATTCAGGTCTTTCAAAATAAACCTTCATTTTCAATTAATTCAATTAAGGTTCACAAGGCAAAAATAAAGAAAAATACTAATTTATTGTTGTCCTGTTTTAGTAACAAGAATCCTTTGTTGTATAAAACACACAAGTGATGACTGTACCAGATAAAAGGTGTGAATTTCAGAATACCTGAAATTTATTGTAAGAATGATCATTAATAATTCTGCAAGTTATTTTGAACTAATAAATTATGGGGTTTTTTTTGTTACTGCATTGATCTCAGTGGACATAATTAATAGTGAAGTTGTTTTTCATTTTTAACAAGAATATTTTCTAGTGCCCCTGAAAGTGAGGGCATTTTTTTTCTAATTAATAATTCTCATTGTTTAAAAAAAAAAAGTCAAATATAATAACAGACACGTTCTTTTCATGACTGGAAGGCATCTGCTAAGCATACTGTGAAGTTGTATCTCAAAAACACAATTCTGAATGAAATTCTAAGCTGGTATAAACAGGCATAACTTCATTAGGTTCAGAGGAATGATGTTTGCCTGCTGTAGTCTTGAAATGGCCTTTATTATCATTTAAGGTATTAAGCACAGCAATAAGTCACTGACTTTTTTTGCTTTCAGAAAGCTTTTATAGCCTTTGAATGTACTGTAAACAAGAGCAGGGTAGATTGTGAATTTAAAATGATCTAATGGCACCATTTCAACAGAGGTGTGTTGAGCAACACAAAGAATCTTTAAGGCTATGCAACTAACTGAAGTCATCTGTGTCTTTTGTTGTGTGACATGATGCAACTAATACAGAGATTCATTTTGCTAATTATGTGAATAAAGAAAGGGTGGGGGGAGACAAAAGAATATTTCTTCTATTTAAGTCTGTCACTAGCAAATGTTCTTTCAGGGCTGTGGTTCTCTCAGCACTTTAGAAAGAACTGTTTGTTCTCATTGGTGATTTCAAAAGCGAGGTAAGATGAAAACAATACCTTATCCTTTAAGGCAGACCTTTTCCCCCACCCCTATTCCATCCCCATCTAAGGGTGTAGATTTATGCTGTCTGTGTGCAAATTGATAACTGGTTATGAAGTCATCCTTGCTTGATGTGGCTTTACTTATCTTTTGAAAGTTGTTCGGGGGGCGGGGGGAGGGAAGTCAGCTGGAGCATTTTGGGGAAGAGAAATAAAATCTTTGTCTTCCTCTGTTCCAATACCCATCTAGAATGAAACTCATGACTGATTTCCACGCCCACCTCCCCCAATCAAATTCCTTCATGTTGAATGTTTTCTTTTGGGCTCACTAGAGTTGAACCTAGGGATAGGTTCAACGTGCCAGAGTTGAAATCGATAGCCCAGCTCAGGTGCATCTACACCAATGCACGCAGCATGGGCACCAAACAGGAGGAGCTGGAAGCCATTGTGCAGCGCGACAGCTATGACTTGGTTGCCATCACAGAAACATGGTGGGATGCTTCTCATGACTGGAGTGCTGCAATGGATGGCTATAAGCTCTTCCGAAGGGATAGGCAGGGAAGGAGAGGCGGTGGGGTGGCTCTGTATGTTAGGGAGTGTTTTGATTGCATAGAAATCGAAGATTGTGAAGACCAAGTAGAGTGCTTGTGGGTAAGGATGAGGGGGAAGGCCAATGAGGCAGATATCCTGCTGGGAGTCTGTTACAGGCCACCCAACCAGGATGAAGAGACGGATGAGACATTCTATAAGCGACTGGCGGAGGTCTCGCATTCGCTGGCCCTTGTTCTTGTGGGGGACTTCAACCTACCGGACATCTGCTGGAAGTATAACACGGCAGAGAGGAAACAGTCTGGGAGGTTCCTGGAGTGTGTGGAGGATAACTTCCTGACACAGCTGGTGAGTGAGCCCACCAGGGGAGATGCCTTACTGGACCTGCTGTTTACAAACAGAGAAGGACTGGTGAGAGATGTGGTGGTCGGAGGCTGTCTTGGGCTTAGCGACCACGACATGATAGAATTCTCAGTTGTGAGGGAAGTAAGGAGAGGCGTCAGCAAAACTGCTATCATGGACTTCCGGAGGGCAGACTTTGGCCTGTTCAGGTCACTGGTTGAGAGAGTCCCTTGGGAGACAGTCCTGAAGGACAAAGGGGTCCAGGAAGGCTGGACAGTCTTCAAGAAGGAAATCTTAAAGGCGCAGGAGCAGGCGGTCCCCGTGTGCCATAAGAAGAGCTGGCGGGGAAGGCGACCGGCCTGGCTGAACAGGGAGATTTTGCTGGGACTCAGGGAAAAGAGGAGAGTTTATCACCTCTGGAAGAAGGGGCAGGCAACTCACGAAGAGTACAAGGATCTCGTTAGGTCAAGCAGGGACAAAATTAGAAAGGCAAAAGCCCAGCTAGAGCTCAGTCTGGCCACAGTCGTAAAGGATAATAAAAAATGTTTTTACAAATATATTAACAACAAAAAGAGAGGCAAGGAGAATCTCCATCCCCTACTGGATATGGCGGGGAACATCGTCTCCAAGGACGAGGACAAGGCTGAGGTACTTAATGCCGCCTTTGCCTCAGTCTTTAATAGCCAGTCAAGGTATCCACAGGGTATTCAGCCCCCTGAGCTGGAAGACGGGGATGGAGAGCACAATGTACTCCTCATAATCCAGGAGGAAGCAGTCAAGGACATGCTAAGCCACCTGGACACCCACAAGTCTATGGGGCCTGATGAGATCCACCCGAGAGTACTGAGAGCTGGCGGAGGAGCTTGCCAAGCCACTCTCCATCATCTATCAGCAGTCCTGGTTAACAGGAGAGGTCCCAGAAGACTGGAGGCTTGCCAACGTGATGCCCGTCTACAAGAAAGGCCAGAAGGAGGATCCTGGGAACTACAGGCCTGTCAGCCTGACCTCTGTACCAGGGAAGATTATGGAGCGGTTGGTCTTGAGAGTGCTCACAGGGCATGTGCAGGACAACCAAAGGATCAGGCCCAGCCAGCATGGGTTCATGAAAGGCAGGTCCTGCTTGACCAACCTGATCTCCTTCTATGACCAGGTGACCCACCTAGTGGATGAGGGAAAGGCTGTGGACGTTGTCTACCTGGACTTTAGTAAAGCCTTTGACAGCGTCTCCCACAGCATTCTCCTGGAGAAGCTGGCGGCTCGTGGCTTAGACGGGTTTACTCTTCGCTGGGTGAGGAACTGGCTGGATGGCCGAGCCCAGAGAGTTGTGGTGAACGGCGTTAAATCCGGCTGGTGGCCGGTCACAAGCGGTGTTCCCCAGGGCTCGGTTCTGGGGCCGGTCTTATTCAATATCTTTATAGATGATCTGGATGAGGGAATTGAGTGCTCCCTCAGTAAGTTTGCAGATGACACCAAGTTGAGTGGGAGTGTTGATCTGCTGGAGGGTAGGAGGGCTCTGCAGAGGGATCTGGACAGGCTGGATCGATGGGCGGAGGTCAACTGTGTGAGGTTTAATAAGGCCAAGTGCAGGGTCCTGCCCTTTGGCCACAACAACCCCATGCAATGCTACAGGCTTGGGGAGGAGTGGCTGGAGAGCAGCCTGGCAGAAAGGGACCTGGGGGTGCTGGTTGACAGCCGGCTGAATATGAGCCGGCAGCGTGCCCAAGTGGCCAAGAAGGCCAACAGCGTCCTGGCCTGTATCAGGACTAGTGTGGCCAGCAGGAGTAGGGAAGTGATTGTGCCCCTGTACTCGGCACTGGTGAGGCCGCACCTTGAATACTGTGTTCAGTTTTGGGCCCCTCACTACAAGAAGGATGTTGAGGTGCTGGAGCGTGTCCAGAGAAGGGCAACAAAGCTGGTGAGGGGTCTGGAGCACAAGTCTTATGAGGAGCAGCTGAGGGAACTGGGGTTGTTTAGTCTGGAGAAGAGGAGGCTGAGAAGAGACCTTATCACTCTCTACAACTACCTGAAAGGGGGTTGTGGCGACGAGGGTGTTGGTCTCTTCTCCCAAGTAACTAGTGATAGGACAAGAGGAAATGGCCTCAAGTTGCGCCAGGGGAGGTTTAGATTGGATATTAGGAAAAATTTCTTCACTGAGAGGGTGGTCAGGCATTGGAACAGGCTGCCCAGGGAGGTGGTGGAGTCGCCATCTCTGGAAGTGTTTAAAAAACGTGTGGATGTGGCGCTTCAGGACATGGTTTAGGGGACATGGTGGTGCTGGATTAATGGTTGGACTTGATGATCTTAAAGGTCCTTTCCAACCTAGTGATTCTGTAAAATGTGCTTTTCTACGTGCCTGAGGTGTTACAGGTGTTGTTACCTGGTCTAGTGACTGTCTTAAGTTCAGGCAGCACACTGAGCTAGCAGAAATCTCATGGAAGACTTGGACAGATTCAGTCTCTGGTCTCCATCATGCTACAGTCACAGATGGAAAACTACTGAGTGTTCTGGAAATCTCTCTCTGATAGTGTCAGCTGAATCTAGAAATGGCAGCTTCAGTAGCCCTGGAAGAGGCAGTAATTGAGCAGTTTCCAGCCTAATGTGACAAGCTTAAGAGGTATGAAAAGCCTGATGTATTTTGAACAAATCTTCCTGAGAACTATCAGACTAACTTGTTACTTGAACCTAACTGTATTCAAACCCCTGGCAGTTCTCCCAGTGTCAGTATTCAACATACTATACAGGCAGTCTTCCCGCTTCTTTGTATCACTGCAGTAGGATATGATAAAGTTCATGTAGCTGTCATTGTAAATAGATGTGAATTATATGTAATTGTCCGTGTTAACCAGTTTATAAAACAGTAGCCTGATATGTAGTCTATTGATGTGAATCTCCTCATTGACTGTAATGGATTTTTGATCAGCCCCCACAAAATAAAGAAAGAAGATGGAGAGATGAGGGAAAAGAACAAAATGTGAAAAGGAAGTGAGTCTAAAGGTAGCAGAAGAGCCTCTGCTGATGTCGGAGTGTTGAACTATGGAAAACCCTCACCGAGTATACTGCATGGGTTCACAATTGAAAAATATTTACTGAGTACATTTAACCAAATGGATTTAAGTGTACATAATCCATTTACAAAACATTTACAACTATTGGGTAAATTGAGCTCATTGTTTGTATGGTTGTCACTGCAATCAAACTGTAATCATGTGTAAACTGTGAGCAACCATGTGCAGTTCGTATGCAATTATTTACAAACTGGCTTTGTGAAATCCAATTATATTACCAGTGATAATGAACTTCAGTGTGTAATAGTTTTTTTTTTAAACGTCTTTAAAACGCTTCAGTGCCTTTCTTCCTATTTTAAGCTGTTCTGAATTCAAAAATATATTAACATATACTACATAGTTCAGGATTACTTTTCATTTAGTGATGAAGTTCATGACACAAAGTACAGTGCTGTGCCATAACCTGCTTTTTCCATGCGTACTTGATCACTTCAACTCCAGCTCAAATCTGGAGTTTGTATTATAATTCAGAGTAGGAAGTCTGTGGGCTGACAATACAGTGAGAGAAGCTTTAAGCTATACTACTTTCTTCTCAAGGCTGCTAAAAGGTGTTTATTGTTTGCCTCCTTACCAATCCATAAGCTTTTGAACCTTGAACAGTAAGTCAGCATAGCTTTACAGGTGGTGAGAAATGAAAAACAGCATTAATGCTATTTCTTTTAAAAGTCTTCTTTCTAGTTTCTCTGGGAAGCAAGTCACAAAAACTTCATGAAGTTCTTAAGCCACATAAAGTTTCCTTAATATACTTTTGAGAGGACCTCGTTAGTCTCCACTTTACTGCTGCATGTAACTGCTTAAACCTTTTATGTCAAATCACCAGAGTAATGTGTCTCCAGCCCATAAACATAAAATAATGCTCTCTGATGGGCCTTCTTTACCATAGTTTCCCCATGCCTCATAAAAAAGAGTAAAATTCACAGCCTTAGCCTTATGTCACAATATCATAGTTTTCAGTGACATTTTGTGTACTGTAGATCAGAATGTGGTAGGCAGGCGTTGGAGTCATAATTTTGGAAAGGACGCTTCTACAGGCGTAAATCCTGAAGTTCCTTGAGACTCTGTCTTCTGTAAGCTGCTGAAGCTAGGTTAATGAGCTAGCTTTTTTCTTCCCTCACAACCACCTCTGCTGTAGTCCAAATAGTCCAAAGAAGATGTAAGAGAATAAGGAGCTTCTTTTCCCCACAAGATTCAACAAGCTCCAGAGTTTTACAAAGAACTGTTTTTCCCTGTCCTAGGAATAGTCATGTCTACTAAGGAAGAACTAGCAGAAGAGGTCCTGGGGACCAGGAGAGAAAGAAGGGGAGGAAAATCTGCTAAAGCAGAGTCTGAGAAAATACCGGTAAATGTTATGTGAGAAAAGGGAGCCAAACACATCCTGGTATTAAAACACTTAGAAGATAAAGCTATTCCTAGACTGAACTTCCTCATTTAAATAGTAGTTTTTTCTTTCCTTCCACGAGTGTGTAAGTTCACTCAGTTTCTTCCTGAAAAAATTGTGTATGATGTCTTCAAAGAAAAAAGTCACAGGACAATAGTCTGCTGCTAGGGGAAAAATGTCAAGGTGAAGTCTGGCCATATATCATCTCTAAACGCTGAGGCACAAGGATTTCAAGGGGGAAGGTATTTATCATGTGATATTGTTGTATTACAATGACTCTATATTTCTGTTCTGCCAAGTGATTGATGCATGCTGTGTGTAATCATTCTTTTAGTGCACTAGTGTGTCAATTGTTCACTGTAGCGTTGTTAAACAGCTGCATTCAGACTTGACTGCAACAAAAGGCTCATGTTGTTTTCAGCCAATCTGAAAACAGCACATCATGAAAATGCCAGCACATAGGTTCAGTATTTATTCATTAACAGACAGTACAAAAATGCTAGATTATCCATCACACTTCTGAGCAGCTTTCCTAAAAGCTTGTAATAAAGATTATTTCACAACATGGATGGGCAGCTTGTGTGAAACATAAAAAACAATGTACGCGAAGTAACTGCAATATACCTGTAGCATTTGAGGACGTATGTGGAGTGTTTTAGACTGCATTAGCTGCCCAGGCCACTGTTGATAGTTGTATTCCAGCCCTGCCTCTCCTCTGTGCAGAACACAGGACAATTCTGTCCCATTAGTAGAGCAGTATGACACATATGAGGCAGCATTGTTACAGTCATGTGCTGCTGTGTTTCACTTATGGTTTGGGAGGTGTAATTTTGTAATTTTTTGAGGAGAGCAGCCTTACATCTTGCTGATTAGAAGCAGAAGTGGAGCTAGCACTGAACTATCTACATTTCACAGATGCACCTGATAGCTAGAGGGTGTTAGGGTGAACCCCTAGTCAGTCTATGTAAATTTTCAGTGCTGTCAATAATGATGGTCATGTAAATAGCCCAAGAATCACTGAACAAAAATTGTATATGTAATAGAGAGTACAACTGAAAATTAATCTGAAGGAAAGTGAAGCAATTTTATTCCCTCCTCCTTGCATCAGCTTCACTGAATTTTTACTTGGAGCCATATTGTAATTGTTAATTGTTACCCCATAGCACAGAGCTCACTGCTCCAGTAAGCACATGAGACATTGCTCTGAAGGCATTGCCTGAATGAAGAGCCTGGCATGCGATGGGAATACATCCATTGCATCCTTCTTTAAGAAAAGGAAGAATGCCTTCCTTTCTATAAGCTAGTGACTTTTTGGATCGTCCTGCATGTTAGTAGAGTAGTTTAGGTACCACATACTTTTCTCCTAGCAAGCAGTCAGCAAAAAAAAAGGCTACAGAGAGAGGCTTTTCAGGGAACTATCCTGTGGTTCCCGAAACGCACTTAGCAGGGAGTAAAAGCTATGGTGAAATGTTTTTTTGCCTTTATTGCCTCCACTGTCCTTCAGGTAAGGACCAGCTGTGTTTTTGCCTTGTGTAAAAAATCGTGCACGGACTATCAGAAAACTGAAGTGGGTGTATTTCATTTCATTTAGAAGTGACCTTATTAGAGTGAGCTTGAAATCTATGAAAATATGCATTTCTATGTTCCTTAAGAGATACTGCTCTTTAAGTAATTTGATTGTAATGGAGATAATAGGAAAATAATTTGAATCTTTGCTTTTGCAGAGGTATGTTTGACTATCATTCTGCCTTTCTACATCAAGAACTCATTCAGAAGTAATATGTAGAATGGATTGTGCAGGTTTGTGCAAGTCTGTTTTATTTCAATAACGTATTCAAACAGCTAGGCTGATACGACTTCTGTAATACTGCTCCTTCTGTCCAATTACAAAGAAGGACATAGTGAATTTAGTTTAGGGTTTTTTGTAGGTAGTGGCTTTTTTTGAAATGTCGTGCACTTTATACCTTTATAAAGTTTGGAAAGCATTTGAAAACACTTAATCCACCTTCTAATTACATAAATTAATTAGATATTGTAATTAAGATACAGTAAAAATGTGTTTTAGATTTTCAGGCTAGACTGAAAATGCCATGACTCAAAAACTCAAATCCTGTATATACTCACTTGGACCTCAGATTTACTGCAAAAATTTTTATATGTTCTCTTTTTACAAGGTAACTTTCTTCGCGGTAAAGACTCATCTGTCTATGAGACTCTTGCTTAATGTGGGATCAAGCGCCTTCTCTCCTGCTGTCAGTGTAAAGCATGAACTCTAGATTACGTGCGACTTTGCATTACTGACCTAGCTGCAAGGTGCCACGGTAAGGGTGGTTGTCTGTTCTCCAGCCTTATCTTTAAACCACATTGTTGTAATCCTGTGAATTCCCAGTCTGTGGATTCGGGTAAAAATGTGTGCAAGTGAAAAACTTTTGTTTCAGGACTAGTTGTCAGTTAGATGTGTGAATTGTAGTTCTGGAAACCGGGACCATCCTTTTGGCAGTAGGCCACATTTTTAGAAGATAAGAAATAATGAAGTATGTCACTTCATGCTGTCAGAACATTTCAGAGCAGCTTTGCATGCAAATTCACATCCTTCTTGTTTATTTCTCCTTTGTTAGTGGAAGGTTTAAAGTGTCATAAAGTAAATGAGACTCTGGTCTTCTGGTCAAGCCGAAGGTTTCAGGTAGATACATTGCGTAACTACATATTAATTCATCTTGCTTTTTCATTGTCTCACGAAGAGATACTGAGCTAACTTTCTGGAAGAAGGGTATTCTTGTACTATTGTTCCCTTCCCTATATCTTTGCACAACAGATTTTCAGTCCCACTGGGCTGGCATCAATTGCAAAAATATGTTTCTTATATTTATTTTTTGTTTTACCACATGCTCTCTCAGGAATTTTCAAGCTTGCAAGACTATGAAACTATAAAAATGAAAAAGATTGGGAGTTTTAGGCTGCATCAAACATACTTTTCATGGCTTATGCTTTCTGAAAGTCATGCACAATCAGGTTTCAGACAGTGCTCAAATGTATCTAGAGCTGGCATTATACCATTTGCTCCATTATCAGCTGTTACAGTCCCAGGGCTGTGAGGAGGCCCCACCTTTTTGCTCATGCAGACATCTAAAACTGTTGGCTATTGTGGGATTTCATTTAAATCACACCATGGAAGAACAGGCTGCCTAGAAAAATAGATTTGTTTTGTCCATTGGCGAGTTACAGTTTTGTCAATTTCTCTGGGAACTTTTGACCCGCTGTTACAGTTGCTTTTGCAAAAAGAGGAGTGCTCTCATGTTGGCATTTTCTAGACCATTACACAAGAAGTCAAGAGAAATGGGGGGAGGAGTAAATCTTGCTTTCCCGTTGGAATAGAGTTGATGATTCAGACCAGAGTTTTCAAACTCAGTAGTTCTTTGTAAGGGGCAGGATAGCATTCATATTGTTGCAGTGATAGTAGTAAGAATCTGCTTGCTTTTACAGGGATGTTTGCCAGAGTAAGGTCTAACCCTCAGCATATGAACTGGCTACTTGGAAAGCATACTTAGATGCTCAATGTCGAGCACTGGTTTTATCCTGAGTTGCCATTTCCACTAGACCATGTGATATGCTTGAAAAGTAAATAAAACACATTTTGTGTATCAAAGACAGGTTGGGGATGGGCTGTTCTAGAGGGTGTGGAAGATGTATGTAACATGGTAGTGCATGCTACTGAGATGAATCACTTGGGTGAAGCTTACCTCTGCCCTGAGGAAAAGCATGCAACCTATGTCCACTGCTTAGGCTCTCTGTGTTTATACAGAGAAGCATAGAGAGAGGTCCTATCTGGACTGGCTGCAGTATTTGAAGGAGAGCAGTTTAGAAACAAAACCTTGGATCACAAAATCATTGAATGGTTGAGATAAGAAGGGACTTCTGGAGGTCATCTTGTCAAACCCCCCTGCTCAAACAGGGTCACCTAGAGCAGGCTGCCCAGGATCAGATGGCTTTTGAGTATCTCCAAGGACGGAGACTCCACAATCTCCGTGGGCAACCTGTGCCAGTGCTTGGTCACCCTCACAGTGAAAAAGTGGTTCCTGATGTTCAGGTAGAACCTCCTGTGTTTGTCCTGTCACCTCTTGTTTGTCCTTCTGCCTGTCACCAAGCACCACTGGGAAGAACCTGGCTCCATCTTCTTTATGCCCTCTCTTTAGGTATTTATATCCATTGAAGAGATCTGCCTTGAGCCTTCTCTTCTATAGGCTGAACAGTCCCAGCTCTCAGCCTTTCTTCATATGAGAGATGCTCCTGTCCCTTAATCACCTTAGTGGCTCTCTGCTGGACTCTTTCTGGTAGTTGTGTATCTCCTTTCTACTGGGGAGCCCAGTACTGGATACTGGATTTTTGTGTTTAATTCCCATCTTTAAACCTGTTGTTTTCATATATGTTATAAACAACTTTTTTTTTTCCTCAGGCACACACAAACACATTGTTTTCAGGAAAAAATCTGAACATCCCCATGGAAAATGGTCAGTGAGCCCACAGTTGCCAAGAAAACATCCATTTTTTGTAATGGTGGTTTAGAAACAAAAGCCCAAACTAATTCTACCTTGAGCACTGGATCCTCATAAATGAGAGAACCAGTTTATATAACGGCAAACACCCCAATTTTTACAAAACCTGTACCTCTGCTAGAATGGAATTCTGGACAATTTAATAAACATTTGATGTTATAACAGGTTGGTTTGAATCAATGAAAAAAGTTTTAGCATTTTTTTTAGGCATATAGATTGATCAGAACTATTTATCTCTGGCTTTTTGGTCTGAGTACAGTAATGCCTTTTCCATCTCAACTCTTTGAACAGTTGTTCTAACTTTGGGGAAAAAATCCTCTTCAGACTCTCCAGTGGTCTCTTCAACAGCCAATAATTAATTTTTTTGGAGTGAAAATCACTGTAACGGAATTGACCTTTCCCCAGAGCAATAGGTTCAATCACTTCCATCTGTCAAAACCTCTTTGCAGGATTTTAATTACTGGTGAAAAATGTTTGCTCCCCATGTCAATGAGTTACTGAGAATCCCAAATACCTGAGCACTTCATAACATTCTGGCAGTACAAAAAAACAAACAAACAAAACCAACAAAAAAACCTCCAAGATGAGGACAGATTTCCTGGGGCAAAATCTGAAAAGTGGCAGAACTTCTGTCTTCTTCCAGTTGATCTTGAAGCCAGAAAATAATGAAAAATCATCAGTCTTCCTCAGCAGGCTAGGAACTGATGAATCCAGCTTTCCAAAGAGAAGTTTGCAGCAACATGGCCACATTCTTTCATAGAGCTGTTTGAATTACATATTTATGAAAATGGCTTATTCTTTTTCTGCCACTGACTTCCTAAAACTGCTAGTGTTAGCAGGAGTAGTAACTGGACTGCTGCCACAGAATTGTAGTTGGATCTGTCTTCAATAGTCAGCTGCAGAGATCCTCTGTATATCTTGTTGCCTTTTAAGCAATGGATGTTTCCTCTGGAGGGAAGTTACAAATTCAGGGATAACTCACATCTTCCTCTTGAGCAGCTGACCCGCTGAGCTAATGCTCAGCTATATCTTGGCCACAGAGAGCGAGCATTAAAATCATCGCTTACATACCTGTTGTGGTTTAACCCCAGCCAGCAACTAAGCACCACGCAGCCGCTCACTCACTCCCCCCTGGTGGGATGGGGGAGAGAACCAGAAGGGGAAAAGTGAGAAAACTCATGGGTTGAGATAAAGACCATTTAAATATGTAAAGCAAAAGCCATGCGCACAAGCAGAGAAAAACAAGGAATTCATTCACCACTTCCCATTGGCCAGCAGGTGTTCGGCCGTCTCCAGGAAAGCTGAGCTCCATCATGTGTAACAGTTACTTGGGAAGACGAACAACATAGCTCTGAATGCCGCCTCCCCCCCCCCCCCCCCCCCGGCCCCTTCCTTCTTTGTCCCAGCTTCATATGCTGTGCATCACATCATATGGTGCGGAATATCCCTTTGGTCAGTTGGGGTCAGCTGTCCCGGCTGTGTCCCTTTCCAGCTTCTTGTGCATGCCCAGCCTCCTCGCTGGTGGGGTGGTATGAGTAGCAGAAAAGGCCTTGACTCTGTGCCAGCACTGCTCGGCAATTACAAAAACATCTCTGTATTATGAATGCTGTTTCCAGCACAAATCCACAACATGGCCCCATACTAGCTACTACGAATAAAATTAACTCTATCCCAGCCAAACCCAGCACAACACCACATCTACAGGGCTGGATGGGCAGCACAAAGCAGGAAGAATTTGCAGTGTACTGAGGACTGCATGTTTTTGCTGGCTCCTTGAAAACTCCAAGCAAGAAAATTTCTTTGAGTATGACATGCCCCTTCCATGGATGATAGAGTGTAAATTCCACAGGGCTGCCTTCAGTGTTTTGCTTTTGCCTATCGACATTAAATGCAGTCTCTCCCTTGCTTACATTTCTGTTCCTGCAGAACAGATCATAACGGCTATTTTAATACCAGATGTTGCTACCCAGCTTTCTGGTATTTCATTATCCTTGTATTTAAGCTAAGCCTACTTAGACTTTCACAGCTGCTTACAAACATTAGTCAGATAAGAGTTCTTATAGAAGACATCTACACAAATATAAATATATTTCCAAGTTCTAGTACTGGAATGAGTCTGAACCTCCACAGTGGCTCAGCAATACTCAGAGGCAGCTATCACCATGTGTACTGAACATTCTCAACATGTGAAAGCACAGCAGTTATAATGCACTCTCCTTTCAGGTGTGGTTGGTGATTTCACTTCTTTCTCATTATCCCTGCTAATACCCTCTGTTCGCAACTTCAGGCACATTACAGCACGCTCAGCCATGGCTGCTCAAAGGTGGCTGTGCCCTGCATTTGTATCTCAGTTCACAAAAGTCAAGCTGGTAGTGTAACAAGACGTTGAGGAGGGTTTAGTTCAGACCCAATTTTAGTTATTGCACAAATAGCAGCAGTGCTGCCAGCCTTCATTACATCGTAGAGACAGATGGTCTGGACTGAGAGACCAGCAATTAATGTACAATGTGTTCTTTGTTGGCACTTACCACAAAGGGATTTTTTTGTGTGTATAAACTGTCTTATTCTTGAAGCTTATTTTGTTTTGTGACTCTAGTGTCTATATGGAGCTGGAGGAAAATAATTCCACGTAGGCGTTAAGTGGAGGAGTTGTTCTCTTTTTCTCAGCTTTCATTCAACATTTTAATAACTCAACATAATTTTTAAATTTTGCAATGCTCTTTGTTATCACAGTCAAATCTCCCTAACGTATCTTCTGCATTAAAATGAATCCTTTGCCCTCTAGTATTCCTGTTAAATAGAAAATGTTGTAATTTTCATCAGGAAAAAAAAAAATCTTTCTCTTTCCTGCATGGTAAGTGGAAATTTTAAGGCATTGGAGTGAATGTATGCATACGGACTAAATGCTTGCCTGGGTGAGGACACTAAAGTTTTGTATTCCACTGACCAGCTGAGAACTTGGCTTACTACTTTTTTACTTTTTTTTTTTTTTTTTTCTCCAGTTCTGTTACCAGAAACCTGATTCATTCACTAAATAGAGTCCAACATGAAATGAGCCAGACATATGATTCAAAGCCATGCCTGGTTCCTTGACTATGCCTCAGCTACTTTAAAGCTTGAATGCAAGTTCTTTTGGTTAGAGCTGTGTAATTCTAGATACTGTTCCCAAGCCTACAAATGAAAAGACACCAACTTTTCAGCATTCCTGTTAAAGCCAGAATGCCTGTGGATATGAGTCAATACATGTCTGTCTGTTGCTTTTTGCCAGATTCAGGCTATAATTTGAAGCTGAGGTGATGATCTGCAAAACTCATTTCATATTAATACTCCTGCCTCATTTACTTGATAGTATCAATTCTTTCAATGAAGTTGGAAGGTTTTTTAGCTCTGCCTTTGAGGTATTTGGGAACTTATTTGATCTGGATGGCGAGCCTCAGATACTGAGGAGATAAATATATGTAATCAGAGTCTGCATCATGAGCAAGAGATGAGATAATGTTCTCGGATTAATTTTCTGAGCTCTCTCCCTTTCCCTCCAACCTTTTTTTTCTTTTAATTTTAAAATTGAATTTATATATGCAGTAGAGAAGGACAGGCAGATAAAAGATTGGACCATAATTATAAGCTATTATAGATAAAAGTCCAGTTTTGCATTCCATAATGCAAATTTCCTTGGGCAATTTCTTCAACAGCACAGATGGGTGCCTATTCTTTTATACCACACTTACTTGTACTGGTTTTTCTGTGAAAAACACTGTTAATACAAGTAGGAATAACTCTTGTAATCTGAGGACTGCACAAGTGGTATTGCACTGGGAATGTTCTTCCTAGTATCAAGCATTTTTCAGCCACGGTTCCTTACTATCAGTCTATGGCTGTCTTTTTAAACTTCAACGATTGTTGTATAATAAACAGAGAAATGTATTTAAGAACTCACTGCTGGCAGATGCTGCTGATATGGTGGCTTTTTCTGGCATTGCTTGTATCTTCTAAGACTGGGGGAGTGTGGGTTTTTTTGTTGTGTGGTTTTTGGGTTGTTTTTAATTAACAGCTCAAGAAATCCTCAGATTTTCTTCTTTCATATTCTGTGGAAAAAGAAATGTGCCTGAGTGCCAGACGTATGTTACTATAGTGGTGTTCTTCAGCTCATGTCACATTTTTAATTGTTTCATGGAAGAGGTACATTTTGTATCTAGGAACTGTTCCTTGTATTTTTTTTTTTCCCCCCTTTAGCCCTTCTCCAGAATTGCTTCATACAGAACTCCAACTCTTAAGCTAAGAAAGCATTTAAATTTTTTTGAGTAATACAGTTTTCCACTTCCTCACTTGCTGTCCTGTTTTGTAATAGCCTGAAATAAGAAGTAAGAGAAACAACATGAAAATTACCTGGATTGAGATGCTCTATTTCAACCAGCAGCATATTCCCTTCATCCCTCACCCATACACACAACAAACAATAACTACAGAGCAATAGCTAGTTCTTGGTATACTTCTGATGTTCAGAATACAGTTCTCTCTGAACATTAATGAACTAACCAGTCCTAGCACAATCTCATATATCAGACACGATACATTTTCACATTTTATACATGGAGAAAAAGGAGACAAAAGAGGCATTGACTCAGAAATCAGTCTGAGCTATCCTCACAGATACCTCATTGAAAGGAAATATTTGTCTTTGCTTCTCTTCTACATTATGGAAGTATTTGTGGTCCTGTGTGGCCCCTGGCTTCAAACATAACTGTGGTAATTTATGGTTGTCTGCAGCGAAGCCCTCTAGGGCTGACATATCTACAAGGTCTTAAAGACATATATTGTGTTTCCTGTATTTGGAATAGAATTTACCTGGCCTGGTACTAAAGTACTTGGGGAGACATGCACATTTGTAAACAGTAACTCTATTTTAAACTATTTCCCTTCATTCCAGAATCAAAGCCCATAAAAATATTAATTGATTACACTGTACCATCCTCTTAAAACATTTGCTAAAGCAAATGAAAAATTTTCTTTTCTATGAAGAATGCGCCCTTAACTACCTTTATTGGGGCTAAATCCCTTGCACTTGAATGTTCAACAGAGCACAAGGCAGTAAGGAATCGAATAGTAAGTGCCTTTTCCTGTCTAATAATGCTTCAGGCATTAGTCTGTCTTTAACCTTTTGATCTTCAGCCCACACTACTTGGTGATTCTGATACTGAATCACAGGTTGATTTCAGTGTTTAAAACATCTAGATTTACTGTGTGTACAGGAGTTAGAAATTGTCATTGGAGTGGTTTATTCACAAAAAGCAAAACAAGATGCCTAATATAAGAGAGTTTCCACTTCATTCTCTTGGTAGAATGTCACAGATCTTTCTTAGATCAGCAGGAACATGCTAAGCCTGATTTGAGTGGATATGATGGGAGAAGTCAAACTGGGAATGTTAGTAAGCACCTAGTGGTCTGTATGTAATGTCAAACCACCTGGTTAATACGGAATGAAGACAATAGGGACTTGCAGGTTAAATTGTCCTTTTCCCAAGTGAGCTTTCTGTCTGCTTTCAATGAACAATGAAATAAACTTAAAATGTATGGATTCTGCTCAGTGGTACATGCTTGTCCTTTTCTCATCCTTTGTAGATTATTTGCACTTACTGTTTGTTATTACTCATATTAATTAGTGATCATCCCTAGCTACCTGTTGTGTTCTCCCAGCACTACCTGACAAAAATCAAACCCAAACCGGCTTAATGATTTCATATTAGGATTCAAACTCTTTTTATGCCTAGGGCAGTCAGTAAAGAACAAGATCTCTCTGGATTATCTGGATGACTGAGAATCACTTTCTCGTTACAGACTAATTTACTGTGCTGGAATCTCAATATACTCTGTTTTACTACCACTGCTTTGTGTAGTAGTTGGCAGGAGCATTAACTCAGCTGTTGCCACTTGGAGTGTTTGCCTCATTGACAAAGGCAGTAATTCAGTGCTAGGAGCAGAGCTCCATTCTATGCTGCAAGATACTGCAGCCCAAGCATGAGTAGGCTGTAAGGAATCTTCTGTGTGTTTGTACATAATACAAAAGATGTCTGCACGGAAGACCCTGCATGGAAGAGAGGGAGGGCAAACAGCTGGATACAGAACCTACACTTTCTTGTGACCCTCATTCCTGAAGAAAACTCCTTTTAATATTCCCAATATTTAAGCATTAAATTTCTGTTTAGTTCAGAGGTAACTAACTTTTTTTTTTTATAATGTTAGGAATTTCAACTGACTTTTAACATACTGTCTGTTGTCGAAATAGTATTCCACCTTTTTAGAAGAAAAAAGTTTGCTGTGTAGCATGTTTAGTTTTATTCAGGTAAAAAATTCAATGCCGCTGTTTTCTACTCTGTACTTTCACTGTCTGAAGTCTTAATGTGAGACTCAAACTTGGATGTCTGTAAGTTTGGAAAGAAAATAATGAACAAAACCAACATGAGTCTTCCTTTAAACAAGAAAGAACAACTTCAACATTGACTTAGAGCCCACTTCATAAATAAATAAAATTGGCTTTTTAAAATGTTTTAGACCATCACAGTAACATCAGATAAGGGGTCGCGATTGGCATTTTCTTCAGCTTAGGTAGATAGTAACCTTTAGGTTACTCTCTCTCTCTCCTTACTTGAAAAAAACCTATATTCCTAACAAATGTAGTGTAAAGCAAAGCTAATTCTTCCAAACCACAATTTAGCTCCATTTTATTTTGCATCAAAAATGTGGTGAGGCTGCCTTAACCTACATGGAAGTAGTGAGTAAGTGTAAACATTCTTTCAAGCTCCTGCTTTGTTTTCCCAGTGTGCGCAATGAGAAAAGCTTCCCCCCATCTCCTAGGTGTGCTGCTAACATACCTAGTAAGAAATTAAATTCCCATAATACAGTAACAAAGTAGTTGCTTTGGTCTAAGCTGGTTTAGGTGTATGGGAGTACAGGCAAAGATTACCATATTCTTCCCTCACTTGTTTGGATAAAGTATAGAAATTCTGTAATATGATCTATTTTACTTTAAGATAATACCAACCTGAATCTGTCTGAGAAAGGGAAGCTTTTGAGGGATTTTATTGTATGTCTCTGTTGCAGTTTAGAATGCGAGGGAGAGGATTTGTTTGGCCAGCTATGATACCTGCTTCTCTAAAAAAAAGTAGGTGCTGAGGAAGAAATTTGGAATATGACTCCTGATTGTCTAATGTCTAGCAGCATGACACACTGACTGTACTGTATTTTCAGATACCTTTTTGAATTCTCAGTATGTGCAATACTTGTTTAGCTGTTTTGGAAAGCTGCTAGGCATTATGGCAGCAGCAAAAGCCACCTTATACAGTTGTCTGTAGCAATTTCTACTGATTTGACTGCCAGTTACTTCAAATGATGGCTTGGATGTGGGGGGTTTTGTTGTTCTATTTTACATATTGTAAGAGGGGGAAAAAAAAGGTAACATAATGTCTATGAGCAAAAATAACTTTTTTTGAGAGAGAAGTAATTCACATCTTTAGCAATAGTACACTGATGAATTCTATAGGCTTACTAAAGTTAGTGAATATCCTCAAACCTGAAAGATTTTTACAACACTTAAAAGCAGTTGAAATTTTTAACAGTGTCTTCAAATGCATGGTCATCAACCAGACAGAGGGCATGTCGGACATAATTTAGTGCTTTTGAAATGTCAAATAATGCTGATGCCTTACAACAATACGGGTGTTTTGATTTCCGTGGCATTTTAAAGAAGTTAACCTTGCAATTTTATTGCAGGATGTAATGTGTAATTGTTAAAACATCATCAAACTGATTGCTTTATTTGATTTAAAATGTCATATTCAGTATGGTGATTTTCACTCATTAACATTAAACTCAGGGAACCATATGTTAAAACAATCTTGTCTATTGAATGAGTACACTCAGTTAAATAATATGAGCAGAAAAAATGTGAGACTTTCTACTAAGCATTTTTATCTCCATTTTTAAAATCCTCTAAAATTCATTAGGACAAACCTAATCCTGCAAATGGTAAATCAGTCTATTTATAGATTGCATGACATTTTGATTTAAAATGCATAAAATCTGCCAATAGTTCAGAAATGAGGCATCAGCAAAGAGGATTATTGGTCTACCTAAATAATAATACAACCATTAAGAGGATAACATTTTCCAATTGCAATTACATGCCTTAATTTTAAAGAAGCTATCATTTACAATAATTTGGCAGATTCAGTCCATATTTCTTTCACAAATTTATTTCTTCATTATGCATCAAAACAAATTTATGGTGCATTTATGTTTGTGAAGATAATTTGCTTAGTTTATTGTGAATGGAAATCAGTAATTACATACAATCTCATTTTCTACAGACATAAAGTTAATTCATGGTAGTAATTTTACACAGAATATTAGCCTGTGTTAGTACGATGAAGATGTTACTGTGGCAAATGCTCTATTACAGTATAATTTCCTTGGACTTTGTGAAAAGGAAATACTGACTTAGTAAATAACACTTAAGTCATTGATTTTGTAATCATTTGGAGTGATTCTAAAGATTTATTAATGATTATGGAAAAAATCCTTATCTGGCCCTAAGATCAGGACCTTTTTTGTGAGTGGAGAATGGAAGCTTATTAAAGGAAAAAGAAATACTTCAAGAAGTCTAGCAGCATATATGCCCAACCAGATGCTGAAAGTAAGTCTTTGGTGCTGGTGATGAAAGCAATATTCCAGTTCTCCAAGGAATTCGAATGGAATCCCTTGGTTTAGAGATGGACAAATGGACAAAGCTAAATAAGACGTCTGGAGGCAAAGATTCTGTATTAACATTCAAGACAATTTTTTGTTATAGCCAGTCTTTTCAATCACATGATGTCTGAGGCTGAACGTTTTGTGGCAGGTATTGAAGGAATGTATCTTAAAAAAGAAAGAGATGTCTTATTTTGCTAATATCCTGCTGATGGATATTTGCCCAGAAGTAGGTGTGGTAGTTCAACATAATCCTAAATGTTTTGCTCTGGACATTCAGGTTTGCAGTGCATTCCTGTATTTCTTTGATGCAGATTCCACTTGAGAAGTGTGAGAGAAACAAACAAGTTACTACTTTTTCTCTCCCACCCAATAAAAATTGTTGAAACATAAAAATTCCACGGGGAAGGGGGAAACAACAAAGGAATACTTGACATTTTATTTTATAACATTGTAGAGCTATACACACTGATAGTCTGGCTTTTGAATGTTGTGGTATCCAATGGCGAAACTTTATTGTCCTGTGGAGTGAACAGCTAAGCTGTCATCTACCCGCTTTGTCTTGCTGTACACTGAAGCAAACATTTCATTAAGCTGCTATGAGAATTAAAATTCCCTTGGTTTTGTCAAAGAGCTAAATAAGGATAATTTTCCATTTTGGAGCTAACTTTCTTGTGTGTTAGGTAGCACTAAATAATCATAAGCTTCTAAATATGATGCTACAGGAAAGCTTGTATACTCCCTGCTGAACAAAAGGAACACAAATCTGTCATTAGCCTTTATATCACAAAATATATGAAAATGTTATACACTGTAAAATACCTGCCATTTCATTAAAAGTAAATGAGGCTTGGCAAACTCTGGATATTTAGAACAAGACTATTACCAAAGTGTTTATGCTGTTAAGAATGAATTAGTTGTGGAATCTTTGGTCTCAAGGACTATTGTAAGTATTGCTTTATATAATCCATAAATTGCTATCGCGTAGGATTTATGGAAGTATTTAAACATTCAGACTGAACTTTTATTTAAAATGAAAGCATGTGGAGCTCTAGTGGCTTTTGAAAAAGTTGATTTTCAGGTACAGATAAAGTTCCTGTCATAAAGTATTTCTGACCTAAAATAATGCCATCAAAACTGAGAAATTCCAAGGTCAGTAATTTCCAAAGTGAGAAGTTTTTTTATCTGCACTAGTTTTTAAATATTCTCTTTAAGTCTTGCACCTTATTTCAGTATGTCATACTCTCCTCACAAAAGTTAGGTGGGAACCTAATGAAAGAAGCAGTCATAACAGCATCACTGGAGATGTGTGGCTGAAGGGGCTGAATTTCATAAATTTGAAATGAGAAAGTGGTTGGCTACCCTACTCTGCATTGTCTCGTTAAGACTTGGTTTTTCCCTTACCCTTTCCTTTACCAAAAATGGGGAGGAACGAGCATTATTTAGATGAAGTCTGCATTTATAACTGTTGAACAGCAGTTGAATTCCAGAGCAAATTCCAGACACATACAACTTAGAGTTCACACTGACATAACTTAACTACCAGGCTGCAACCGTACAGATCATTGTGTGGGAAGTCCATACATGCACATCAAGCATATGTACAAAATATTCATATTTTGTAAGAGGGTATGTACAAAATAATTCTTGTAGCTTTGTATTTGGGCAGGTGTTAAAAGGAAAAAAGTGTCTCTTAAGGCTTGGCAAAACCCATGAAACATCAGAAAATATTGCTGTCTTTAAAGGAAGTTTAAAAAATTGTATGCTTTGTTTTTTGGGTCAATGTGCAATGAATACACTGTTGGAAAACCTAAGTTCTATTTTTTAGCTTAAAACATGATCTTTTTCACTTTGAATTGTGGTAGTGGTCTGTCTTTTTTATTGTTTTTCTTTCCTGGACTTGTGTTTTTTGTGTATTGTTTATAAGACAGTTTTACGGTAGAGACAGTCCTGTAATAGGTTCATGCTGTTGCTGTCTGACTGACCCATTGATTTTGTTTGCAACTTCTAAGTGCTCTGAAACACAAATTATTAAGAACAATCATTATATTCTGTATCTCTGCATTCCCTTCCAGTAAGTTCTTAAAACCTTTAAATCATGTACGAATATGCGTATCGCCTAGCACAAAGAGCCTAATATTGTTAAATTCTGCCTTAGCAGCAGAAATAAATAGTACCAGTAGCCAGCTGCTTTATAAACTCGAATATGAGCACAGCATAAAACTGAATAAGAAATTATACCTTTGGATCAGTTGTTGACTTAGTTTATAAAACAATGAATTAGCAGCAGCAGCAAATTTTCACAGAATCACTAGGTTGGAAAGGACCTTCAAGATCATCAAGTCCAACCAGTAATCCAGCACCACCATGTCCCCTAAACCATGTCCTGAAGTGCCACATCCACACGTTTTTTAAACACTTCCAGAGATGGCAACTCCACCACCTCCCTGGGCAGTCTGTTCCAATGCCTGACCACTCTCTTGGTGAAGAAATTTTTCCTAATATCCAATCTAAACCTCCCCTGGCGCAACTTGAGGCCATTTCCTCTTGTCCTATCACTAGTTACTTGGGAGAAGAGACCAACACCCTCGTCGCCACAACCCCCTTTCAGATAGTTGTAGAGAGTGATAAGGTCTCCCCTCAGCCTCCTCTTCTCCAGACTAAACAACCCCAGTTCCCTCAGCCGCTTCCCATAAGACTTGTGCTCCAGACCCCTCATCAGCTGTGTTGCCCTTCTTTGGACACGCCCAAGCACCTCAACATCCTTCTTGTAGTGAGGGGCCCAAAACTGAACACAGTATTCGAGGTGCAGCCTCACCAGTGCCGAGTACAGGGGCACGGTCACTTCCCTACTCCTGCTGGCCACACTAGTCCTAATACAGGCCAGGACGCTGTTGGCCTTCTTGGCCACCTGGGCACACTGCCGACTCATGTTCAGCCGGCTGTCAACCAGCACCCCCAGGTCCCTTTCTGCCAGGCTGCTCTCTAGCCACTCCTCCCCAAGCCTGTAGCGTTGCATGGGGTTGTTGTGGCCAAAGTGCAGGACCCTGCACTTGGCCTTATTAAACCTCATACAGTTGACCTCCGCCCATCGATCCAGCCTGTCCAGATCCCTCTGCAGAGCCCTCCTACCCTCCAGCAGATCAACACTCCCACCCAGCTTGGTGTCATCTCCAAACTTACTGAGGGAACACTCGATTCCCTCATCCAGATCATCTATAAAGATATTGAACAAGGCCGGCCCCAGAACCGAGCCCTGGGGAACACCGCTTGTGACCGGCCGCCAGCCGGATTTAACGCCGTTCACCACAACTCTCTGGGCTCGGCCATCCAGCCAGTTCCTCACCCAGCGAAGAGTAAACCTGTCTAAGCCACGAGCCGCCAGCTTCTCCAGGAGAATGCTGTGGGAGACGCTGTCAAAGGCTTTACTAAAGTCCAGGTAGACAACATCCACAGCCTTTCCTTCATCCACTAGGCAGGTCACCTGGTCATAGAAGGAGATCAGGTTGGTCAAGCAGGACCTGCCTTTCATGAACCCGTGCTGGCTGGGCCTGATCCCTTGGTTGTCCTTCATATGCCCCGTGAGCACTCTTAAGATGAACCTCTCTGTGATCTTCCCCGGTACAGAGGTCAGGCTGACAGGCCTGTAGTTCCCAGGATCTTCCTTCCGGCCTTTCTTGTAGACGGGCGTCACGTTGGCAAGCCTCCAGTCTTCTGGGACCTCTCCTGTTAACCAGGACTGCTGATAAATGATGGAGAGTGGCTTGGCAAGCTCCTCCGCCAGCTCTCTCAGTACTCTCGGCTGGATCCCATCAGGCCCCATAGACTTGTGGGTGTCCAGGTGGTTTAGCATGTCCTTGACTGCTTCCTCCTGGATTATGAGGAGTATATTGTGCTCTCCATCCCCGTCTTCCAGCTCAGGGGGCTGAATACCCTGTGGATACCTTGACTGGCTATTAAAGACTGAGGCAAAGGCGGCATTAAGTACCTCAGCCTTGTCCTCGTCCTTGGAGACGATGTTCCCCGCCATATCCAGTAGGGGATGGAGATTCTCCTTGCCTCTCTTTTTGTTGTTAATATATTTGTAAAAACATTTTTTATTATCCTTTACGACTGTGGCCAGACTGAGCTCTAGCTGGGCTTTTGCCTTTCTAATTTTGTCCCTGCTTGACCTAACGAGATCCTTGTACTCTTCGTGAGTTGCCTGCCCCTTCTTCCAGAGGTGATAAACTCTCCTCTTTTCCCTGAGTCCCAGCAAAATCTCCCTGTTCAGCCAGGCCGGTCGCCTTCCCCGCCAGCTCTTCTTATGGCACACGGGGACCGCCTGCTCCTGCGCCTTTAAGATTTCCTTCTTGAAGACTGTCCAGCCTTCTTGGACCCCTTTGTCCTTCAGGACTGTCTCCCACGGGACTCTCTCAACCAGTGACCTGAACAGGCCAACATCTGCCCTCCGGAAGTCCATGGTAGCAGTTTTGCTGACCCCCCTCCTTACTTCCCTCACAACCGAGAATTCTATCATGTCGTGGTCACTAAGCCCAAGACAGCCTCCGACCACCACAACTCTCACCAGTCCTTCTCTGTTTGTGAACAGCAGGTCCAGCAAGGCACCTCCCCTGGTGGGCTCACTCACCAGCTGTGTCAGGAAGTTATCCTCCACACACTCCAGGAACCTCCCAGATTGTTTCCTCTTTGCTGCGTTATACTTCCAGCAGATGTCCTGTAGGTTGAAGTCCCCCACAAGAACAAGGGCCAGCGAATGCGAGACTTCTGCCAGTCGCTTATAGAATGTCTCATCCGTCTCTTCATCCTGGTTGGGTGGCCTGTAACAGACTCCCAGCAGGATATCTGCCTCATTGGCCTTCCCCCTCATCCTTACGCACAAGCACTCTACTTGGTCTTCACAATCTTCGATTTCTATGCAATCAAAACACTCCCTAACATACAGAGCCACCCCACCACCTCTCCTTCCCTGCCTATCCCTTCGGAAGAGCTTATAGCCATCCATTGCAGCACTCCAGTCATGAGAAGCATCCCACCATGTTTCTGTGATGGCAACTACATCATAGCTGTCCCACTGCACAATGGCTTCCAGCTCCTCCTGTTTGGTGCCCATGCTGCATGCATTGGTGTAGGTGTACTTGAGCTGGGCTATCGATTTCAACTCTGGCATGCCACCCCTACGCTCATCTCTAGTGAGCCCAGTTTTATCCCCTCCCCCCTCCAAATCTAGTTTAAAGCCCTCTCTTTGTGTGTTGTATTGTCTGTCGTCTTCTGAGTTTTCCACCTGTGCTTAGTATTTGAGACTTTATATGGGAGGCTTGACTGCTTAAGGGGGAAATATCTTTAAATGAATTGTGCCCTGGACCAATTGCTGTGCAAGTGTTAAACCTGACAATTAAAATAGAGAATATCTAGCTTGGTGGAATCAAACAGAAGCCTTAAAACAAAACAAAACACAAAACCACAAAAAAACCCAACCCAAAACCCAACAACCACCCTCTGTTAGAAAATTTCTCTTATAAAAGTTTATATGTGTGCGTATAAAGTATACTGAGATATTTTTCAGTTTCAAATTCCCAGTGAGTTCGCTACTTTTGCAGTAGGAATGAATTCCAAAGTGTACGATATTCTGCTTCATTTCTAGGGGAAATATTGAGGTGGCAGATGTCACTCTGTTTCTTAAATCTTTACAGTCAGTGGCCTTTTTTGATCCAGATTCCTCTATTGCTGCATATTCAGAGCTCTTAAGATGTAAGGTTGTCTGTTCTAAGGAATTTTATGTATGTAAGTATATAGACATTTACTAAGAATATAGTTAAAATGTTATGTAAATTGGAATATTTCAAGGGGAAGATGAAAGCAGGAGGAGACTGTAACATGTCATTCCAGAATAACTTTTTGTTTGAAGAAATACTTTTATTATTAGTTCAAAATTAACTCAAAAGTGAATAGTACCTTGAAGAAAAGCTACATGGACTTTGAAACAATGCAGTAGAGCATCAAAACAGTTACAGTAATGGGTTGTGAATATATGGAGTTTAACAGAGCTAGCTCTTGCTAATAAAGCAGATCTTTCAAATACAGTGATAATTTTTTTAACAATTACAGAACAGACTTCTTATAACTGAAAAGTAGCTCAAGAGAAACAAAATGAGACTTATTCCACCTCTGCAGTGATCAAAAGAGGTAACATTCTAAAGTATTCATTTCACTTTCTGAAAAAAGTGAGGAAAAACTCTATAGAATGATTGAAATTAAATTTTCAGGCTATGAAAAACTTTAAAAATGGAATCATGACATAAAACTCATTTCCTCTTGCTTCTCATTTTCCAATAAAGTACTGTAGTTTCTATTAAGGTAGGAGGGTTTTTTAGGAAATGATTTGGAATGAGGAAACTACCGTTTGGCTGGGAATCTAAATGAATACAACTTCTTAGATCCCTGTTTCTACTGTTGCTATAAAAACAGCTGTTACCTTCAGATGCCACCCTAACTTCTGCAAACTAGAAGGAACTGGAAACACTCTACTCAGCCATTACTGGGTTGATTCCAAAGTTATTGGACTTGCTGGAGTTTTCTCATATATTTCATTTCCGTGTTGTCTGTTGAGGTTAGCCTCATTTGTTAGCAAGCTGTGCTGTATTGCTGTAGTACCTAGTAACCTTAGTCATGGATCGATGTGCTAAACAATGAGCAAACAGGAACAAATGGATGGGCTGTGCCTAGCGAGTTTCAAATCCAGGAGCTTAAAATACATAATTTAGCTGGTGTTAAATGTGTCCTACAGAAAACGCTACATGGCAAAGCTGGACAAATTAATGGCATGGAAATTCCTGTTGCACATTACTAAGTACACAGAAGCCACGCCTGTCTTCAGGAGTGCCATGAATGACACAAATGGCTGCAGCTCAGAGAAAGTCTGGGGAAAGCACCACATATGCTTGCCCTCTTCTTACCCAGTTAGGCTGGAGCTTCTCAAAAGAGGATATTTCATTTGACCCAATACAGTAGTTGTGTTTTTATGTTGCTGCTCTTGAAAGATATTCTGTAATGAAGTCATTTGCAAAGGCAATGTTTCCTGATATAGTGAATCAGACAACTGCAGAAAAAGACAAATTCATTCCTGTTAGTTGAAAGACTGTTGTGTGCCAAAAGAACAGCTTCAGCTCCAGGTACGCAAAGTCTTGCTGTCTCACAGCCACTTCAACTTTCATTAGTTTATTGATTGCATCCAACTGTTGCAGAAACAGTTTTGGACTGGAGGCTGAAGCACTGTGAAATTCTTGTTTGATTACTAACAATTTAGGAATTCTGGTGGCTAGCAAAATGAGCAACCCTAAAATTGAGATTTTTTTTTTTCTGTATTATTCAGGGGGAAAAGGGATCAAAGCTGAAGATGTACAGACTTTAGCAACAAGCACATTCAGGAGGGAGCCAGTGACTGAAACAGTGCACCTCTGTTGTTACTTGGAGCCACTTACCTGCTCGGATATATAACTGGCACCAGGGGAGAGCCTGACTCCCACGTACTTCATCAAGACCTAGACTATGTTATGGGAGGTTGAAAACCATGAGTTCCCCCTGTTCAAAAGGTGTACACTTGGATCTTCTGCAGCTAACAGTTTAGCTACTGTACCACTGCTTTTATTAGACTTTATTAGCCTTCTTCAGTGAGGGGTTAGGTATATACTCAGCTTATCAAACTGATAGAAACGCATGGATGACAAAGCTGAGTATATGTAGTGCTGGAAGGTCCTAGTAGCTGTGCAGTGCCAGAATTTAGCTTGTTACGACTTTGCCCATCAATAAAATGTTTTACTGTTAACCAACAGGAACTTACAATTTGTTCCTATGGCACAATGCACTGTTGTGTAGATTCCCATGCTAGCTGTAAAGGAGCTGAGGCACCAGAGCCAGTATATCTGCATTAGTAAAGTGCTTTGCCCAAGCAAAAATGGAGTAAGCAAAAGAATGATCTTGGGTGTCCCTTCAAAACAAGGCATTAATACTGTGTCAGCAAACTCTAGGGGACTGTATTACTGTCAGGATTAGAAAGGGAATGTGCAAATGATAGAGGGATAGAAATGTTGACATTTGGAACTTAGGCACCTAAATCCTGTCTTTTCAATCTGGTCTGTTGCTGAGAATGCAATCCTATCTGAGTGGCAGCTTCAGAACTACTGTTATGAACCTGTAGTTCGTTTTTCTTCTCTTACAATGCCTGCAGACTTTCCCTGAACATGGACAGGTTTCCTGCAGGCCACAGGCAGATTTTGAAGTTAGTAAAATGGAAAATATTTTTTCTTTTTCTCTTGCTTGCTTAGACTTTGTTTTTCTATTTTTTTCTATTTAAATCTATTCTAAGGCCAGAGTTTTGCTAAAGTTGGTAAATATCCAACCTGCAAATTTCAGGCTAGGCATTAGTCACAGAATCATTAAGGTTGGAACAGACCTTTAAGATCATCAAGTCCAACCATCAACCCAACACCACCGTGCCCGCTAAACCATATCCTGAAGTGCCACGTCTACATGTTTTCTGAACACTTCCAGTGATGGTGACTCCACCACCTCCCTGAGCAGCCTGTTCCAATGCTTGACCACTCTCTCCATAAGGAAATTTTTCCTAATATCTAGTCTAAACCTCCCCTGGCGCAACTTGAGGCCATTTCCTCTCATTCTATTGCTAGTTACTTTGGAGAAGAGACCAACACCCACCTCACCGCAACCCCCTTTCAGGTAGTTGTAGAGAGCCATAAGGTCTCCCCTCAGCCTCTTCTTCTCCAGACTAAACAACCCCAGTTCCCTCAGCCACTCCTCATACGACTTGTTCTCCAGACCCCTCACCAGCTTCGTTGCCCTTCTTTGGACATGTTCGAGCACCTTGGCATCCTTCTTGTAGTGAGGGGCCCAAAACTGAACACAGTATTCAAGGTGCGGCCTCACCAGTGCCGAGTACAGGGGCACGATCACTTCCCTACTCCTGCTGGCCACACTATTTCTGATACAGACCAGGACGCTGTTGGCCTTCTTGGCCACCTGGGCACACTGCCAGCTTCGAATTCCCCCTTCAAATCTAGTTTAAAGCCCTCCCGATGAGGCCTGACAACTCGTTAACCAGAATCCTTTTCCCCCTTGGAGAAAGTTGAGAGTAAACTCTTCCAGCCTGTATTATCAGTGGGTAAAAGATATTTTCCAGCTTTGTGCCAGGATTCGCCGTAGAAGTTTGTGAAATATCTGGAACAATAATCCTAGTTTGATTTGGGAGGGTTTCTAAATACTGTTATAATAAAAATATGCATCAGCTGATTAGGGCTGCTGGTTTCTAAAATTAGTAGGCTGTAATCCATACTTTACTATTTTCCTTCCCTCTGTAGTTACAGTTTACTTAGGTTAGTTAAGTGTTGTTCATAGATATCTTCCAGTCCACACACTTCCCTTTCCCTTATGTGTATATATGCAGGAGCTCATATTGTATGTTAGGGATATTCTCTTCCTGCATCATGCAGATGATGTGTAATATCTTTGTGCCAGCCTGAGAATTACAGGTAGCCTTGTCATAAATACTTTAAACTTTGTTACAACTATTTAGTGTTTCAGTGAGACCAAAGAGAGTCTGTAATGGCTGATACAACCCTTATTATGTGATTCTGATTTCTCCATAGAATATAAACATGTTTCCTAATTAGGACTAAGACTGTGAATAGGCCATTATCCTTCAGATTTCCACCAGACTGTTGTGCTGGAGAATAATAGAGGGGCACTAGAAAACAGGTATCAACAAATGAATATAGAACAGTATATTAAATAGCCCACAGTGAAGTGCAAAGTAAATATGAGCGGATAAATCCTAGGTTATGCTGAAAACTATAGGGTTTGGTGTTGATGGCAAGGCACCAAGATGACGATTTTGGGAGCTGCTAGGCTGGTGTGTGATGGAAGGACCACACTTGAGTCAGCCTGTCATAGTCAGTATTCTTGCAGACCAGTGCTGTGATCCCAGGAAAATCCTTTCTGATTTTCTCTGTTTGGGTTGTAAATTCTTGAAAGTGTCCCCCAGGACGTACTTAAGACATTGTACAAGCTTAGTCTCCACTGGATAAATCCTGTTTGCAGTGTGTGTGATGATTTAATGATGATCTTGGTTGCATGTGACCTCTGCCCTAGAGAAACTCTCAGTCCGTTGTATCCCCAGGGCAGAATTAAAGTGTACACTTGCATTTTATGATGTGTTTTTCTTTCAAGTCCATATGCCGTTTACATAGCAGAGATGTGTTCTTGTTCGAGTGGACCATTATACTATTACTCATGTGTGGGAGTGCCCTTGTTTGTTGTTCTCAGCTGAGATGGAGGATGAGTCCTTCAGAGCAACAATCTGTGCACCAGGCTGGGGCTCTTGATTTAGTGTGATGCATCAAAGGAGTCCAGAAGACCTCAAGAGACGCATTCTGACAGCATCTGTAGGTGAAATGCAAAGGTCTACCTATGTTTTTTCTTTTAGGTTTCTAAATACTTAAATATTGGGGTAAAAAAAAAAAAAAAAATCAAGGCAACAACATTTGGCTCATTACAACTTGCCCTTTGCTCGCTCTGGTTATAAAGAAACAGTAGAAGGATACTAAGTATTTCAATTTATGTAGTGTAAAATGTGAATACTCATCTGATCTTTATTTGTGCTGCTGGAAACTTTTTGAAGACTATCCCTCGCTGCTTCATGTGTACAGAGATAGGTCGTCTTTGTCTGGGAGCCTCAGTCTTGGCACAGAGTTTATATACCTTCTGCCTGAGGATTGGGAGCCTTCAATGTCCAGCATGCTGCACTAATGTTGCTATTTACTGTAACACACAGGGAGCCAAAAGAGTCTTGTCTCATAGTGGTAAAATGTACTGTCTCTGTAACAGCATATTGATACAAAATACACAATAAATGCCTTTGTCCTCTCCCCTCCATTTTTAAGAAATCTTTGCAAAGAATAAGGCAAAGTTTTCAATATTTTCCCTTCTCATTTTGGAATCACATCTCTGATGCAAAGATTTTTCTGCAGTATCAGAGTTTTGTTTGTTTTTAGTGGGGGTGTAATAAGTACAAATGTTCAGAGGAATTAACACTCGTGTTTCATCACTGAGGCACTTGCACCTCTTGGGTTTTTTAGTAGAGTCTGGCCCACTTACATACCAGCAACAAAAATCTTTATAAAGCTCTGAAAACCTTGTTTACTTTATTTATTTTATCCATCTTTATTATTTCTTTTATCAGAACTATGTTTTTGTAAGGGAATAGCTTTCTTGACAGTCTTTCAGAAGCTGTAACTATTCTCTGGGAAAAAGCGGAAGAATAACACAGCGTTGTGATTTTAGCATGTAGATTTGATGCCACCTATTAAAGGCAAATCAAGATAAACAAAGATAAATGATTCAGGCAAAAAGCTACCCTTTCTGTCTCTGGCATTAGTAGAAAAACTCAGGTTCAGCTCATACTCTGAGACCAGACAAACTTATATTGTCATTATTGTTAATATTGGTGGCACTTTGTTAGTCCCGGGTCTGCAGTAAAAGTTAAGCGAGACTGCATCTAAGCTGGCATTACTAAGTGGAAGGAAAACCAAGCTAGGTTGTAAAAAGAAGGAAGAGTCAAGGAAAAGGACATAAAGGAGAGGCTGACAGGAGTTAATATCTCAAATTTCAAATTTGAGGCATAACCAAATCTGGCATCATTAGGTGAGCTCAAAATGCATTGAGGATTCCAAACAAGACTGTAGTGTCAGGGCTCCATGCTACAAGGTTTGCCACAGTTCCCTTTCTATATTTCTTTCACAACGTGTATTGTGCTTTTCAGATAATGCCTCCCAAAAGCTGGAAATTTTTCCAAAGTTGGCTAATCAATAATTATTTTGGTGCTTTTATTATAAGCCTCTCTCCCAATTTAGAAAACCTTTCACCCGCGTTGTATTGCAGCCTCTGGTTTTACAAAGTGTCTTTCATTTATCCTACTTTTCCAAATATACAACTGAATTTGGCTCAGTCTGAATGTATTCTATTCGTGTTAACTCTCACAACAATTTGTGCAATAGGGCAAATGCGATAATAGGACTATTTTGAAGTGTATGCATCTAGTCAACAGCTTTGGGTGCTGGACTACATCCTAGCCACCTGACTTCAGTGAGGTTATGTGTGACTTATAGTACTTCCTGGTGATTTCTAAAATAGAGCGCGTGATGCAATTGGGAGGTATCAAACTGCATTATATATGAAACTCCCTACATGAGCAGGATAATTCTCTGAATGGAGAGGTATTGACAGTACAGAGAATAGTAACAGACATGGAATTCCTAGTGAAATTCCTTAGATGAAGCTGTTCAGGAACTTTGTAGAAGTTCTGATTTGTGTGGTCTGAGGCTTATTTGCAAAGGGAAATGTTGAATGCCTGTGGACACAAAGACACTACAACTCAGAAAACAGTGGATTATTGTGTGTGGAAAGCAGCTTTCTATAAAAAAAGTATAGAGTTTCTTTAACCTCTTTCACATGGGAGTAATGTAAATTCACAAACCATTTTCCTTTCTTCCAAGAAATTTCTAATAAAATTATTTTAAATTTTGAATTGGTGTTACAAGAGGAAATGAGAAATGGGGGGGGAGGTTGACTTCATAATGCATAAATTCAAAATTCAGGATTTTCATTTTGTTTAAATTCCTTCACCAGCATAAGAAGTAGACGTACATAAAATATTTTCTGCAAGCAAAAATCTCTCTTATATGATGGTACTTTATTTACTGACCGCCTGTACAGGTATCTGAATGAAAAGCCATGGTCTCTTTTCCTCCAGGGGAGAAATTTCAGTGCCGTCTTACCCCCTAATTGAAGTGAATTTTGCTGGTCTCAGCTCACTTCCTAGTAACTCTATTCTATATTAGATATTACTATCAAAAAAAAAAAAAAAAAAAAAAAAGACAAATTGACAGCATCTGATAGTGAGAGTCCTTGGAATTGAATTATCTCCTCAGTCAGGATTGAGGTCATTGCTGGGACAATGTTGCAAAATCATTTTATTCAGTGGCCTTTCACAGTAGCTGCGCTTCTTATTCAGCGATGTCAGAGAATGTCAGAGCAGAGATGCGCAATACATTGTAGTGAAGAAAAGTTATCCGTAATGAGTATTAACTATACTAAGGTTTGTCTTCAGAATGGTAGAGGTTTGACCTAATCTGGAGGAACATGGTTTTTAGTTTGTATTTTTGTAACTGGAAATGAGACACTGATGACATCAGAATTTCTCTGATTTATTCTTCACTCACATAAATTATCCTGGGGCTTTACTTCTGTCACTCTGCCTTCTGTTTTCCATTGGTTTTAGATTCAGAATTAAAGGTGATACTTTTAGGGTAATGTACCTTATGAGACGAGGCAGATACCTTTTAAGAATTAAAAGTTGAAATGGACAAGCGCACTTAAATCCGTTAACCAGCCAGCTCTGATTCTCACAGAAGGTCCATATTCACCTTTCATCCTGCTGGAGTTCTTTCTTGTCTTTTTTTTTTTTTTTTGGCTTTAAATCAAGTCACATTTGTTAACAGCAGAATGGACTATTATTTTGTACAGGACTTTACTAGTTGTTTTACCTAAACAGCTCACAGTGATTTGTAGCTGAAGAGGATTTTTTTTATCTTTCAGCAGTCTGGATTTAAGCCTTCCAGTGCTCATTTACTCTTCCATAGCCCAAAGAGTATGATTCAGGATTTTAAAATACTAGATGTTATATTTCTTCTTATTTTTCTTCCTTCTTGATCTAACTTGCAAAACAAAAAAACAAACAAAAAACCCCAAACCTGCAAATACGGGACTAACCTACTGTGCTTGGGTATTGCAGACATGTTACATACAGTTATTAAACTATTCTTTCCGTAGCTAATGATTTACTATTCGTAAATAACTATTTTAACATCTATTTGATATAAGTGGAATAAAATTTTATGTAGTAGTATCCATATGGCAGTAATATTGACATGTTTTTGCATTCTATCTAAAAGTGGGACAGAGCCAGTTAAAAGTGTACCAAGGAACAAAATTGGCAAGTAACCTATTGAAATTTTAAAATTAAGCTTTTGTTTGAGCCTGATAAGAAACAGACAATTACTAGTGTGAAGTTTGTAACGTAAAATTTAATGTGTTTCTGATCTGTGGTATGCTATCAAAATGGAAATGTTAGAATTAGAGATCTTGTGAAATATTTGCCTTGCAAAGAAAATACTCTGCTGGAAGATGCTTAATTTAGAAAAATCTTGCTGGTGGTGAAACACAAACCAGGCCCAGAACCTACCATTTCAGCCACTCGGATACTATAGCGAAACTGCTGTTGTGTTATTACCTGCTCAGTTAATTTCAGACAAGTATTTTTGGTACAAACCTAAAAATTCCTATTGCTCTCAAAACATGCAAAATCCTGGTCTCTGCTGATACTCAAATTTCCTTCTGTCCATTTATACCTTATATCAAGGCAATAATGCAGCCTTGGATTTAGTTCCAAGCCTTGTTCTTTTAATCTCCTTTCCAAGTGTATTGAGAAAAAAGCAATAGCCAGTGTTTAATTATCTTCTGCACCAGTAGTTGTGCCCTTGGCGAGTAGAGAATTATTTGCCTCATGTCAGCAATCCAGTGGATGCTTTGTGCGCTCTCTGACCCACTTGCTGAGAATCTGCAGTGACAGTACAGCAGAGGACCAGAAAGGTACTCTGCAAAAGAAGGGTGACAGCATCGCTGGCATGAAAAGAGGGAGCTCTGCTTTCTCGTTTGTTTGTTATGCTTTGGAGGCCTGCACAATTACAAGAACTAGGGGTGAAACATCATAGCATCCACTCAGTTTAACTGAAACTCTCTGACCCAGAGGGCTTTTCTGCTGTGTCTGACCGTTGTTAAACTGGTTTAAGCTAATCTCTTTGGGATACTGTCAAGTGAAGTGTTCATGCTGCACTTTGTATTTTTAATATTTAAAAGCAAGTAATTTTGTGCTGAGAACACTAGTCCCCTGGCTGCTACTGTGCTAGTAGTGATATTAATGTAGTCCAAGGCAGACTTTTGGACTCTTTGTGGGAGTGGGAAAAATTCAAGATAATTTAAATCATCTTAATGAAAGAGGAAAGGGAGCCGAGATTGTCGTTTTGTCTTTAAAGTTAAAGCTGTAAGGCAGAGTTTGAAATTCTAAGAACAAGTTTCAGATGAGAAGAATAGTTATGAACTTGATGAATTTATTAGGGTCAAAAATTAAAACCTGACTGTGATGCCATACCCCTAAGTCATTTGAAGATACTTGGAATGTCAGTGAATAAAAATACTCAGGCTTACCCAAGCTAAAAATGCCATCATTTTTGGCCTGACATAGGGGACATAGCTTAAAATGTGTATGTCATTTAAATGCCAGAAATGTCTGATAATTCACAGGAAAATTAAGGCACTTACAATGACAGAGCTGTTTTACCAGTGTGATGATGAGAACTGAACCCAAGCCCAGGCATCAAAGCAATTCAGCAGGCTCACAGCTTCATTTGTACTTGTTGTTCCAGTTTTCATAATCATAGTCGCTCAGGGACTCTGGTACGGGACACATCATTGTCACTTTTACAGTAAATCTGCACATTCTTTAGCACCTTCTCTGTAGGTAAGAGTTGTGCTGTGTTGGTTTGTTTTTTTCCTCCCTCGTCAGATATATGTGACAGGTTAGCACCGATTTTTGACTATGTGCTCCATTTTCACTGCATGCCGAGGCAATTTGCTATCAGTGCACTTTCTTATTTCCTCTGCTTTGTCTTCCTGACCTGCAAGGTGCTTCTCGGCAGTAACTGTTCTTTGAATACAAAGATTCTGAAAGCTCTCCAGTCTGCATGCTGTCACTGTGAGTTTGTAGAAGTTTTATATTTGTAAGAACTAGATTTCTGTTGAAGTACCCGTTTTTGGCTGCAGGCCAAGTTATTGTTTAACAGTAAAGTTCCACTGAGTAGGTAATACCACTGTTTGAGTAGGTAATACCACTGTTTAGCCTCCAAATGACCGGGGCTGGATGAGCTCGAAGAGGCACTTGGGTGTTTCTGTCCCTGATTGTTCCTCCTGCAGCCTTCCGGGACTCTGAAATGTGCATACACCTAGAGAACACAGCAGCGTTCACGTCATCTGTTGGCCTCCCAACCTTTAAAAATGGACAGGAGGGCATCACTTGAAAACACACGATATTTTCAGTTGCTAACGGTTTTTTGTTTCTTTGGGGCTTTTACAAAAGTCACTTATTTAGGAGCATTAATGTACTGTTAAGGTAACAGGAAAGAAAGCAACTATAATGATTACTCTGTTTCCTACAGGAACTCAGGGAAAACATCCAAAATGAAGATAAAGCTCTGCTAATGTTACTAATAATACACTTGAAAATGTTTTACTTCAGTCTATCTTCTTCTATTGACTATAAAGCTGAGTTAATAGATTTGTTTGCTTAAGACATGTGCATGAGCTTTTTACACATTCTGGTTGTTTCTTCCATCTTTTTTTTCCGTGATATACCAATATGTTCTCAGGACTCTGCTTCCATATTTTTTTTTTTTTCCTTGGTGGTGGTTTCTCTTTTTTCAAGCTGCTCTTTCAAAATACCCAAGTGTCCAGGACTGGCTCCTGAGAGACTCTCTAGAGAACTCAGTGATGTGGTGGGGACTGGGGAGATTCTAAGCAGCCTGTTGTCTTTATGAATGGACACTCATATAAAAATGAAAACTAGTTAATCAAGATTCTATACATGTAGAAATTGAAGTCAGCTGTTTTTAATCCCCAATGTCACACACACACCCTTGTATCCAATTTGTGGCATGTAGCGTATTTAAATACAATTAATAAATAGCTAGTACCTTAGAATGGTGGTATCCCTAATAAGACCTGGCTTATCTGTGCAACTCTAGAGCCTTTATACTGTAGTTCTATATTAAATTCTCATTTATTGGGTATCATATTAAGTAACAAAGTTCTTATACTCAGTCAGTAGCAGAGCTGGAATCTAAACCTATACATCTGATTTCATAATCCCTATTCTAGCCAGTAGATCTCATTTCTTTCTTCCAGTTTTGGTAGTCAATAATTCTTTGCTCTAAAATATGTATGTATTTCAATAAATGCATGTGTATTACAAAAGGAATGTATAGGCATCCGCAGACACACAGTGAAATACAGACTAAGCAATGCAAATCTGCAGTCTAATAAAGTAAAGCCATTTAACGCTATTTTGATTTACTAAGCGATGCCTAAGCTGAACAATATTATCAGATTCAGCAGCTGCTCTTTTGTTCAGCCACAGGCTGAAATACAGGAGGTAAACAAAAATGGAACTAAAAACCCACAGCAACAAAGGCTTGAAAAGCTTGACGAAGGCTTTATTTTGTCTCTAAACCTATATCTACTCCACCTGTCAAACCTTTATTGCTTCAGTGTCTATTAAATGCAGTAGCCACATGCTTTTGTTGGGGAGTCAGTATGTATCTACTCTGTAACCAGAGAATGAGTCATTTGCTCAGTGAATATTTTCTGAAGCTTTTGCTTACTGTATTTCTGTTCATGGGATACACAGACTTTAAGGGTGGAAAGGATCAAAACAGTCACAAAGTCCTGGACTGCGTTAGACCTGCTTCTTCAACTTTGTCCATGTCGCACAACTCAGTGTGCAGTAAGGAAAGCTGAGTTAGGTCAGAGTGAATTAGCTTTCAGGACCTCGGCTGTGTAGCTGTGTAAGTGCCCAGAGATCACCCTGCCTGTCCAGCACAGGGAGAAGATGTAGAGCAAATGCATCAGTACTGCTTGTTACACTCAAGCAAGCTTGAGCAGAGAATTGCATGGCATTGTACTCTGTTCCGTAGAACAGATACAGCCTTACTTCTTTTGGCATATTTATTCAACTGTTTCCCTCTTGATTTTAGCTTTTGTTGTGCAGTAATGGTGATTATCAATATTACTCATACTTTCTGATAGCTGGCAGTTACCTGTCCAGTAGGAAGACAAGACACAGCATTTTCAGCTTTATTTGGAGTAAAAGATCCTATTCACCCACTACCTAATGAAGAAAGCTCTCTTTCGGGGAAAAAAAGGGGATGAGAGTGAGACTGTGTGTATTTTAAGTCATATCCATAGTACAAATGTTTACTTTCTTTGTGTATAAAAGTATATTCTGTCCAGGACTTAAATATTATGTAGATAGCTGTACATTCAGGTACAAACAATTGATTTTTTTCAATATATTATGTTATTTAAATAAAATCTCAGTAATAGTGAAATAGTTTTCCAGCTAAAATATTTTTTGGGATCCATCAACTGAACCAATTCAATAATTTGCTGGAGGGCTCATGTTTCTAATGTAATGCTTATGGCCAGATAGATTTATTATTGACTTAGTTTTTATTAAAAACAACAGAGGAGGTATCAGTAGTTTGCTTGCTGTTAGCCAGTTATTTGTGGAAGGCATCCAACCCTTATATCAAGAAGGGCGTGAATTCTGAACATGAAAATTGATTCTTAAATTAAATACTTCTAATATTTAATGGGAGGGATTTTTTTTTTTGTGGCAAAGTAGTGCACAACACAATAACTTTCTCCTGGGTGGAAAGCAAACTTGTTTGCTAAAACTTGGGTTTTTTCTTGAATTTGGACTATTTCTGCTATGGCTCTGATTTGTAGCAAGCATTTCTTTCATCTGCAGCCAACATCACCAGAGCAGAAAGTGGTACTGTACTAAGAGAAACATTGTTTGTATCTGGTTTTGCTACTGGTTTCCAAGAGTAGCTACCGTGCAGCTGTTGAAGGTCTCTTGTAAAGGTCTGAATGTAACCCACATGTTAATTTAGCATAATAAAACTGAAGATTGAAAAAATAACAAGCAAGTGATCTCATTACAATAACCAGAAAGCTAGGTAGGAAATGCTAAACTGGACAGTGTGTATTACAGGAATTTGCTGCTGCAAGTGAGATTCCTTCAGTCCACACTACCTACTAGCTCCTCATTCACTTTTGACTTGTTTCCAGTATTGACTGTAAATTTGTATTACAAGTATATGTTGCCAGCCTTCCTCACACTTCTGTAGTTTCAGTGATAGGAAGGGTGATGCGTAGGAATTTCATAGGCTTAACAGGAATGTAAGCATATAAAAAAAACCACCTTGAATAGGGAAAAAAATCATTTTGCACAGAGCAGAAAATACAGTGGCAGCAAATATGATTGCAATAGACTTTTTTACAGTCTGTTACAGACCCATGAGAGTCTCATCTCTGTTTCCATTCTGATTCAAAAAGCTAAAATTTCCTCAAACAGCCCCCTTTCCCCCAATTTTTAATACTTCTCCAGAGAGTGGGAGTATATCCTGATAGAAACTAATTGCTATGGATTAAAGGAATAAGCATGCAGCCTCCACGTATTATATCAGCACTCAGAACAGACACCAAAGTTTTTTATGAGAGGGAAATTACATTTGAAGTACTCTCAATATTCGTAATCTCTTAGGCTCTCTCAAAACCTGGGTGCGGTGTTATTTTAATGGTGCACAGTGATTGGTTGTGTGGAGGAGGTAGAATTGGTTTGTCACAGATCCAGAAGTGATAAAGGTGATTTTGAGATGGAGATTAAGGCCTCATGGGGGGGAAATGACAGTTTTCTTTAATAGAAGAAATAATTAATGCAGTAATGCTCATTCATTTTCATTTTTATGTGCTTGTTCTGTTTCAGCCAGGTGCATCAGAGGTCAAATGCTCTGAGACATTTCTGTTCTGAAGAACTTTTTTTCATGCTTAAGTGGTCTCAGAACAGAAAGTCCCTCTGTAAGTATGAACAAAATTCACAGATTCATGCATCTTTGTAGTCAGCTTCAAACCTCCAGTAACCTGTTGTCTTGAACTGCTTGCAAAGTATGAATGATTAGCCTCAAACCTAGGGAAGGAACAGGAACAGATGTGAACTTCGTAAATGGTATCTTAAATAATGGCCTAAAACACAGAGTTGGACCTGTGCATGCAAATATATTATTCCTTTTTGGTTTGGTTTTATCTTACTTACTCCCAGAGAAAAGATATCTGAGCAAAGGACACTTGGACATCTCTGACCATTTACAATCTGTATGAAAATTCTCAATGCAGCTAAAAGGAGGTATGTTGGCTGTTAATTAACAGAAATTCATCTACTAAGTTCATGCTAATTATAAGATTAAGCATTAAAATTCCTTAGGTTTAGGAAAAAAATAGGCAAATATTTTCCCAATGGACTGAGGCCACAAAAAGTCATCTGATCAGTTACTAGAACTTTTTTATTTTTTTGCCATTTCATCAGGCAAAGTGATATGAGCCGATTAAAAAAAATCTAGAATAAACAAAGACAGTCCCACAGTATAAAAAAAAAGTACAAAACTTTCTCTAAAGGCATACAGATGCAAAGACAGAGGGAAACGGAACTTCAGCTTTATCAGCCATATCAGTATTTTACTGCAGTTACAAATTCACAGATGCCAAGATATTTTACGTTGCCAAATGGTACTTTTATTTTGCAGCACATGTTGTGCATTCTTTTTTAGAAGTGAACACATCTGCTTTGGCTTCTTCCAATATCCATTTCTTCTTTCCCTGCAATTTGGGATATGAAGATTACAAAGCCATAAATCAGAACCATAGTGAATGCAAGGGATCTGATTTACAAATGTGGTTAATCTTCATAACTGCAAACACTACAAACAGCGCGAGGAAGCTGGGGAACCTTTGGCTTTGTAGGGTGGCATTTCCTAACCCTTGCAGCAGGGGGCTTCCGTGGAGAGAAATGGGAAAAATCTAAGTCTATTTCCCAAATCTTTTTGGGGGTTAGATGAGGACAGATCTAAGAGCTGAACTCTAAATTCTGGTTGTGAGAGAGATGAGCAGGTGATCTGATGGATGTGGGTTTTGTTGGTATCCAGCTGGACTCCATCTTTGTTTCTCATGGAGACTAATTACTAACTTGTCACTAGTAGAATGTGAACAGAGTAACTTTATATAGAACCCTCTATATTGCAAAATACCCAAGCATTGATTGATTCAAAATACCTTCTGTTAATTTCTTTCCGGTACCTTCAGGAAAAGTTTATTTCATACTGTTTAACCTTTGCTACAGTAGTGCTTTTGAGGGACACAAACAGAAGATCCCTCTTGAAGGGCAGTGAGCATGCTGGTGAAAAGGTGTGAGAAATAGGCTGTGGCTTTTAGGGGTTTGCAGATAACTATTGGAAAAATTGACAACATTTATTTTTTCACTAAGTTAACATGTAAGACAAATTGGGGTACTTGGTAAACTCAAACTGGTTTTGGAAGATGTAAATTTAGTTAGAAGACAAATAATTCAGAATTAATGATACAGTGACATGCAAAAGATTATTTAATTTGTTCAATATCATCTATATAATGGTGTTTCCATCTCAATGGCGGGTCCACCGCTGTTGTGAGTTTAAGTTGAGATTCTCACCCTTATGTATTTCCTGGTCCCGATCCATAAAATAAAGATATCCCATGTTACTCTCCGGTACATGATACAGACTGGCTTGAATTGCCACATTTAGATTTGGTTTTCTGAAGACCCATTCTGCTACCTTCTAGCACTTTAGTAGCATGTCTGCGTGTCCTCCTGGCTTCCAGGAGCGGACAAGTTGTAGTTTTCAAGACTGAGTAAATAGGAAGGGCAAATGTTGGTTTTTTGCTTTTTGTTGTCATTGTCTGTTTCTCCCGCCCCCTCCCCCCCCCCCAATATTAGTATACTTACGAAAAAATATTTTCTTCATATGTTGTGTAGAAAACTTAAGCTGCAATACTTCCTTCCTCTCTGTCTACTGTCTTGTGAAGTTTCAAAAAGAGGTGCATAGTATTGGCTTATCTAGTCCAAATGTGGACGTAAAGCAGATAATAAAAGTAAAATATTAACATCAGGTCTTCACATTTTCAGAAAAGAGTAACATCTGTATAAAGGGTTAGAGCAGCTACTCATTGCTAAATACTACTGACCAGTAACTATGGGCTGTTTTTATTTTAGCTGGTTGTTTACATTTGGCTCTTTGCTGGTGTGAAATGCATTAGGAACCAAAGGTTTTTCCCCCGTAATGCCTCAAATTAGAATTAAAGTTGCAGCAGTATGAGCAGGAGTTAATTCATTCTGCTATTAAGCCTTCAGTTACACTGAGGCGTTATCATTCACTACTAATAAATGGTGTTTATAGTTGGCATATACCTCCTGTAGCAACAATAACAAATGTGTTGCCTGAGATAACCTACTTTATATAGCTGCTAATAGGCACTTTTCATTCAAGTTTCACAATTTAAAAAATTCATTATAAACCTCTTGAATCCTCCAAGGACTGAAACAATGCATGAAGCTGGATGTTTAAAGTGCAGACCAGATTCTGAAAAGGGCACAGAAGAGCCCACAATGGAGATCTGATACTTAAGTATGCTACGCACACAGCAGCTCCTAATGTGATACTTAGATCTAGATTCTCAAAAGAGTTCAGAAGAACCTTGTGTGCTGAGAGCTTTTGAAACACTGGCCATGTCACAACAAGCGGTGCTGGGTACTTTACACTCCTCAAAATCTGCTAAGTCTGGCTTTGATTTCACTGGGTCGTAAGAACTTTCGAATGTCTGGACCCAAACAAAGATCTATGCTTTATGTGGGATTATTTCTTTTTATCTAAGAATATCATTATTCCATCCGTTCCTATAATTAAATAATAAAAAAAAAACAAACCATGGCATGATGTAAGATGCCTGTAAGCTTATGAGAACTGGGTAATATTCTTCTGACCGCTGATCCTCACTTGTCTCGGAAGCCAGCCAGAACAGGGTTGTCAGTTTTGCCATGTAAGCACAGCTGAGAGTCCTGTTCAAGCAAAAGAAAAGCTGCCTTCTTTCTGGAAGTTTCAGACTCTGTTGCACTCAGTGCAGCTGAGGGTAAAAATAAGTGTGTACTGTGACTTGGCAATGAGGTGAGGGAAATTTCTATTCCAAAGGTGTCTGACACACTTCAAGTATTTCTCACGCTCTTCCATGTGGCCAGGTCTCGAGTCAGCTGTTTGGGCATTATCCAACTGAAAAGACACAGACTTTTTGGGCCAATCAGAGAAGTGAGCAAATGGGATGGAAGCTTCTGAAAAAAACACAAAAAAATACAGAAAACCCACCAAAAAGTTAAATCTGTGACTATTCTCTGTGGAACCAAAACTTGGTCAGTTAGGTATTGTTTTTGCAGTGCTAGGGCAGAAGAGCAGCAAGTGTAGGTAGCTGGGCCTTACACGTTATGTGTCGTTGTTAGGATCATACTGTATGTGTCAGATAAAAAGACAGAAGTGTGGTAAAGAGAAAGAGCTCGAGTCCTTGTCTTTGCTCTCCCTGATAGTGAGGTTTTCATTTGGATGATTCAGCTTACCACTTCCTACATTTGCTGTGAATCAGCATTGAAGTGTCATGTTCTAGGAGTTGCCTATTGATGGGAACTTAAATTAGCATTAAGGAGCAACCATAGACTTTGCAAGGTAATCTGGCTTTATTTGTGCCTTCCTTTCCTGGCTTCTGTGTGTATATATCTTATTACTAGGGAAAATTACTTTTCTTTCTGCTGCCCTTTAGAATTGTGAACAAATTACACCAGTCCATTGAGTGAACAGTAGAACGGAGATTAACCGTGGGGAGTGTCAAACTGCTAGAAATTAGTGTGCTAAACAACCAGAAAAAGCTTTGAAAGGGATGGCAGGGAAGAAGATACCGAATTAAACTTCGTATTGTATGTGACAGTGCAAAGACTTTAATTTGGGGGAGATGCATTCTGTCAGCCCAGGGAAAGGAAAGTTTTGTACTCTTTGGAAGTGGTGCTGGCGAGTCACTTACTGGTGTGCAGAAGGAAACACCTGTTAATGGTGGTGCTGATTCCAAATTCAAAGCAGCAGAACAAGGAGTGATGAAATGTGTATGTAGGAATATGGATAACTAAGGTCTAAAAATCCTATTTAATTAAATGCAACATATGGTGATACCAAGAATTTAGTCCATATTTGCAGCTGCAAAATTGTGGTTTGCTTGTTATCTTTTTGTTTTTCAGATCTCTTAAATATCTAGGGCCAAGTTAGCCTGTGGTGTAAACTGGGAAATTCCATTTAAGTTGAGAGCTGCCTTGAGGTGGGGTGAGATAAGGGTCTATCTCAGAGTCATTTTGATCCGGAACAATAAGATGGCTAATGTTTTGTGTTGTCGTCATCGCCGCATCCCCCCCCGCCGTGTGATCCATGGGCACTTTTGGAAAATGTATTGTTCCTACATGCTTCTGGGCTATTTGGGGTTTATGAGTGAAGTGCTAATAATACGTGGTTTCTTTACACAACAGTCCTTTTTTTAACAGGTCTGAGGCTGATGCTTTATGACTGCTGTTCTTGTAATTAGCAAAGTACCACAGATGTTTTATACCGGTGTCCTGTAAACAGATGTGTTGTCATAAGTGGTATGCATTTGCAGCTGGCTCAACACAGTGGCTGGTATTTGGCTTCAAACTCAGGATTTCAAGACTTTATGTATAACACAAAGCATTAGGGGAGTTTGATTGACTTGCTAGTCATTACTGAGATCAAAGGGTTGGTTGGTTGGTTGGTTTGTTTAATTTTTGCATCAAACTTCTTTATTTTACCACCTGAGCTGGGTTATTTATTGAAAGAACTGCATGCAGAGATGTTAAATTCCAGGGAAAACTCAGTGATCCAACATCATTCTCTATTAGTTAACAGTTGAATGCACTGCCATTATAGGAACCTAAGCACAAGTTTATCTATTTTTCCTGGGGAAAAGATTTAGCTTTCTGGGTCATCCTTGTATGCAGGCAAATTGTGTTTCTCTCCTATTGCAATGGAACGCTAGAGCTTTCTGAGGTGTGGTTGGGAAGTCCTACCAGTTTTAATAACATTGCACCAATCCTGATTCTGAGTGAATAGGCAGAACCTTAATTCTATAATAATTGTCAGTAGTTAGGATGCTGATGAGTGCTTTGGGGTCCTGATGAATATGTATATATTTTTAATGCAAAAAAACAACCAAACAAAAAACCCCCATATATTTTCAGAGGCTTACATCTTGGCCATTGCATTGAGATGGAATAGATTTTTTTGTTTTCAAAAATATTTTGCATTTATAAAGAAAAAGACATACTGTTAAATTTATATTTGCTGAATACATTCTGTGTCTGAAATCGGTGCCTTTCCAAAATCCATGACTGCTTATGGAGCTTCTAATAATATGTTGTTGTAATAATAATAGTAACTCATATTTAACTAGGCAGTATCTGTCTGACAGCTTATTTTCTGAAACTGTGAGGATACTTGAGAGTTGCAGCATACTGCAAAAAGGTCTGGGATCCAGTGTGATTAGCAGGTCTCAAAGTCTGAGAACTCCAATGCTAGTAATATTTGCCTATGCTAATAATAATTGTTCCCTAGTATTATATTTTCATACTATAAAACCCCAGTAACTATTACTCTACATATAGATATTTCCAACATTACTCAAAATCAGTAATAGATTAGTAGTGCAGAGTGTTTCTGTTAGTATTGAAGCTGGGAAACCATTTACAATTTTTAAAATGAAACATGGTCCTTTGGAAAAGCAAAAACCCTATTTAATGATGTCGTGCATTGTTTTGATTGGTCTGTAAATTTTTCTTTTAAAAAAAAATTCTGAATTAAATTTAGCTGAATTTATATTCCAAGCATACAATCTAATCTGAATTAGCTAAATGTTAAACACTTGAAATTTATTTCAGGTAAAATAAAATACTGTGTCCAAAAGCTATTTCTGCATTTTTTATTAAGAAAAGTTATGGGATCTTACGTGAATTCACTTCTGGCCAAACAATTTGCATTTTCTCAGCTGTCCAAAATAAATTGTAGTGAGATAGCAGAGAGGTGATCTCCTCAATGTATCAGTGTATCTTGAAATAGAAACTAATTGAAGACGCCCATTCGAATATTTGCATGGATTCAGGAACCTTCAGATGAGGTTTCAATATGGAGTATGTTACATATCCTAGCATTTAGCTGTTTAGCTCTTGTTAAGTGACTTTCAAACTGTTGTTTTAAATGACTTTCACAATAAAATGTCCCAAACCTTCTAGCTGATGAATAAACAATAATGAACTCCAGTATTTGTTTTCTCTGTGCTGTTGCTCCACCATGTACTAGTAATGCTTTTTTTTTTTTTCTTTTTTATTTTTTTCCTTCCTGAAAGATTGCATCTTTGTTCCGAGAGAGGTAGAAGGCAACTCAGTCCTCAGTTTTGGGTTTCTAAATTGCTTAAGTGGGAATTTGAAGAAGGGTCTATCATAATGCTTGGAAGCTGCATTTAATGTACCTTTGTATTGCGTGCTTATATCTTTGCCTGTTTAGTTTATGCTTCTTGTCCTTACTACATGGAGTTTGTTTGTCCTTATTTACTTCAGGCACATGTATTTGTTTTTCAGGTAATAGTTATGTTGAAAACATGAACCTGTGCTGTTATAAGAGGATAAAAAGAAAAACTTCTATGGCAATTTGTTAGCAGGATGTAATCTACCTTTTAATGCCACTACAGATTTCGTTCCTCCAAAGTATTTGCTTTTTCTTTCCCCAGATTTTATGGTGTGTTCCCAAGACCTTTAATATCACCATGATTAATTCTTGACGCACAGTTGAAGAAGGACCCAGAAGCAAAACAAAAGAAATTTTTATCCAGAATCCCAATCTATTACACAAATCATCATAATTGCAAAAGTTTTTTAATTAGACCAAAAATAAAGCAGTTTTATTGTTTGGATCACAAAATACAGGCTATCGGAGGCAGAGACAAAACCCAAGAAAAGCTATTAAGGACAAAATTATGCCTAACACTACATGATCATAGGTAGACAGATGTTATCAGCAAGGTAGCAGATGTCCTACTAGACAGCAATAAAGACACTGGAGGCAAGTACACGTTTCATAACATGGGATTAGAAAATAAGTTGAAGATGCAAAAGATATTCCTCCTCTTTGGTTTAGTGAAAAAATGACCTTTATCCCTTGTGTGAGGATCACGTATGGTGCAGATTTTCTAATGCTATTAAGAAGATTGAAGCATTCTCTTCAGATGTGAATTTTGTTGTTTTTATTATTTTATTTTATGCTTTATCATTACGATTAATTTTTAATGGTGCCCCTGTTGCAGATCAAATTCTACCTTGCTATAGGGCCAAAAAAACAAATAAAGTGAATAGGGCTGCAAGACCAAAAGTTAACAATAAGGTTTTCATAGTAGATGATCATTATACTAAACCTCCTTTCATTACCGTAGAGGTATTTCACCTTCATGAACGCTGTTCCCTCCCCAGGGAGAAGGGAGCGAAGAGAGTTACCAATTTCGGTAGGTTTTGGATTTGGCCCGGCGAAATTAAGAAAACTGAAATATTAAGGAGAGGGGAAAACAGGAGAAATATTTTGAAAGAATGTGAAGTGATTATTTGATATCTACAATATAACCAGAATGCAATTACATACTGGTAACCAACAATTTTGAACAAAGAAGTAAAAATATTCTCCTAAGTTTCAAGTGATTAATTATTGACTTTTTTTAGGCCCTACAGAGTAGATCTGAATAAAAAACTGATCACCTCACTTCCTAAGCAAAATCGTAACAGAATTCTGGTACTGCAGATCAGCACAGCTGAAACCCAGTTCTGTTACAGCCTGGAGTAGGCAAACAGACTGCCCAAAATCTGCCTGAGTAACATATATGTCTCACAGGCACTGTTACATCAAACAAACATCAGTTGTCACTTGTTAGGACCATTAACTAGACAAGTCCAAAATAAAACACAGACCAGAAAAGATACATCTTACATTCTGTAAATTGTGTGGTCTGAGAATCTATTAAAGCTGACAGAGAAGAGGGCTCTGAATTGGTGAGCAGACTGATTACACCTTGTTCTTTATTCCCTATTGACTTTGGGTATGCCATACCTTTCCATTTCCTAGAGAAATAAATTAAAAGTCAGAAGTAATTTGCCTGATGGAGGGTGCAGGTGGAATTTTGTTCAGACGAGCATTTGCACATTGTGAAATCCAATTTAACCCCTTGATGGGCTATAGCTTATTTTCTTTTGTTGACAGCTTTGTGGCAGCTAAAATAGGAACCTGATTAAATTGAGACAGTGAGAGATTGAGGTCTTGTTCTAACAGCAGGAGGATCAAGGCCTCTAATCTTATCTCCCCAAACACTGAGATGAGCTTAGGATGCTGTCAGTGAGATAAGCTTGGCTATTTTGAGCTATAAAAAGACCCCAAGAAAAGAGAAGAGGTGTGAGATGGGGAGAGAAATTTTTTATGTACAAAAGTAATACTGTGTTGTTTAAAGAAATTTGGGTCAAGTGCTTGAAATGTATAGGATATTATAAAAGCAGTGATTTCATTTTACTGTATGAGCATACATCAAAGTACAAATAAAAAGAGCTTGCTCCCTCTTTGCAAAGAATATACATGTCTGCAAATTTCTAAATAAATTCATAATTTATAATGTACCAGGAGCACAGTAATAACAGTAGAGGCCAAGTGGGAGGAGACCACTTCTGGCAGAAGTGAAATTGCTTCTTCTTGCAGTCAAACTTTAAAAATATTTTTAATTGAGCAATAACATCAGATCACTGAGGAAAGCCTTTTGTCAGGTTTAATGTAGAGCGCTCTGTACAGGACTGTTTGTTTATTTTTTTTCTCATGTATTTGGAAGTAATCAAAGAAATCATGCAAGCTCTGTTCCCCTTCTTGTTCTACATATGGTGTGGGGTTTTTACACGTTCTGTAATACTTTGAAGGAAAGTACAGCCAACACATTATGTTCTACCTGGTAGGACCATTCTTTGATCAAAGTACCATTGATTCACTTCCACTCTCAACCAGAATGGATTTTGAACTCATGTATTGCATAGGAGCTTGGTGTATTCAGAGAGATCTGTAATAAATACTTTTTTTAGTATGTTTAAACCCTTGGTTATTGCCAAGCTGTGCTTTCAGATCCTTGTGATGATTATTAGCATTGATTTACGTTTTCAATATGCCTTGATTCTGGTCATCCAAACTTGGGAAGTACATCATTGCACAGTTAAACTGGACCAGTTGCAATGCTGCACTGGTATCTAAACTTAGAATTTTGTTATGAGAGTTGTTGCAACAACGACAGAGAAGATCCTGTGCAAGAACCGCTATGTGCATGTGAGATCAGAATTTTTCCTGGGTTCCTATCTTTCTTCTTAAGTGCCTTGTAAAAAACATTGTCAAAAAACACTTGCAAACCATCAGTTTTTCTACAAGGCTTTTTGAAAAAAGGAGAAAAATGGTTTAGCATTAACAGCAGCATCATATTTCATAAGAGACTTAAGCTTTTGTTGCTTCTTCTGATAACATTGGAGTAGTGCAGTAATAAATTACTAGTAGTGGTATACTAGATAGGTACTAGTAGCTAAGTGCTTACCATGTATTAAAATTCAGCTTGTCACTTAACTCTGTATTGCTGCATTCTTATTTGAAGTTTGATACTTAAAGTTAGATTACTCTTAATTGGGCAATATCTAGATTGAGAGACATCTATTGATTTGTTTAAAAAATAGAAAGATAAAAACATTTTTTAGAAAAAAGGGAAGATTTGGAAGCAGAAACTGGTATCATTCCTGGAATGGAATAGAGTAGGGAGGAGTTCATTAAAAAATGCTGTAGAGATCCGTATCAAGATACTGCACTACAGAAAAATTTGCACATGCCTGCTGGTTAGCAATTTAGCTAAAGAGCAGATGCAGAAAAAGAAGAGTATTGGGAACTTCCATTTTCACTAAATCAATTTTCTTGAGGTTGGAGGTTATTTTGGTTCTCACCCTGATGATATGTTGTGCTTAAAGGAATTGAAAGGCTTTGGCTGACTTTTTATAGGGGTAAATAAAAAACACCGTTTTCCTCCAAGTATTTTTCACATATGCTGACATTAATTTGACCCTTAGTCTGAAAGGAAGAAGGTAGAAGGTAATACATGATTTGATAAGTGCCATTTAGTTTTAATTACTAATGGAATTACTACATAGTAATCATACGACAGCTAAATATTATTACAAGTTTGCTTATTATTATTGGAGTTTTGCCACAATCTTTAATGGAAGAAGGACTAAATCTATTATTTTCGTAAGAAAATGTATTCATCAGGCTCTTGTTATTAATTCTGTGCTAGGTCTGAAAAGAGATTACACCATTTGAGCAATAATTACGGGGTATGTGGATTAGTAAATCATCTTTGATTGAAGTTGCAATATTGTAGTATCTTTGAAAAAGAACACATTTTAATATGCACCGAGAGTGTACTTGAAGCAAAGACTAAGCTTTATTTTGTTGCTGTTGACACAAAAGTAGAAGCAAAATGCTTGATTATTTTTGTTCAGGAAGGTTTTAATCTACTCCTTAAAGGATGTCACTGGTAATTTGTCTTAAATTATGGACATCAATGCCATATTTCTTTTGTGGGTTTTCTTTATTTTAGGTTTTATAAATGACGGTCATTCTTAACAGGCTTCAGATAGGATGCTCAAGTACCAAGCAAAGCAGCTAGATTGGCTATTAATGCCTTGTGGACGATCATCTTTGTGCCTGAACTGCAGCAAGTGACTAGCATTTTCTTTACAGAACCACCACTAACTACAGTAAGGTTGTTTTTTGTTTTTTGTTATCAAATTGTCCTTGATGCACAAGCTGCTTTTTTACAGAGCACAGGAGTTCCACTATTCTCACAATCAGTAGTGTATTATTACCTAGGAGGGTCAACACTTTTCTGACAGACTTTGCTCTTCATTCACATGGAAATGGCGTTACGGAAATGGCAGCCATAAACGAAGATGATAACATCTATGCAATATCCATTCAAATCATAATTACTTATACAATGCAAACCTGCTTACAGGTGCTGTGAGAAATTGCGCTGTTCTATTTCATGCTTTATTGTGAACAGTCTGGCTTGCTCTGTGAAGTTAATAATTTCCCCTAAAAGGGAAGAGAGTGCTTAAAGCAGGTGTGATTATGCCATCTGATTAGCATTCATTTCTCATTGTCACATCCCGAGAGAGGAATTTTTTACGCTCCCTTTTTTCCCAACTTTTGATTGCTTGATGTAGCGATGCTAGCAACACCCTTTCAACATCATATCTCTGTTTCTCCTTTTTTTTGACTGAATATATGTCCATAATATGTATCTAAACATAGTCCATCAGATTTTTTGTGGTGTTGTATTTATTTAGCTGTGTGTATGCCTATGGCCAAATACTCACACGCATGTATACACACATGTACAAGTATGGAGATGAGCAAGAAGAGTGATTGCCCTTAGAAGTATTGTAAGGAGACTCTGAAATGGCACCTAACCCATTTGAAATGTCCAGGGACTGTTGACAGTTCTGGGTAATGGCTGATGCAGAACATTGAAAGAAGTTAATCAAAAGAAAAAGGAGAAGCAAACTAGTTAGAGGTGTGATCTCTAACTGTGTGACAGATGTATGAGATCTGTGGAAGAAGATCCTTACTGGCTTTACTGCATCTCATTGCACTTTTATGTCATCTTCCGTGAGTGCGAAGGCCATGCTGATGGTTGCTAGCATTTCTATATTCATTCATCAATAAGTGTTTAAATAATTCGCCCTTAATTACAAACTGCAGGTCACTGTATTGCTAATGATACTTTGCAGAGAGTTCTGTTTTTATTCTGGTTAAATTTTAGTCTATGCAATACATGCAGAAGGACCTTTCCCCTTACAAGTAAACAAATATGTTACTTTAGAGAGATCCTAAACCCTCTGTGCATGAGTCAGATTTGGAAGCAGATTTATAGCATAATAACAGATTGCCATTGCTTGTTTGCATTATAGCATCTTTTACCCATAGTGTCCTACAAAATAAAGTGTTCACTTGATAACAATAAAACTTCCAGCAAATTAATTGCTAGAAGCCTTTGAAAGACAAAGAACATACAAATGATGGCAGATGACTCTTTATCCCTCTCTTTAATTTGTTTTGGGCATTGATTATAGTGTTCGTAATCAGTGGAAGCACTGTTCAGAGTTGAATGGGCTGTGGGCAGGCGCTGTGGAAGAGTGATTTAACTGAATTCTATTGTGCAGGAACCTAGATAGCCTGGTGTGGAGCTTTTATGAGAATACTTGAAAGCTTGCAACAGATCACTTCATAATGTGGTTTTGAAATTAATTCACCTCAATGTTGGGTTGACCCTGAGCCCGACTCCCTCTTTTCCGGATGCAGTTCATGCTACATTTAAGCTTGGATCTCTCCAATTAAAAATGCTGTGCTGCAGTAAACATCACTATAAACTATGCAATTTTCCATATCGAACCATTGGTGGAGTGTATATAACAGTTTGAAAATTGAATAGGAATTCTCAAGTTTATGACTATCTAACAAGATCAAAGAAAATGAACAGGCTCTAGAGCTTGAATGTATTCGCACACCACAGACATTTATTTTGAAATTGTTTTCATGTGCTCTGAGTGGTGTTGTTCATGAATGGAGGATGCCCTTTACATACTCCTTATCAAAATGATGAGGCCCCTGGAGTCAAGGATGACAAATGCAATTGGAGGTGTATGAGTGAAGCTTTAGGAGTGTGATGATAAAGGCCAGCCTATGTACGATATGAACCTTCCTTTTGCGTGATTCACAGCACCACTCAGCACATGAGCTGGCCTGTTGCTTCTGCTATTGACTTGAACTTGTTCACTGACTGTAGCTTCCAAGCTTACTTGCAAACAATTATCTTGTGAAGTTATGGGGTAAAAAAAAAGTCTCTCTTTCTACCCACCTGGACCCCGTAGCTCTCTGTAAATGTGATAATTATGATCAGAGGGAGCACACTGAAATATTAGACCTGTACTATGATTTAATTATCTGCAGTTTCAAATCAGAGGACAGTAAAAAATGTTCCATGTGTGTTTTAGCTATACATGAAAAGATAATTTAGATTTAGTGATGTGGGTTAAAGCTGTAATATATACAAGGTTGGTGTGTAGTTTGCCATGTGCCACAGCATGCTAAGTGTAACCATTGACATGGCTGCAGGCAGCTCCCCTGGCCTTCTAACTGAGCCATTGCACTAGCTGGCTTACCTTTATGTATGTGCACCAGTGTCTGCTCTATCCTGTTCCTATCATATGTCCCGGAAATGCCTATCTCAATACACAAGCTCCCCAAGTGAAAAACAGTCACAGACTTGATTTAAAATATATGTGAACAGCTACAGTTCAAATGGGAGCTCTCTCTGGAGACAAGACTCTTGAGGCTACAGATCTAACATGGAACTTTCCAAATTGGTTTAAACTGTCTAGTAAGGCAATTACAACTGGGGAACTGCTACTAAGTCGAATCTTCCTGGAGCCTTGAAAGTACAGGTTCTGGCTTCTACTTTTACTTTTTTTTAACTTATCAATTTGGAAATGCATGAAATCTGTAGTGAAAAAGTTTGGACATGTTGAAAGAGATGAGTGAATAAGATGGGCATGTTTCCAAAACAACCCAGGTCACTTGGCAAAGTAGGTGGAAACAGTTGGGTTTTTTTCACTTCTGACCAGAAGCATTTCAATATGCTTTCAGTATGAGAGACTTCCAACTCAGAAAAAATGGCTCTGAAAGTCTTGAAGATTGTGTTACAAAATGAATGCAATGTGTTCCCACTGTGATGCTGTGCACAACAGGGAGGTACAATGACCAGGGGATTCTTGATAATAATGATAAATTCAGGATAAATGATGCTCTAATGATGTTAAGTTTGTCAGACAACACTGAAATACAAATCATGATATAACCTGACTTCCTAGCATCTGATTTTCTAGTAGAATCTTTGGTTCTAAGCTTGATGCTTATTTCTCCCAGCGTGCAGGTGGGTTGCTCTTTCAGAAGGAGGTTCACAGCATCCAAGCACAAAGTGGAGAGCTGTCTAATCTAGCCACTAGGAAATCATAAGGGTAAAGTAGGATTTATCTCTTTTTCCTTGCTGCTAAGATTTAAGTTTAGTCTTGGTGTATATGTTTTGTAGAAGGTGGAAATGTGTTTTGAAATCACTTAGGCAGGCAAAGGGAACCCAGTGCTGCTGCTTCTTGGGTGTGTATTCAGACAAATGAAGGGGAAACAGGAGCACCATCCTGCCATCCTTTCTCTGCTCCACCTGTTATTTTACAAGAATGGCAGCTGTCATTGCATTCTTTATGGGATTTATCCTGGTTTTTTGGTAAGGAATGATTTACGAGCCCTTCCAAAGCAAGGCCCGCTGGTAATCTAGATGGAGTGCCTCACTTCTGTGTCCAGATGGGCTTATGAGTTAGCTAGGAATCAAATTGTTTAGGTCTAGAAATACACAGAGGTACACTCTGGGCATCAGTAAAAGTAAATAGTTAAGGTTTCTGTGGAGTACGGGATTTCTGTGTTAGCACAAAGATGTTTCCAGTATTTAGGTGCCTAAATTTTATTTCATTCTCAGTTTAGCAGCTAAATCCTTTCAAATTTTGTCCCTCTCTTATTTCTGTCATTGACTTCATTGACTGTACATTACTGGAATCCCTTGTTCTTCCCTGAGGTCTGAATTATTTTCATTTAATTAAGATATTAAGGGAATTGGTCACCATCTATAAGTATCTAGAAGGGACAGTTGGCTCCTTAGTCTAGGAGACAAAGATACAAGAAGATACAATGGCTATATATTGACGCTCAGTAAATTTAGTTGAGAAAGAAGGTGGTTTGGTTTTTTTTTTTTCGGTGACGGTAACTAACAGTTGGAGCAATTTGCCGGTGGTTTATTGCATTCTCTGTCAGTTTGGTTTTGGGGGTTTTGTTTTAGCTAAGATTGAACTTATTTTAAGGAAATTGAAAATCCAAATTTAAACAGGGGTTAATTGAAGGAATTCTATGGTCTGTCAATCAGATGTTACCACATCGTGTCTGGGTTTAGTCATTCCTGAATTTATAAGTGCCATTCGTTTTAATGGCTGAACAACTGAGTTTTAAGGTCCCAGCCTTTTAAAGTATGTAGGCACATGAATTTAAAAGGACCTCAAAACCTGGGATTAAGTTGTTTAGCTGTGTGTATTTGTAACAATTAATACTGTTGAGATGAAACTTGGTGTGTGTTAAGAGAGTGTCAGCATCAAGTTGGTGTAAATTAACTTGTAGCTGTTTATTAAAATGTTCTCCCTGAAGCATTATGTTGGTTGCTACTGAAGGTGGAAGTCTGGACCAGATGGACTTTGGTCTGAGTATGACAGTACAGCATTCAGTTCAGCTTTGCAGCATTCTGTCCGACCCATCTGTCAGGGAACAGTGTCAAAAAAGGGCTTTCATTATATGATTTGTTTTTATATCTACCCATTTTGCTTTGCTAGTAACCCTTGTCCTTGTTAGGAAAAAGATCTTGCTTGTATAAGAAATGGTCAGGTTAAAATAATGTTTATAGAACAGCAATACAATAGTCTGTTCCATGTTTTTGGGAATGACTGGAGTAATGGGAATCTTAATTTTGGTTTAGGCATACCTGGGCAAATACTGTTCCTGTCAGCTGTGTCACGGGTGTAGCTGAACAGATACTGGTGCATTTTGGAAGTAACTTTGACTCTTAAAGGTGAACTGACCAGCCTTCCTTTCTGGAGAAGGGATATTGATCATTCTGTACCGGTGCTGTCTTCTAATATGGAAACTTGTTTTTTCTTAATTTCATTTCTAGTGAACCCATTTTATGAGACTCAAAAATTAACATTCAAACCAAAGAATTTCTAGTGAATGCAGATTTCTTGTTGAATGTTATCTCCCCCATTAGCCAGAAGTGTTGGCAATAGTAATTCTGGATCTCTTCTACAATCGCTTACCTGTAACTAGGCTTAAAAGTGAAAAGTATAGCATCAGTTTTGGTTTTTAGGTATAAATCAAGCATGTTGCAGTTTTCTCTGCAACATTTTCGAATTTGTAAAACAGTTTACAAGCTAACTTCTGCCTAGCTGAATTGCATTACTTGGCATCCCTCTTTAACCCAGCCTGCCATGACTTCTTCCAGGAGAGCAGTCAGCACAGGGAAAACACCACAAGCTTCGTATTAGCACCACCACCACAGATTCCCAAGTGACCATTCATCTGAATGGTGGTTGATAACTAAGGTGGCAACAAGCTCAGTGGTTGGAATAAAAACAGCATCAGCTTTTCAGATCATACCCTTCTCTAATGTAATTAAATTCTGAGTCATAGACCTGGAGTGAGGCATGCTTCCAACTGATGCTGCATTTCCTGAAGGTCAAGCTGGAGAGCAGTGCATTTCATCAAGTGCAATCTACAGAGTTGCAAGTTTCCTGATTAGGTTTGCATTTGAAGAGCTTCACAAGGCCTTGCTTGGTTGGGAAATTGCCTATTTAAGCAATAAAACATGATAACATATGACACTACTGCTTAATGTTATCACATGTGGGAGTGTGCATGTGAAATAGAAAGACAAACTGATTCAGATTCTCCTTTTGCCAAGTTTTGTTAAGTTGTAGGATCAGTTCTCTGGATTGTCCTGTTGCTCTTCTAAGATAATGAATTTGATGAATAGCATTCAAAATATGTTTGATTTATGTCCTCATACTTAACAGTTGTGGATTTACAGAATCACAGAATCACTAAGGTTGGAAAGGACCTTCAAGATCATCAAGTCCAAACATTAATCCAGCACCACCATGTTCCCTAAACCATGTCTTGAAGCGCCACATCCACACGTTTTTTGAACGCTTCCAGAGATGGCGACTCCACCACCTCCCTGGGCAGCCTGTTCCAATGCCTGACCACCCTCTCAGTGAAGAAATTTTTCCTAATATCCAATCTAAACCTCCCCTGGCACAACTTGAGGCCATTTCCTCTCGTCTTATTGCTGGTTACTTGGGAGAAGAGACCAGCGCCCTCGTCGCTACAACCGCCTTTCAGGTAGTTGTAGAGAGCGATAAGGTCTCCCCTCAGCCTCCTCTTCTCCAGACTAAACAACCCCAGTTCCCTCAGCTGCTCCTCGTAAGACTTGTTCTCCAGACCCCTCACCAGCTTTGTTGCCCTTCTCTGGACATTGAGCACCTCAGCATCCTTCTTGTAGTGAGAGGCCCAGAACTGGGCTCACTCACCAGCTGTGTCAGGAAGTTATCCTCCACACACTCCAGAAACCTCCCAGATTGTTTCCTCTCTGCTGTGTTATACTTCCAACAGATGTCCGGTAGATTACTATTAGATCTCTCCAGCTCTTTATTTTTAGACTTACTGAACGTCATATTCCTGCTTTTCTTATGTTTTATCACTTATTGTTGTCTGATGCATATGAGGTAATTCCCATCTCCCGCACTGGGTGAGATAACCCAACTGTTCATCAGATGATGAAGAAAGCAACAGCCTGCTAGTCATTCGAAGGAAATGCTGTGTCACATCCTCATTTGCTGTCCCATGATTATACATTGTATAACATGCTAGTTTGGAAAAAGACTTACAGGAAAGGAAATGAAAATTACATAAATTTGTGGTTAACTTATGTGATCTTTCTGACTAAGCAGTTCAAATTGCTTCCCTTCATTGAATATTTCAGGCATTTCCCTTCTAAAAGGTACTTTTATGGTGAAATGCAGGAACGTCAACCTTGTGATCCTTATTTATGCTTCAGTATCAGAGAAAAGACCGTACTTTAACTTACCTGATAATAACAATCATAGAAATAGATAGTCTGCTATATGGGAGGGCAGGGAAGAGTAATGCTGCCTGCAGATGGAGAATTGAAATGTTCTGAATTCTGAAATGTGGCCCCCTCTTCTCTTTGTGGTCCTGTGGAAAAAAAAAACCCACCTCGATAGAAGTTCCTTCTTCCAAGTAACACTTATAATTGACTACTGACAACATCTTTCTTTGTATGTGTGTGTGTGTGAAACTCACTGGCTCAGTCTTTAATTTCTCTTCCTGAAATGCAGTCAACTTTTCTTTCTCCCTTTTGGAGAGAAAACTCCCTAAAATTCTCCATCCAGCTGGATGGAGAATTTGTTCATCAGCATTATGAAGACAGAAGCCCTGAAGCATGGTGGATTGTCAGTGGGGAAACTCAGCATCAGTCATGATCTGTCGTATCTTCATACAATATCTTATTCTCTTCCATAAATATCAGGTCCTTAAAAATAGGCTTATCCCTGCAAGCTATTTCCCATCTTTGACATGTGCTCAAAATAATGAGAGCACAACCTGCATTAAAATACATCTCTATTCATTTAGTGTCCCTAGGAAGAAATATTTGGGATCTTCTGGAGGTATTTAACCATGTGCAGAAAAGATTTAAGACTGACAGTTCTCCATGACAGTAGAAACTATTGCTTAACAATAGAGGTTACTCTTTACAAATATATAGGCAGGGGAGGGAGAAGATTCTCAGTTGCAACAACACTTGCTCTGGATAGTGAGTATTTTTAAAAAAAGATATAGCTAAATATATAATGAAGAAAGATACTGGTTTGTTGTTTGAACATAAATATTCCATGCAGTTACCCATTTTCTTTTCCTGTAATAAAGGATGGAAACACTTCTGCTAATGTTATTACAGACACAGCTCAGAACTGCTATTTTGGACCCCTTAATAGAGGTTCCCTAAAAGCTAATAGTTAAGAATTAGATCTTAGTGAAATTTGGAAATTATCCACAGTTGTTTTTTCCCTGAAATAGAAATTTATATTTTCTGAGGTAGAAATATTGTGAAAGATACTGTAATAAATGTTATTTTGACACTTTTTATTTAAAATCAAACCTTTTGGGATCACTGAAGTAGAAATAATTTCTTTTTACTGTAATAACATGGATTTCTAAAAACTGGTTGAATATTATACTGATGTCCCAAAGTGAAAAAATGAAGTTCATCTAAACAGTTGATTTCAATGAGTCTTTAATCTCTTCTGGATTTTCCTGGGAGTGGAGAGATTCTTGGATCTAAAAATACTTTACATGGCATATTCCCAGAAAAAGCAAAATATTTCTTAAAATTGTGGAATGCTGTTGAAGTTGTGAGGACAATCACATCAGAGAAGTGTAGGCAGAAATAGAAGGAAAACATTGAAAAGAGTAGGGTATAGAGAGATATATACCTTGTACTTAGAGAGAAACTGCTTAAGAAAAGATGGGCAAAATACTTTGTGTCTTTAGTGCTAGAACGGACAGTGGCAAAAATTAGCAGAAAATTAGCAGATATTTTGGAAGCCTTACCTTCAATCTACTTAAAACTAAACTGACAGTTTTTTGTTTTGGTTTGTTTTTAAGATGGTAAATGCTCTGAAACACCTTTAAGAGTGTCAGGCAGCTACTCATCAATACCCATGGGCACATAGTCTGCCTGGGAAGTTTAAATGGAGGTAAACCTCAGATTAAGATAGGTATTAATAAAGATTTTCTTCTTTTATAATTTAAGTACATTATCACTTTGAAGCACGAGAATTTTTTGCAAGTAGTTCTCTAACTTGGGAGAACAGCATGCATTGGTCAGAAAAAGAAATCTAAATTTTCTAAAGTCCTATTTGTGTGCTCCTCCTACACCTACACTCCAACCCTTTGAAAAGAATGCAAAAAAACTAGGAAATCATGCTGGGAATTCAGTTGGATTGGAGGAGACATTTCAAAGGACTAAGCAGATTATTTTCCAGTGAAGGAGTAATTTTCCTTTGCCCCAACTGCAGAAATGTAGGCAAGAAAGCTGGGAAGGCTATGAACTGTCCTGGCCTCCTCAGTCAAGGCACATAGATAAGTGGAGATATTTTCAACAGTATTATTAAATGTATTTTAGGCGTCCTGGCCCTATTGAACTTTAATGGTATTTAGGAATCATCTGACACTTAGGAAAACCTTACTTGGTTTCTAAATAAAAGTGATTATTTTTTTGTTAAGCATTGAGTAATCGATAGCTCTTTGGTTAAGTCCTTAACAATGTGTATCATAATTCAGCTATTGTAGAAGTAATGACTTCAGTATATGGGTCATGGGGATTTCTGTAAAGTTGGATGGTCTGGGGGAACATTCATGAACAACCTTAACAAAAATATCTTGGACGTCACTGTCTCTGAGTAACAGATAAGACTGTGTCACTTGCAGGATGCGATTTGTAGGTTAAAGAGAAAAAATTTGTAAGGACATCTGAGGAAGTTGCAGTCAGTCATTAAGAACTATTTGGAAACCTGATGGTGAAGACTGACTGTAATTTTTGAGAACTGCCTAACTCCCATGTAAATCATTTGGCTACCTCTGACAGTTACCTGTTGTATCCTCAGATATATATTTTAAATTAGACCTAGATCCTCACACAGTTATCTGTTTTGCAAAGTTCACCTCTGCTTCCTCTGTTGTTAGTGCTTTGTAGATAGAGTGGGCCATGAAAACACGATTTTTCATGTATAGCTCCAGTGTGAACCTTTGAAAGTCTCTGACAGAAGTTCCAGTGTGCTTACAGTCATTCCATAGTACCTTTGTTCATAAGGTGCTGGGTTTTTTTCCCCAGTTAACATCTCTAAGGAAGAGTTCACCAAATAACTTGTTCAACATTCACTAACCAGCATGGTAGAAGTCTGCTGAGTACTTTAATTGATGTCCATTAAAAGTGCAAAGCTGTTCTGCTGTGATCAGACACCCTGAGATGCACCTACAAAGGATCTTGATTCCATTAATTGAGTGGATGCTGCTTCATAGGTAATGAAAAATTAAACAAGCTTTGACCGAACGTTGGGAACATAACTCAGCAGTTAGCAATGGAAACCCAATTAAAATACTTTCCATGTACTTGTTTTTAAATATTCATGCTATTGAACCATTTCCACTTAATGCATAAATGACACCATAATATCCAACTGTAACAGTTGGTGGAAGCCATTTTAAGTAGCAGTTTAACAAACAGAGTTGGATTTTAATTTGCAATGCCAGTTGAGCTGTAATAAAAACTGGTATTCCAACTGTGAAAAAAAAATAAAACACAGCTTGGTTTACAGTTATTTACAGATGTGTAGGGATTTTTTTTTTCCTAAGCCATACAATGGAACCATTTGGTCATTATTCCTTCCCAGAAACAATTTGTATCAGATGTCCTCCCTACCCCTAATTTCTGGAATCAAAACTCCTAAGAAAATACACATTAAAATACTATGTCAATTCTTAAGTGTTCATTGATTACAGAATTCAATTTCCTGTTGCAAATGTTACTGTTCAGTGTTAATATAGCTGTTTACTTGTTCTTATAGACTGTGATGAGCTTCTGTTGACTTTGAGATAAATCCTATACTACTGTCTTTGAATGATTTCCACGTGTTGACGTTATTGCTGTCTCCTGGAGTGTTATTAGGATTCTTGCAACTTTGATTTCTGTTTGTTTATCCTTTTCAAAATATCAACTGCTGGTATCATGGTATTTTGTGAAAAAAATCTTTTTCTTTAATAGTGAAATTTCCAGTTGAATGAGGGAAAAGTCTGCAAATAAGGGCCAAGCACACCCTTGAAATCTCTTCAGAAAACCCAACACAAAAAAATCCAAGCTTTTCTTTTCTTAACATTAGGTTAGGGCTAGAAGATAGGATCATGTATTCTGAAGCAAGCCTGAAGGAATGGTTCTCAGTACATTCCACTGAGTAGAAGACGTCACTAACTAGCACAGTGACCTTTCTGCCCTACTTCATGGCTTTATTTAATACATACGACATTATGATCCCTGAAGAGTCATCTGTAGCTAAACAGAAGCTCCCATGAACAAAGTGTTCATTGCCCTGGGAAGGGCTAGAGAAAATACTTTTATTATTTGGATTAAGGAATTTGGCCAGTGAAAAATGTCTTGCTTGTGGTTTTTTTTTTCCCCCTTTGTTTGTATAGTCTTATTACAGAATAAATAATGGTAAAATGGACTATATTGTAAGCTAATCACTCAGGGACCTGAAAGTCTGCAAGTAATAGGCATAGTTCCCAGAGAGGACAATTTGTAGAACTCATAAACCTGAAGTGCTTTAACTGAAGCAGTAAAGTTTAGAAGAGAAATGGGGACAACTTCAAAGACACTAAGAAGTTGTGATTAGAAGTTTGCAATACACAGGAAAACAAGAGGTGGAAAAAACAGGTATGGTGCACTCACACAGCAGGGCTGGAAATAAGGCTTTGCTAGAGGATAGGAGAAAGATGCACGTTAAGAGGAAATAGCTCTTCTGACCTTGTGTAGGGAATCACATTAATTGTGTTTACCCGAGATTCAAGCTTTCTTATTTTAACTACATTTTTTGGAATGGTCACAGGTTTCACTCTAAATAACTTGAAGTAACATGCAGGACTGCGGAAAATATTTCAGTGACAAATGGAGAATCTGCAAGTAAATGTCTGAATTACAGCCTCCTTAATTGGTAATGACATCAGGAGAGTTTAACATGAGCTACTGTCATCTGAACTGCATGTGCATTAAACAGATGAAGAGCACAACAGTAACTGGACATACTCATGAATTGTTTAGGAGAAATGAGGAACATGGGGAAAGGTTGAATCACAGTACAGTGTGTGTAAAAAACAGAAACATTCTTGAATGCTTCAGCCTACTGCAGTAAAATTGTGTATCTTGTAGTAGAGAAAAAGGTTAAAAAAAAAAAATCGCTGAGAAAACAGTTTTGAAGTATGTAACTTTTGTAAAGTGTGAAGGATTTCAGTTCCAACCCACAAGCAATTGTAAAAAGTTGTTTGTTTTCTCAAGCATTTTTTCTTGTATTTCTATTTGATTGCCTTTCAAAAAAATGGGTAACAAAGTATTTCGCATTAGTGCACATCAGGAAAGCAGACTCCTCAAATTTATCAGAATTTGTTGGAGAGTGTGTCCTGGTGTACTGTGCAAGCCTGAAGCCCATCTGACTTCATCTGACAGGCAGGAAGCAGGGTCAGCTGGTCCTTTCAGTCGCCTGGCCCTGAACTGGTGGGAGAGATGTAGGCTGGCACTGAGTCTGAGGACTGACTGGAAGGTAGGTCACCATTCTTTATACAAAAAAGATGTGGACAGAATGGAGAGGGTTCAGAGAAGGGCCACAAATACAATCAAAGGACTGGGAAGCGTGCCATATGAGGAAAGGCTGAGAGAACTGGGTTTGTTCATCCTTGAGAAAAGGAGACTTAGGGGAGACCTTATCACTGTGTTCCAGTATTTTAAGGGTAGCTACACAGAAGATGGATACTCCCTGCTTACAATGAGTCACATGGAAAAAATGAGGGTTAATGGGTACAAGTTATTCCTGGGGAGATTCCGATTGGGCAGAAGAGGAAAATTTTTCACAGTGAGAAAAATCAGCCATTGGAATAATCTCTCCAGGGAAATGATGGATTCTCTAACATTGGACACTTTTAAGATGCAGCTGGATAGGGTGCTAGGCTGTCTTGTCTAGACCGTGCTGTTCCCAAGAAAGGTTGGACCAGATGATCCTTGAGGACGCTTCCAACCTGGTATTCTGTGATTCCTTATGCATAAGCTAAAAGGTCTGCTCTCCTGACACTCTCCATTTGAACAGCAGCTAATGCTTCAGCAGAAAGGCTAAAGAGTAATGCCTACTGTCTGCAACCAGGATGAGAACTTCTTTGCCTCAGTTTGATTTTTCTTTCAAACCAACGGATGTCATTGATGAGTGACCCTTTTGGGAAGAGAATTGGAGCAACACTAGAACAGTAGGAAGAACAAATATGAGAGTATAACATGAAATCTTGACTTGCATGCCAAGAGAGGTAGAAAAGATGAAGAAAACCCAAGACCTAATTCCCTTCCATCTTTCTGCAAAACTGCAACACTAAATTGCATCTTCTGGGAAAGTACTTGCTCATGTACATTTACTGAAAATACTAACTTATCATCCATCACTATCACCTCGCTTGTTTCTGGCTTACAACTTTTGAGATTCCAGGAGAAACTTCAGAATTTAAGCTGCTCCCTTTGCTGCCTTCAGGGCTGGATTTCTGGCATTCTTAGTTAAAAGCTGGTGGTGTGGCATTTTTGCGGAGAGCAACAGTATTACTGCTATGCAGATCACTTAATTATTTCAAGTGTTATGAGTGCAAGTCTTTGAAGATGACAACATAATGTAGGGAAAGTGAAATGGGAGGTAATGAAAGGTAGTGAAAAAGTCAAAGGTAGACAAGATGATCCTTTGGTGTGAGGTCAAACAAAACAAAACAGTTGATAAAGGACTGTGGGGTTGGAATTAGCCAGTATTGCTGAACGGGCCATCAGTGTCACAAAGCAATAGACTCACTGGGAGTGGGGGAATGTAGAATGTCAATGCCATATGGAGCTAACTCCTCACACTCCCTAGAGGCTGCTTAAAAGCTAACATTGCACCTACTGAAAAAGATTTGTCCTGTATTCAGGTGCTATGTGTAAAAGAAAAGATGAAACTTCTTAAGGGAAGTGGCAAAGCAAGCAAACACAAAATGACTGTCACCACCCAAAAAGAGCTATCTCAAAATTACACGTTTTCATAAACGGAGAATCCAACCAGAAGCATGGACATCTCCATGATATCTTTTGTGCAGCATGGAAATATTAGAGTTTAGTAAAAAAAAATTTACAGAAAATAAATAAAACCTACATGATCATTCAGAGCCAGGACCAAACTATTCATTATCAAATTTTTACTTAATGCCTGGGACTAGAATATTGAGTTTACAGAGAAAAGACTATAGGAAACCCTACCACACTGCCTTCATTCTGCACCTCCCTGCCGGGGAACTTGTTGGTGTAGATTATTGTATTTATCATTTGAACTGAGAGGAAACTGCAGTATCTTTCTGGCTTGGACCATGACCCTCCTGTGCTAGCTATTTTACAAACAAAAATTAACAAGATACTCCCTGTCCTAAATCACTTTTATTCTTAAAACAGATAACAGATGGATACAGGCAGATGGCAGAGAAAAAAATTAATGACTAGGTCGTTTTCTCATCAAAACCATGGTGATTGATAAGCTCTCCTTTAAAAAATTTGGATTTGACAGTCTTGACAAAACTTGATGAAAAGTAAAGGACAGAATTTCCAGTGAAGGTAAGGGGATCAGCAGAGAATAAGGTTGTAACTTAAGTGGGCTGTAGCAGGTCAAAGTTCAAGTGTTTTGGCTGAACTAGGTATGATTTAAATCAGGCTTTCATACTTTCTGTGTGAATACTACCCCTTAACTTCATCTGCAATAAGACCCTACTCATTTTAAATACACACACACACACACATATATATACACATATGTATATACACATGGACACACATACACATGTGCTGATGAAAAAGTCTCAAATTTGTCTCAGTGTAGAACAAGACTCAAGTTTTCTTGAGGAAACCACGCTATTTTATATGTAACCAAAGCTAGTATACGGAGAAGAAAGATGTGGACAGGGAAAGTATAGAAATAAATTATCTGAAAGAAAAATATTTATGTTTCTGTCCCTGATTTGGTTTCAGCACTGGTCTCAAGCTGGTGTAAATTGTTGTGGCGTGTCCAGCTACAATGGAGACGTTTCAATTTAAATCCTCAGGCATATGGTCCTGCGGTCCACACTTAAATGTCTTTTAAAGCATTAGACCAGAAGGTAGACTTGTAGTGAAACCTAACAGAGGAATGAACTGTGGACTGTGTAAGGGACTTTCCCATGGATCGCTGTATTAAGAATGACAGAACACTTCCGAGTTCTCTTCCTTCAGATCTCAAAAGAACATTACATTTCCTCTTCTGTAAAGGGGTCTTCAACTATTTTCAACAGCGCCTCCTGAGTGTCCTCCATTCACAGCACTACAGTGGAAATACACCAAAGATTTTAAACTGAGATGGTGAGAGGATGGCTTAGAAATGGGAAAAACATTGTGTGCTATAGACAAAATTATCTTTCTATTTAAAATTGTGTAAGAAAGCTGTTCTCTAAACTTAAGAGGGTGAAATCTTTGATGAACCAATATCAGACAAAATAACCTCAATAATAATGATTATAATAATACTACTTTATTTTTAGGATGTTCCATACACTTACAAAGCACGGGAAAAAAACCCTGGGATCTCCTTGTCTCCCTCTCTCATCCCCTACAACTACCCCAAAGTAAAGTTATTTTAAGGCAAATTTTAAGAAGGAAATTTCATTTACATATAAATGTACATCTTATTCAGCACTAAACTAGGAATATCAAAGATAATTGAGGGTAAGTACTAATTGGAAGTCTGATTTGCATAGTTTAGCATTGGAATAGTGTAAATATATGTTGAGATCCACAATATAATGTGAATCTTAATTCAGTACTAGTATCCCTTCTGCTGGTGTATGGATACAATCAATGAATATATCAGTGTCCCTTCTGTATTGACATATTGCAGTATATTGTGTAAAATTAATTTTAATACTTTGAAGCTCCAGTAAAATAGTTTGATTCCTACTCATTGTGGTGTTTTTTTGAATGAAATTAAATGGCTCAGTTTAGCTATATTTCTTACATATTTACTATGTTCAACTTTTTATCCATTTTAAAATGTTGCTTGAATTTACGTTGTGACCTAATGGGTCATTTCACCATGAACAGTCATGCACAAGCTGCTGGAAGTTTAATCCAAGCTTTGAATGACATTGTTTTGAACAAGAGTGTTTTCTTGCAAACCAGATCTACTTCTGTAAGGTGGAACAGAAACAGAAATAGAACCAAGATTGAATGTTTTTATTTGTTTTGTTTTGTTTTGTTTTTGTCTTAACCACAATGGAACAATCAGTAGTAGACAGTGAAGCTTTCTCCCTTAACAGAGTACAAATTACTCATTAAGATGTCATAGTTGCGTTTTTTGAGAAATCTGTTTTTTATGTTTTTCAGGCTAAAGATAGGTCAGAAAATGGGTTTTGCCTCATTGTACCTCTGTTTTTATTCAATGTTTAAAGGTGTTTGGTTTGATAAACATTCTGAGTTCTTAAGGATTTATGATTCTGCTTTAATGATTATTAAAAAAAAAAACTTATTGCAACTAAAAAAAAACCCCATTCATTCTGTATCTCAATTTAATTATCCCAGTAAGAAAAACTTTAATTTTAACATTTCCTTTTAAGGATGAAAGTCTGTTTCTGTAATTTGGAAGTATATCTTGTGATGTAAATTAAAAACATTGTCAGTATACAGAAAGAGGCATATAATGGGAATTTAGACATTTTTCCTATAAATTTATTGTCTGAATTTTGAATTGCTACTAATTTCCTCCCCATAAGATTGAAAATGGGAATAATGTAATATCATCTTTTCTCCAGGGCAGCCATTTAAATGTTGTTAGCAGGCTAAGTCATGTCTAAATACTGAATGGAACGTAGAAGGAAAACATTGCTGACTAGAAATGAAGATATTTAGTGATGGCATGAGAAAACACTTTAAAATAGAAGTTTGACTTCTGAACAATACAGGCTTTGATTTTTTAGAAGGAGCTAATCATGGGAACTTAACTGAAAAGTGACCTGGGTTTATAAAGGAAGTCTTGAGTGACCTGCTCCTTCTCTGTGTTGTGGAGTCTGTCTTGCTTTCCCTCTTTGTCCATTCAGTTTCCTTCTGGCCCTAAAGCATGTCTCTCTCTTTATGTATCCTGCCTACAATTTTTTCAGACTTGATAAATGATATCTGAGGTATCATTTAAGTTACAGATAATGGTCAAAATCAGACAATATTAATAACATTCATTCTTACTAAATAATATTTATTCTGCCTCTGGAGAAACGTCTTCACAAGCTCTTCTTGCATACAAATTGGGTTGGACTGGTTTCCTAAGTGTTCAGCCAATTTTTTTTCCCTAATATCATCATCACTGAGTGAGAGTCATGGAGTTTAATGACTCTCCATCGTCTTTGGTCTGGGACTTATATATACCCCGTCCTACATATAGTGGCACATTTTGTGATACAGTGATTTATGACTTGTACATAAGAAAATTCCCTGAATTGTCACAGAAGCAGTCCCTTTCTATCACAGTTAAAAAAAATCATTTCTATTAAAGCTGAATGCTTAGCTAATATATTTGGAATAAAAACAAAATTGCTATGATAGTTTTCCTTTGACTTTATAGCAGTATAAGAAGGATTAATATAATGTATGAGCATACTGGATGATAACAAACCAGAAGAATTAAAATCACTTCAACACATTGTAGATAAACCTTTGAAAATTAAGTCAAAATTCAGTATTAAGTATCAGAATAATTGGAATGTATGAGTAACTTTTCCTAAGAAAAGCTACTTTTTAAAATGCTCATTATCAGGGTGTAACAGGAGCAAGCATTTCATTGTTAGAGATAACATGTACAGAGGGACAAGAAATTGAGGAGGTGGAGAAAGTCTACAGAAGGTTAAGGGGGGAGGGGGGAATAAATGATCCATCTATCATTTCTGCCACAATCAATCTTCCTTTTCTGAGTGAATAGTATGACCCCAGAACAATGAGAACAAAATTGCCCTGGTACACTATTTGCAGTGTCTTAGTATCACTATGGAAGCCTTACTGATCATGAACAGATCATGTTTTATAACTGTTTATTGTCACAGGAAACATGATTCCTGTGTTTTAGTACAGGGTGCTGAACACTTCTATTTCTGGTCAATGGCAAACCTCTAAAAAAAGGTTGTATTTAATACTAAATTAAGTTAGAAAATAAATAAAATAAAATGCAAGATGCACGATCATCTCTTTAGCCAGTAGGCTTCTGTTATTCATCAATCAGGAGGTAAGTCTTCTGTGTCACTTTTTCAAATAGAAACAACAGAAACTAATACGAAGAAATACTCAGGTACTTCAGTTGATGTAACCATGAAGATGGCAGTGCACTTTAATAAAATAGTATGGTGTCTCAGTCTGGAGGTGACAAACTCTGAATGTGGAGTGTATGAAAGAAAACGTATTATGGTGATAGTGCAGATGTGGGGAAATAGCATGTATGGGTTTCTGTTTCTCTGAAGAACAGTATAGAAATTAAAGCACAATTTCTTAAAAAAATTTTTGTTTTAATAGAAAATGTAGGAAACTGTGCAGTATCTCGTTTTGATAGGGAAAATATGTACATGGTACACAGTATATTAAAAGTCACAGATACCATCACTGCTGATCATAATTAATATTAAAAGACACAAACAGATCTAAGAAATAGCATTAATCTCCTTTTCTAAATGCTGGAAGCTGCTCTGTACTTAATTAAGGGGTAGGATAATCTTGTCTTTATGGCTAGGCTGGAACTGAGTAGGTATTCAAATCCTGATTCTGCCACATGCTTCCTTTATGATGTTAATCAGAATGCTTTTATCTCTTATTTTTTTATTTGAAAATTGGACGTAACAGTTCCTTTCCTCACAAAGAGCAAATATTATATCTTATGCTAATTTTATAGTGAACATTTATGGAGTAAAGCAATTTTATTTCCACTGTTTGTAGAACTGGGGAGACAATAACATTCTAATATTGGCCAATCTTAAAAAAAAAATTAAAAAATGGAAAGATGAAATAATAAAGCGTAAAAGCTCAGCACACAGTTGAAAGAGAAGCCTGTTCAGAAAACTGATAAAAAAGATCAGTAAAAAAAGCAGGTAAGGCAAAGAAAGGCCAAATTGTTTAACTTTTGAAAAAAAGGAGGCTTACTTTTACCTTGTCTTGATGTCCAAGATATTTCTGATGGCTCTTTAATTTGTAAAAAAGGGATAAGCAGATTCAGTGAGCGAAAGCCAAAAATGGACCAATTCAGAGTGGAAATAAAGAGAACGTTTTTAAAAGGCCAGAATGGTAATCATTATGGACATATTAGAACTTCTATCAACTGTAATCTTTTAATGAAGACTAAACAATTTTCTGAAAGATATTTTATAGCTCAGTAGAAGTGACAGACTTGATGCAAAAATGGTCTACATCATGAAAAAGGTCAGTCTCTGTTGTCCCAATAGTTCATTCTGGCCTTACAATCCATAAATCTATGAATTAATGTTTGTGAGTCATGCTGATACCGTAATGATGGAGGCCATAGAAGCATGTAAGTTATGCTAACTTACTACAGGTCTTGGAAACAGTAAGGAAGAGAGACCGCTTCCAGAAAGCTATCTATGAACAGATCATTGCAATATTTTTCACAAGTTAATTCTGTGAAGGGCATCTTTGTTCTGTAATGACAAGTTCTTGTGCATGACTGTAAATCTATGTGCTTTGTTCTGTGGGTTAGCTGATGAGAGAAAATTGGATTTGTTGGTACAGGGGGTTATGTCTTAGAGCGGTACAAAAGTAGGTCACAAAGCTGAGAACTAAGCTTTCTTTTTTTTTTTTTTTTTTTTTATCCCTCCATATTATTTATTTGCAAAGAATGAACTATGTAGATTGCCTGCTCACAGATTTGATCATGTTTACAGAATAATTTCAAAGGAAAGGAAAAACAGTCAGCGCTACATGTCCTGGATGGAGATGTGGGAGAATGGCCTTTTTCCTAGTGTCCAGGAGCTCAGCTGTTACAGAATTCACCTGGAATATGGCACATCTGAGACCCTTCTGCCTGGAAGAATTTCGGTTCAAGTTTCTAACCTTCCAGGGATATGACCTAACCAGCAGGTACCAGGATATTCTGGTAGTGCAGAGACAGAATCTGCTTCAGGTGAGCTTTGCAATTATCTAGTTCTTACTGTCTTGTTTTGGTATTAATGGCTATTTAGGAAGAAGAACTGGAAGTCTTTGCTTAAGTATAGCTTTTGTGTTGGGGGCATTAAGAAGTAGGAGAAATGAATACCATTTTCTTCTAGCAGTAGAGATAGTTAAGGGTTTCCTGTGCTTCTGTGTGCTTTAGCCATGCACCATTATATATAATTGGATAAGTAGCTTCCCCGGAAATACTGTGAATCTTAGCCTCCTTTTTCTCTTTTTAAGCTTTTCTTAAGCTATTACTCCAACACTTCATTTTAGGAACAGAATGTTTCATGTAGGGTGAAAATGATTTGTTGAATTATTTTGCTATCTCATGAGAAAAAAGAAAATTATGTAAAATCTGTTTGATCCAAAAGAATATATTGTTTCTTTTTTTCAGGTCAGCAAATGAAGCAAAAAATGAAAATATTTTTATAGTTATGTGGGTTTCTGGGCATGGTGAAGATCGAAATAGTCAAATAGTTGCTGTTAAAATTTAGGAATGTGAATAGTCCTTATGTCTGTACAGACACTGACTTTACTGGGATTATTTACGTGCTTAAGTATCTCACTATATCAGAACAGAATAGGCTGGAGTTGTTTTTGCTGTTGTATTATGCTGAGATAACCACTGATTGGGTGAAAATAGTGTATCAGTGTAATGAATCATATCCATAATACATATTTTTTTAAAAGAAAGTCCGTGGCAGAATTGGACATTTATTCAGGAAAATGGCTCTTCATCTTGCCCCTGTGTAAAGCAACAGTTTAAGATACAAGTAGGGGGAAAAAAAAATCAGTGCCTTTTCTGAGTTTCTCCCTGTTTCAAGCCCTTGCATAATGAAGGTCACGTGCACCTTCATTCATCCCTTATCTTCTGACATTTTTCAAGGCATACCTTGAGTTCAAGGCATACCAGTGTTCATGCCTGGAGCGTTATATGTCCTTAGCACATCCTTCAGGACAATATAAAACTCTCTTATCTTCCTCAATTCAGAGATATGCACTGCAGTTTGAGAGGAGGCTGAAAACTCAGTAAAACAAATGGTCATGTAAGGTCAGATACCCATCACATTGGCCTTCTCTTCTCTTGATCTGGGCTGCACATTTTCTTGTCTTGTTTCCCATCTGTGTATTACACACTTGGAAATATTTTAAATCGTACTGTTTCTAGAAGTTAAAAGCACAAAACATAACACAAACATGTAAGCTAGAATGTGCTTTTCAAAAAGTTTGGATGGCTAATATTCATCTATAGGGTAGTACAAGTAACAGAATGTTGTTTGCAATCTAAAAAGGAAAAAAAAAAGTCAGATCTAACACAACATTTGCTTCACTCTGAGTACTTAGTAACATTAACATTAGTAACTAAAGTAGAGCTTTAAACAGAACCTGATATAAAACAAAACAGTGAAAAAAGTAAAATTGTTGAAAATATGTAAAATATTTTCAGAAAAAGATACATTTTCTTGAACATATTTCACATAAGTTCCAGAAAATTTTTACTTGATTCGAATCTGTATTTGCTTGGTGGCCTGGCTTTGGTGTGAGTGGAAGGAAGATTGCATGTGTGTGTCGCAGCAGGTCAACAAGAACTGAAGGTGTCAGATAAATTGATACCAAAAGTCACTTCAATTACTTTAAACGATATTTCTCAAACTATGAAAATTGGAGACCCTCCTTTTTTTAGGAGACAAATTTTCCCTGCAACTCTTACGTGTTACTTTATTTATATTTTCTAACAAACCCTCACTAATGCGCACACAGAGATTGTTAATGGCCTTCTATACTTCAGAATACGTTGTTTTAAGCAGCCTATATCAGATGTATAATCTAGGCAAGGTACGGCATTACTTATTCCAGTCAGTTTGAGTTACTGATTATGGCATTTTGAGGTATTCCTGTACTTGTTATTTTTAATTCTCCCTCCTAGACTGATAATCTAGAAAATCAAAATGAACAGGGAAAAATAAGAGCATAGTCTTTGTTCCATTTTAATTTATTTGTTAAATTCAATAGCACATTAATGAGGCCTTTGGTTTTTTTTCATAGCACCCCCATTTCCATATCGTGCACATGGTCATCCCTCAGAGAAGCCTGGCAGCCTGCATTGTGTCAACCCTTGGCTTGATATAAAAGTGCAGAATTTTCATTTATAGAGGCATAGCATTTTTTTCCTTTATAAATGCCAAACTGAATGAAAAATACTCCTTAGAGAATTAGAAAATAATGAATGATTGGCATCTGGTGTGCAATTTCTTATTCTAGTGAGATTTTGGCATGCCATTCACTGGGAAATTCGGAGTATTGAATGACATCCACGTTTACCAGATGGGCTGTCAAGGCATACCGAGTGTCAACACCTCAGCAGAATATCTTGAAGCCTAATTCCTCTTATTTATGGGCATCCAATTTGGTGTTTCTGAATAAGGTATTGTATATATTTCCCACCCAGCCCCCTAGCTGTTCATGTTGCTGAAGTCTGGGTCTCTTCACCCACAAAGAGTATCTGGGTGTGGGGCAAGGGGTTAGGGGAAATACATGGGAGCAAACATGCTCTGATAGAGTATGCTTAATTCTATGAGGTTCTCTTGTGCACTCTCACATGTTGGTACCTTAAGGCAATATGGATCCTATGGCATCCAGTAATTAACAGGAAATGGTTCAAAGTCCAGCTGGTGGCCAGTTAAAAGTTATGCTCTTCATGAGTCAATACTAATAAAGGGCTACTATTATTTAAGTATTCAGTAATGAACTGTTTGTTGGGGTGAAATCCTCAGCAAGTTGGTGGATGACACCAAATGGGGTGGAATAGTTGATCTGCTTCATAACAGAACAGGGCTGCCACTCAAAAAGGTACAAACAAGATGAAAAAATGGGCTGACAAACTTCCATGAGATTCAGTTAAGACAAAAGCACAGTTCTGCACCTGGGATATAACCCTAAGACATGGTACAGGACAGGGGTCGTCTAGCTAGGGAACAGCTCTGCAAGGATGCTTTGATACTGTAGTCCCAAGTATGTGTAAGAGGTGGGTACTGAGTTTCTAGTACTTCTTACTTTGTGAATATCAGTGGCCACTGAGAGGTGATAACAGTACAGGTTGGTGTTCGAAATACATAAATGGTGATTAAGGTTTCATCATACCAATAATTGCCAGCACATTGCAGTTCTGGAAAGAACAACAAAGTCAAGTGAACTGTGTTATTCCAAATATGCAGAGTCTTCTGTGTTCATTACAACAGGACAGATCATGAATGAACCAGTTTCAGCCCTGCACTGTTACGCTTTCTGTAAGTTTTCTTTGCTGTCTAAGCAATAACTTATTTGTTGCAATATAATCCCTCTGTTTGTTGCTGTGTTCACTACAGCCTGGAGAGCAGACTGAATTCTCCATTTGATTTTTTTTTCCCCCGCCTTGTCAGCTGTGTTTCTCAGTCTCTGATCATTATTTTTTTTCTCATTTCTGGATTCTCTCAAATTGGTTCGTGTCTCTCCAAGTGTGTTGCCCAAAAGTGGACTTAAATTAACTGAGGACTTGTGAGTGCTGAGCTGAGCTGAGAGGTTTCTTTATGTATCCTGCAGGTCATAGTTTTGTTATAATCCCAGTATGGTGTTTCCCTTTGTGTACCACCTAAGTGGGTGATTCACGTTCAGCTTGCAATCCGCTATAACTCCAAAATCCCTTCCTATGAAACTGTTATCCAGCCACTTTATGGTGTGGTGATTTATCTAGGTTTCTGAATAACAGAGTAGTAGTGGTGAATACAGCTGCCTGGAACAGGTTTCATTCTTGGCCACTGACCATCTAAATAAATATCTTTAGAAGGTTGTAGCAGCTGCTTGTTAGAGCAAAAAGCCAAGCGCCACGCAAATTCTAAGATCAAATCCTAATTAAACTGCTGACTTGCTGCATGACCTTGGTTGGCTGCATTTTTTGTAGCCATGAGCCCCAAATCAAAACCTCTCAGCTGAACTTCTCTCTGAAGACAGATTAAAAAACAATGTACAGAACAGAACTGATGTACATCACCAACAGTAACATTGTTTGTATTGAACTTCTAACCTGACCCTGACACTTAATGCAAAATACATCTGTGCCTTCCTATATTATTCTTGTTCTTATTTGTTTAGGCGGGTTTGTAGCTGGATTATGATTAACAGATACATCCACATAGGATTACCAAAAGCAGGTTTCTGCAGATCAGATTACTGATTTTATCATACAGAAATGTGGAGGGTTTTTTGTTGTGTGTTTTTTGGGTTTTTTTTTTTGGTGCAGCTTGTATAAGATGATGCATTTTTGTGAGAAACTGTATTGGCTATAATGCTCTTTGTATGAGCTTCAACACAGAAGTTGACTGCTAGACATTACACAAACACTACATTGTTAACTTAAATCATGCTGTACTTAGGCTCTATGCAGAAGGCTAATGAGTTCAGGGACAGTAGGAAAGAAAATGGTCATGAATGACCAACGTACTAACTGCCTGTAAAAATTGAACTGTAGTAGAAAAACAAGGGGGAGGATATGCGGTTACACATGGGAAGAATGAAAACACGCATCTTTGCATATGGTTTGCCAGGAAACTTGTCTGGAATATGTTTTAAATGCTAACCATCCGAACAAAACTGTAATATGCCAGTTTGCACAAGCACCAGTTGATACATTTGGCAGCTGAACAGATAGGAAATCTCTGTGAAGTTTGCAGGATTCCCAGTCACAAGGGAGTACCAAATGGGGGCACATCTGCCTTACTGTAACTTCATCCAGCTGGGCCAGAGGAGGAAGATGGGTGAGAAGTCATGCACTGTTCTTTTCTTAGGTTTGCAGTTGCCTGAGGTAGTTCATTGGTTGGTTAGTTTTTGACAGGGGAAGCATTTTTGTTTTCATGTGTTGAACGGCACCTAGTGGTTACTGTGATGATGCTTATAAAAGCTATGGGGAATTCAGGTAATGCTTGGTATATCTTTACTATATGCCACCAGGAAGACTGGAAGTACTCAAGTTAGCAGTAAACAATCTGGTTTTTTAATGATCACCAAGGGTCCCCTGGGCTAATTTATTCTCCAGTTTCAGTATGTTTAGAGCTGCCTGGGGAAATCTGTGTACTGGGGAATTCTGTGCAATATAAGTATTTCCCAGACTAGGTGGTTCAACAGCAGAGTCATAGAGGCTTTTTTTGTGTGTTAAATATAAAAATGAGTCTCTGCAGATTTCCTTGTTAATTCTGCCATGGGTAAAAGGTTGTACAAGTTTTTCTTCTAAGGTAGAAGGGAAGAATTGAATTATGAACTACACCTGTGTATCCTGCTGATGAGCTAGGAAAGCAGAAGCATAAGCTAAGTTTGTGCAAGAGCAGGACTTCTGCTCACGTGCTGATAGGAACAGTGTTACTCTGGAACTTAACAATCAAAATACAGTTCAGTTACAAACATGAACACAAGTTGCATACGACCTAGAATGTTGCATATGAGAGTTAAATATTTGGAGATGAGGTTTTCAAAAGTAGAAGAAATAAAAATGTAAATGCTTATATTCTTTAATACTAGGAGTGGCAGCGTTTGATTTGATTTCTCAGCTTGTGGATCTACAGATGATGTGTAACTACAGATGAGTTTCTCATCACCTCTGTAGGACCTTCACTACCTTTTTTGTCCTCTGGTACCTGAAACTCCACTACTTCCATCAATCACCATTCATGATCTAATCATGATCTCGCTTCCTATTTCCCTGTAGTTAAGAAGTTCTCTTGTGTGCTGGAGAAAGGTGCCCCTGTCTGAGGATGCTCAGCCAGTCTTCTATACAGGAGGTACTACTGAGAGATGGAAGTGACTCTTCAGACAGTGAGGTTTGTATAATGCTAACTGTTGCTTTTTACACTGGTTATACAACATAGTTCATCAAGAGCACTAGAAAATTATTAATTGCCCCTCATTCAAACAGCAGCGTGTTTCTGTGATTGTTCGCTAAAGTGGTAGCTCCTAAGGTGTGGGCTCAAGAGAGCAGATTCATACCTGTTTTGCTGGTCAACTCAGAAATGTGGAATACAGTTTAGCTTTAATGTGGAAGAGTAGCCCTTGCTCAGAAAGCTTATTTTTTTACTTGCACTCTTTCAACATTATACCTCTCTCAACATTCTATATACTTATATACCTACATGTGTGTGTGAAGGTGCTGGGGAGGGGTTATGTATCTGTATCTCTCCAAGTATAGATGTTATTGATTTTGAACAAAATCTTTGATTCAGTGACCATTTTCATGAGCAAGCAAGTGTCATAGTGACCGTAGCTACTTTCGGACAAATTTACAACAAGCAAAAAATAACTGAGCACAAGCACTTAACAAAGGAGTTACCGAATGGGGAAATGTCAGTAAACAGTTTGCTAAGCTGACTAATTCCAAAATAATCTTAATTTATCCATTGAGTAGGGAGACGTTGCAGAAGTCTACAGTAGCATGTGCTATAGCTGATTTCAGCATAATTTTTATGACAGCAGCTAAAGCTTGAAGTTAAAACATATTTTAATGCTTATAACACAAACGTGTACAACTGTGCTAACAAAAAGTGTTGTTTTTCCTTTGCATTTTATGAAATTTGTGAAAAATGAAAATCTCCCCTGAAAACCTTTTTCATCATCTCAGAGTGCTGATACTGTACTAGTACCTGTACTTCTCATCCAGTTCAGAATGCTGAATTTTCCATGCTATTAAGCTGAAAACACATATTTATCAAAATGTTGCTGTCATTGAATTTAATACTCAATTTTGTTTATGGCAGTAAAATCAGAGATAGTTGCTAACACTTCTGCTGTTGTCAGAAAATATTATCCTATTTCGTAAAAAAAAATATAGCAAATCTCAAGAATAACTAGTCACATTATTTATAACTTTCATTCTTTTCAGTATGCACCATTGTACAGTTTTCACTAATAGAGTCACTTCCTTTACCCAGGCAGGATTAAGGCCTCGGGAAGCCTTTTGGCAAAACCACAACTCCTAAGGATAAATACAATATAAATCAAGATAAGAGTACATGATAATCACAGAATCACTAGGTTGGAAAGGACCTTCAAGATCATCAAGTCCAACCATTAATCCAGCGCCACCATGTTCCCCCTGAAGTGCCACATCCACACGTTTTTTGAACGCTTCCAGAGATGGTGACTCCACCACCTCCCTGGGCAGCCTGTTCCAATGCCTGACCACCCTCTCAGTGAAGAAATGTTTCCTAATATCCAATCTAATCCTCCCCTGGCGCAACTCGAGGCCATCTCTAAAAGCACATATCATGCAAAATACTTTAATGACAGCTGAAGAGTATAAAGATACCATGCAGATAATGCTGAGGTTCTAGATGGATAACAGCTAGGCATGCACAGACTTGAAATTATCCATGCTAAACCCTCAAAGACAGCCTATCTGCAAATAATACAGAATTTCTGGGCAAAATATGAACAAGACAGAATGTTCTCTCTCAGTACTTCAACCAGTATAAAGAAGAATACCAAGGAATAAACCTGTTTCATCAGAAAAGATCATTCTCCAGAAAAAGTTGCTAATGCACACCCTTGTAGAGTCCACCCTTTTCACATAGTTTGCTTGCTGCTCTGTCCAACTATTTACGTCACTACTTACATCAAATCAATCAGAATAAATGCATAGACTGCAGAGTCAACTTACATAGATTCAAACATCTAAACTGATTGAAGGATAATGAAACGCTAAGGACGCTGGAGTTTAGCATTTTATGCTTTCTTAATCCCAAGTTTCATTAATACCTTACAGGCAATTTTAGAAACTCATAGTTACTCCAAACCCAGGAATAACTGTGGGTCCTGGCTTTTGGCTCTATTTTCTATTTCACTTAGTAATTTTTAGAGCAAAAGTCCTAGGTTTTCATCCCTGTCTGAAAAAGAATGAACCTCCTCGAGTCTGTTTTTTGTGCTAGATGTACAAGACTTAGTAGGTAAAAATATATTAACTGACTGTAGACAAATTCTTTTGCTGTATAAAGGAAGCAGAATGCTTTCTAACTTATGTACGAAGTAGGAAATAATATGTTATTCAAGGCAGTTGCTTTCCCCATGTTTCAAAAAAAACTGGCAATGAGGTTGCTGTAAACAATATGTAAAGACAACTGAAACTTAAACGCGGGTTTTTGGAACACTTATTTAAGCCAGTATGCATAGCAATCACTCATCATCTCTTAGGATTTGATCCTTTATACAAACTGTAAAAATATAAAATGCACAATATTCACACAAAAGAAGAGAAAACAGCAGGCCTCGTACAATGTGGAAAAAGAACGGCACTTTGCTAATAGGAATGAAAAGAAGAATGTGTTTTCACTCCAGCTTATCTGTCTGAAATAGCAGTACACCCAATGTTTTCACTGATTCATCTGAATAATATTAAATTCTGAACTCCAGTGAATGCTCATTGCTCATTGTTTTCCCAAATAGCCACATATCGTTCTGTTTCATCCAGTCCAAATGATCACAGATGTATTTTAGTTGAGATTTTTCAAAACTGTTTATGTTAGCAGCAGCTGATAACTCTGAAGAAAATGTGTCAAATTGCTTTCAGGACCAACCACTTCACTCAAACACAAAGGCAAACATTTGAGTCTATTTACAGCTTGAAAATTTCCCCATAGAACACAGCTGCCTTAGTGTAGTTATTTATATGTAGATTTAGTGGCACTGAGGAGTACACCACTTTCCTTACTCTCAAAAGGTTTGAGAGCTGACGACCTAATTTTCAAATCTTTACTCAGGTATTTCATGTGCATCTGACCAAAGTCTGGCCCATTAAAGTAAACAGGGCATTGCTCTTTAACAGAATCTAGATTACTTGAAAATCCTATTGAAAACCATTGAGAGTAGCAGTTACTAACCATCTCTCAGCTTTTGACTGAATAAGAATTGGAAGAATATCAAATGGGACTATTTAGAGACTAAGTAGAGACTAAAGCCACATTTAAATGCTATTATATCACTAGTCCGGGATACATAAATAGGACTTGTGTCCCTTTAATTCACCATTTGTTCTTCAAGGCATCTTTTGAAGTAGGGTTCATCCTTCCTTGAGAGTTTAGTCCAGTGAGATTAAACTGTGAATGGAGTGAAGAAGGAAACTTCTCTTTAAACAAGGTCAAAATTGTAGATAGACATTTTATTTCATTCTCCTGAAGTGCACAGCTCAGCTTCAAAGACTTGGAGATGCTTAGAGCTAGGCAGATGTGGCAGCTGTATGTGTTTGAGGTTTTTTTGGTTTTCATATTACTTTCCTTTAGTAATATTTAGTAATATTAGCTTCCTTTGCTCAATTGAAGTCAGATTATTTTTTTTAAATATATTTTAAAACATTTTAATATTTAAATATATTTAATTCATATTTTTAATATATTAAACTTGTTATAAGTTTTGTATCACTACAAATATTAAAGCCCCATTTGTTTCTTAGAAAATGGTAAAGAATGTGCTTTCTTGGATCTTTTGAACACAAAAGGTTGATTTGCACAATTTGAGAGTGTGCGAAGTACTGTCTCTGTGTCTCAGCCTAAACAGCAAGAGCAGGAAATCAGAGAAGGTGTATATACAATAACTTTTATTTACATCCAGCCATGGTGACACTCTGGAACTACATAGAACAGACAGTAATAATGACTGGTGAATTCAGGATTAGTCTCACCTGAAGGACAGCAAATAAAAAGCATACACCTCAAAGGCTGGCTTTGAATCATGAAACTAGCATAAAATAATATTTCAGAGGTGTCTTGTGTCCTGCTATATCTGAAGTTAGAAAGGATCTAGCAGTATGAACTCCATTTTCCATGGGATTTATGAGTGAGACAGGTTTTTCTGGGAGGAAAAGTAGTCTGCCAGATCCTAGTCCAGAGTGCTGTACATTTTTCCGATTTTAAAAACAGGACGAATTAGTATGTATCATGCATATACAATTGTGTAAATATGAAGGATCAGACCTTCCAGTGCTTACTAAAAGCACAAGTATATGTTAGAAGATATAATTTGCCCTCATGGTTTCATGTGTGTAATGGCAGAGGCAACTGGAAATGAACATTAGGTTACTTCTGTGAGGGACTGTGTACATTTAATAGCCCCCACTCTGACTCTCCTTTTTATTACAGTCCAAAAAACCATGTATACCTTTTCATCTGGTAATAGAACTGTACTTATGTTCAGGTTCCTGTCCTTAAGAGTATTTTATACAACCTATCTTTTTTGACTCCTTACAGTCTTTCTGTCCTGCTCTTCTGGTGGGTGCTGAGTAGGTGCTACAAGATGTTGTGTGCTTTCCAATCAAAGTGAATGGAAAGTAATAATTTTGGGCGAAGACTCCGGTGCGTTTCAGACCGAGTCCAGGGTATGTTACTTGTCTTTCCCAAAGGGTGGGGGTTTTTGTGTGTATGCCTGTTTAATATGTGGTATACATCTTACGCATCTTAAGTATTTGCACAAGAACCTGGAACCATTCCACGAAGAACCATTACACTTTGGTCTATAATATGGATTTTAAAGCATTTATAAGTAGGTATTTAGCTATCAGACTAGAACAGTTCCTTCAGAGACAGTCTACACATAATACACATTTGTAGAACTCCTATTTAAATACATTATTTACCAGGGGGAGACAGGAAATTGTTTCTTCGTCCAAATTCCAGTCTCTAAGGCAGATGTTACACATTGTGAGAAATGTATAAACATATCCTTTACCTTAAAAGGACTGCTAAAATATTACTCAGTTCTGCCTGAGCCATTTTACTCCTGCAGTTAAACCACAGTCAGGTTCTCATTTGGATGAGCTCCTGTGTTGAAATGTAAGTGTGGCATCAACGCTGTCAGTGTGTTTTCTTTGAAAGAGAATGAGCACATATGAAAAATACAATAAAAAAATAATTAACTGAATGCTCACAAATAGTCAGCTTTAAGTTAACCCTGACACTGTTTTTCTTAGATCTAAATTTTAAGCCAAATATGAAAGCAAGTTCTTCCATAACATTAATATACCTCAGCATTTTACAATCAACAAAACATAAAGTTTTGCACATTTTGTTGTGACGGATGTTATACCCAGATTGTCTTTTTATGAATTGCCGAACCCAGCCCTCCTGTAGTAAGCAGGAAATTTGATAATCTTTTTCATACAATTAAGACTCTCTCTTTTAAAACCACTGAAGGCTATTTTTTTTAGGAGACAAGAAGTGTCAACCATAGCTGTAATAATATATATAGTCTGTGAGTGACTGTTTTTCTGAATATATCATGTATGCATAGATAATCTATATCAGAAATTTTTGACAAATGGTTTTTCATTAGAAAATATCGGTTTGTCAAAAACAGAGCTTTGCTGGAACACACAAGATTTGAAAGAAGCTTTTTTGGATTGGAAAAGCATTTACCAGATTTGAATTGCTGTGTGAAAATCAGAGCAGGGATTTGAACCTGGTTGTTCACATTCCAGAACAGTACCATAAGTAGACTACAAGTGGACAGTTTTCATGAGGTTTTCTGGTTTTGCTCCTTTTTAATGGTTTCCTGCTTATAGTTTCTGTGCTGCGGTAAAGTTAGATTTTTTTTTTGGGGGGGGGGGGGTGGGTGTTTTGTAGTAGTAGCTAGTATGGGGCCGCGTTTTGGATTTGTGCTGGAAACAGCATTGGTAATGCAAGGATGTTTCGTTATTGCTGAGCAGTGCTTAGCACAGACTAAGGCTTTTCCTGCTCCTCACACCACCCCGCCAGTGAGGAGGCTGGGGTTGCACAAGAAATTGGGAGGGGATGCAGCTGGGACAGCTGACCCCAGCTGACCAAAGGGATGTTCCACATGGTATGGCGTCATGCTCAGCAATAAAACTAGCTGGAAGGTTGGCCAAGGGGCTGCTGCTCGGGGACTGGATGGGCATCAGTTGGTTGGTGGTAAGCAATTGATTTAATTTGCATCACTTGTCTGTCTTGGGTTTTATTTCTCTCTCTTTGTTATTTCCCTTTTCATTAAATTATTATTTTTTTGTTGTTGTTATTATTATTGCATTTCAATTACTAAACTGTTCTTATCTCAACCCACGAGTTTTCTCCCTTTTACCCTTCCACTTCCTTTCCTCATCCTGCTGGCAGAGGGGAGTGAGCAAGTGGCTGTGTGGTACTTAGTTGCTGGCTGGGATTAAACCACAAGAGTTTCCTAAGATTAGTGTTTCAGTGCAGAATGGGAGGATTCTGAAATCTCAGTGCTCCGTGGGACACTAAAATACATTTTCCCTTCAAATCTGTTCCTAGTAATATTTCTTCACTTGAGTCGCCCTCTGAGATGCCTCAGATGTAAAACATCACAGTTCAGTTGAATTGAGGATGTGGCTCAGATCTTCCGTGGAATTTTTAAAATGCCCACCATGGTCGGTGAGAGGTAAATGCCGTGGCATGGGGATTCAAAAAAAAAGCAAGCAAGCATGCATTTTGACTTGTGGAATTATCCCTGTCTCCTAGAAAAAACCTAGCAAATTACTTTCAGCCAATTTGTACTAATTAGTGCTTAATTTTCTGCCTGAGTACAGTACCTCTTACTTCAGTTTGCATCTATGTAGTTTTCAGTTTGCTACTGTTCTACATTCACAATAAAATTTGGAAGCGTCCAATCTGAGTATTGCGTTATCTTGCAAACTACTGCATTTTCCTTCTGCTTTGCTGGTGGCACTACTGCAACTGAGTTGCTGAATTGTGCAATTTGTTCACTAAAAAAACCCAGTTTTTTAGTTATTGCATGAGGTACCCGTGATGGTTTCCTTTAGGTAGCTCATTTTTGTCCCAACACCGGAATTCTGGCATGGTGTCTGCAACCCTAGTTGTTTTACAACTAGGGCTGAAGTGCTTGTCTTCAAAGGCATGAGCTGGTGGTTTCACTGTAAAACACTGCCTCCCAGTAAAATAACTGCTAAGTGTACATATACTACATAAAAGTTCTATATAACATTTAGTTCCTGCATATTCTTTTTCCCACTACTGCTGTGTTCACTGTCCTCAAACTACTTTCCAGTCCTGACATATTTCAAAGCCCCCACCCTGCTCTTTTTCTATTTTTGGGGGTTTTTTTGTGTGTTTTTTTTTTTTAATGACCCACAGCCAACTGTACTCTAACTCCCTGCTTAATGGGCCTCTTAACCTGCTTTCAGCTTTCTGCAACCTCCACCTCTCATCGTCCTCTGCCTTATCTTTGTTCCTTTTTTACCTGCTCTATTTATCTGTTATTCTTATCCATATCTTGGTCTCTGTTTTTCACTTCAGCTGTTGCTGTATGTCTCTGTTCTTGAACCAATCCTCCTTCTCCTCTGCGTTTGGACACTGTACAGCAATGCCTGGAAATGTACTCTGTCTTGCTGTAGTTGCCATCTAGGAAAAGAAATGGATTTAATTCTAGATGCAGGTGGAGAGTTTGTTTTGACAGCAGTAATTATCTGTAGTATTAATGTATAATTATTACTTGGTATTACTGAAAATTAGAAATAAGACCAGTTCATAGTAGTTCAGACATGACTGTCATGTAAAAGAACTGCTGTTTAGTAAGTTTTTACATATTCGAGGAAGAAGGGGAAGCTTGGGGTTTTATTTCATAATAACAGTTCCCCTTTTTCAATGACTGTTAGATTATCTGCAGATTCTGTTTTATTCCTGGATTATTTGGGATTAAAAGACCTTGAAAAATGCCAAGAACCTTTATTCTCTCACGTAACGGAATTGAGCATGTTTCAGCAAAGGGTTGTAGTATGTGGACAATAATTGTACATAACCCATTTGCTGCTAAAGAAAATAACCCATTGAGAGATAGAACTGTCACTAACGCTTTGGGATATTTGAAAGCATATGAAGCAAGATATTCTCTTTAGATAAGATTCATCCAGCTGAGACATATTTCAGTATATTCATTAGCTTTAATCTTTGCCCAAATCTCCGTTCTTTGCAATTTAAATTTGGTATTTTATACTCAGAAAGATTTACGTTTCATGAGCATCTGAAGTAGCATTACCAATATGAAAAAGTGTTTCGTACATTAATAAAGGATTGTTTTACAACTCATTTCTACAGTATGGGTACATGTAGTGTGAGTGCACTCACGCACAAGAAACTTTTTTAATGTATTCCTATTAACATGGCTTTTTTTCACCTAACAATCTATCAAAAAGAGAAAATCCTGTCAGCGTCACTAAATCCTCCTTTAAGGTTTCATTGATCTTAGCCTTAGAACAAGGTTATGAAAACAGTCCTACACAGAGATAATGTCTAGAGGATTTTGGCTAATCTCAGCACTCATTTTAGATTAGATCTAGTCATATTCAGACACAGAGCTATTCTTGTAGATAACATATGCCTACCAGTGTTTACCCTTAATTAAGATGCAATAATTGCTTTTGTTTCCTTTGGTACTAACAAGAGTAATGCCAAATATATTCATAGACCTTTGATGATAAATGTCTTGTACTCAATGTATATATAGCATTCCAGGCTCAGGATCGATTTTCCCTGATGAAGAATTCTTTCGAACGGTGAAAACTTGCGCGGTGAATAACGTAGTCTTCATGCATCCTAATGTCTCAGACTGTACTTAGGTATTCAGCTCACTGCCTTATTCTTTAGTTTCCATTCTGCAGAAACTTGTATATATAAAGATTATTCAGATATCTTTTTGTCAGTGAGTGAATTATTTTGGGAAGGACAAAACATAAGAAAAATGTGGAAATGACCATAGAAGTTGAAGAAAATATTTCCTTTTCACTGTATCAGTTTTCAGATGTCAGGCTGTAAATCAAATCTTACAAAGACTAAGTTAGCAATATAAAGAAAACAGACTTCAGACTCCAGTGCTAAAATAATAATATGGATAATATTCTATACCTGAAATCTGTCATTCGATTACATAACTCTTCATGGATTTTCAAGTTCAGCAAATCATCAGTTTTCAGGGTGCCTTTATCAGAACATCTAAATGTTCTCTTCCTTCTAAATAAAATCATATGCAGTGATATTTGGGGTATCCGTTATTATAAATACATAACATTATCCAATGTATTGCTTTTCGTAAGGGAAAACATAACCCTCCAAGGGTGTAACATTTGTTTACAGCTGTGTCTCTGTTTCTGCGAGAACGTTTTGCTTTGCATTGTTAGTTAATAGCAAGGGAAAATGGAGAGCAAAATTACTGCTGCATAAACAAACCTGTTACACAGATGCCTTCGATATTCCAAATGATGATGCTAGAGATTGTATAATTTATTTTTTTACAGGGTCATTTTTGAATAACACAATAGTTTCGTTTGCACAGTTTACCAGCCATAGTAATGACAGAATTATTTAGGGCTCAGTTCTTAAACTCATTAAAGTTAATGATTAAAATCCCCTTGGCTTAAGCATTTGCACAGTAAGTCCTAGACTGTCAGACATTTGTGTTGTGTAGCTAAAAAGCTACTTTTTTTCAGCAACAAAAGTAGTAGTGTCTTCCAGTAACAATTTCTGGTAGGAGACTGACAAAACATCTTCCTGAAAATGCTCTCATGTGTTCCTAGTATATCCTAACTTACAATGGGACTGGAGAACATTATACACATCCTTCTTACACGGATAACGTGATATAAATAACATGATCTAAGTGAAAGCTGCAGTAGCAACTGAAGCAGTTGCTCTCTTTCCAGGTACATATTACAATTAAGTATTGTTCTGATGAACCAGTTAAAGTCATGTCTTTATATCTTTCTGCTTAACTTACACAAACTTCATTATAGTGTCTGTTGTTGTTATTGTTGTTATTATTTTGTGTAATTACTTTGTCTCAAAAGTCATTAATGCCCTATTTTAAAGCACCTGTTCTAACTAATGGTGTGTGGTGTTAGAAGACAGAAGACAAAGGCAGGATGGGTTTTTGTTCATGTTAAACAATTAATACACTGAAAATAGCGCAGAGCCCAATAAATATTTGTATTATGCTATACTTGAATCTCAGATCACTGAGTTTTCTCGCCGTTGCTTGATACCTTAGCTACTCTCTTTCCTTTCATTCTTCTTCAGTGAAGCACATCAATGTGTTTAACTTTTGCATCTGCTTCAGACTCAGTGCCCAAGGATATCATTATAATTAAGCCTGTGCTATATTCCTGTTTTGCATAACCATGGCTGTGCATCAGTGGTTTTCCTGTTTTGTAATCTGATATTATGTTTTGTATTGTCTCCAAGAAAGTTATCTATTCATTTCTCACAAAAGGTTGCTGATTTTCAAACTAAGTTGAGATAGTGGGCCTTACCCATTCGTGTAATAATTAACGGTAAAACTCCTACTGACTTCAGACAGGTTCCTACCTCCATATTGATTTTTTTTCCATTTCACATCCCTATCCATTTATTTGAGTAACTTAATCACATTATCCTTTGGTGGGAATGGCTATACTTCATTCATTTTAACACAGTTCATCTGAGGAATATAAAGATATTAATATTAAATAATCTGCTGTGTTTAGCAGATCATAAATTTTATAGTATTGCTTATTATAAGCTTTATAACGTATTGCTTACTTAGCCATGAAATATCCAATGTGTATGCTCCTAATTAGGCTTATACTCACTGAATTGTAGGGCAAGTTTGCAATGTACTTAGGACATAGTGGTTATTGGTTTTAAAAAGTCTGAGCCAAGGGACCTTTCTGGTTTCTATAGCTGACTCTGCCATGTGTGTTCTGTATAAGCTTGCACAAGTCATGTAACCAGCACTAAAACTTAGTAACTGAAGTCAGGAACCTGAGTAAATGGTCTTGGTACTGTGGAGGGTCTAAGAACCCAGCAGCCACAGCTAGCCAACCCATCAAGTCTTTCATCTCTCTCTCCCCACCAATTAACTCCATTTAACAGTCAGTGGTTAAGCCTGAATGTGTTGGCACAAACTTGTTTCCCCTTTGAGGGGAAACATACTTTTGAGTATGTACTGTACCTGCGCTTTCTATCTGCACTGACTGATGCTTTTGGAACACAGTGGATTGATGATACACTGCATACGGTACAGCTCCTATGGCTGTTTCTGCTACTTGGAATTACTGGCATAACTGTTTGTATAGAAGCCAACCAGAAGCACTGGACTTGCTTCACAGGCATACATCAGCTATGTAAGATATGCACAATTTCTTCCTGAAAGCGAAAGGGATCAGAGACTGAAATACTTGAAATTCACTTCTTTTCACTTTGTTTCTGGCGTCTCTGGACATAGCACAGCAGGTCAAAGACCTTAATCTTTTAGGTCTATAATACATTTGGAAATAGTATTAAGTTTTTCAAAATACAACCAGTCCATATTTCCAAGCAAGTATATGAGTACATAGGAGCCCTTCAGAGTGCAGATGTAGCATGTGCTTTGTAATTTCTGTTGTAGCATGTAAAACATAAAATATAACTGGCCACAGGAGTGGTTCAAAAAAAATGTTTTAATTGTAAAGGAAACTAAAAATCTAGGCTTTTCTGCATTCCTAAATTGCGAAGTCCAGCTTAGATGCAGAGACCTTTCAATTAAATAATTAAGAAGTACTAATTGCTGGGCTGGTTAACATATTTATTTTTTTCATGCTAAGATTTCTATACATACACATTTGTGCATGCGTTTGGATGCACAAACGCCTAAATACCCAGTCTACACAATATCACCACACAGCTCCTCCTCCCCAGTGTCTTTTCAATTAACACTCTGTACTCTATATAGTTGTGAGCTGGTATATTCCTGCCAGAATATTGTTTCGAGCAATAGAGCCCAGCTACTGAAATAACCATCTGGAGTGGCTCTTCAGGAAAAGGTATCCAGGGCCCATCAGTGCTTATTGTGTTTGGAAAAGTTCAGAGGCTTGAGTAGCATAATGCTTAGTGATGTCTGCTACACTCTAAACATCTTATGTTTATAGCACAAACTTAATTTATTGTTGACAGTGACAATTTCTCTGTTTATTTCACCCTGTAATCTTTGTCTGATTTCAAGTATGTCTGTAAATACTCATGCCATTTTGGCAAACAAGTTATTAGCCCTTTCAAAGGTAAAGACATGAGAGCCCTTTGAAAGGTTAAGTCTTCTGGAGAGAGCAGAGTGCCTCTTGAAGGCGGAGGCCACTCTTCCTTTCCTTTGAAGATAATCAAAATATGGAGAGTAGCTCGTCATGAACAAAATGATCAGGGTGGCATGACGAAAGATTATTGAATTTGTGCTGAGGATCCCAAAAACGGCAGTTCCATTTGTTCCACACAGTTTTATCCTCTAATTCCTAATCACAATACTGTCTTATCGTGCACAATGAAAAGACTAATTTGACTAAATCCATTCATAAATGACAAAATCAATAGTTCTCCTTTTGAAAGTCACTCAGCATATAGAATATGAGAATTTATGGTTAGTTTACTGCTGTCATGGATGGGTCTCTCTCTCTCTCTGGTAGTAACTGATAAAGCAGCTTTTGAAGTCAGACTGTCTCAATAAAGTACTTAAATCCATCTTAATGTACCCCAGGGAGGCAATTCTGAATTAACCTAGTACCTTAGTTTTGCAACAATAATAAGGTGAAAGGGAGTATGCAGCAGAAACTGATTATAATAAGTGATACAAAAGGAGACAGCAACAATGAGGCAGAAGTAGAATAGGAACTGGGATTAAGGGATCTCTCACCCAGCCATGTGCAAAAATGTTGAAAATTAATGTTGTATTGTTTAGCTAACAGCTGTCAAGTCATTCAAGTCATTGTAATGTGTGGTATGCTTGCTTTCCTCTTCATCTCACCAAGAGCGTATTAGAAATCATATTCTCTTTCTTCTGAAGAATGACAAAGTTAATCCTTCCTTGCATTGCTTTTAAGACAAACTCATAGTAAAGGCTGTCTCTTAAATTTGTCAGTTAGGATATTAACATGGTGTGAAACTTTGATGTTAAACTGGCATTTGGTGAATGGGGTTAAAAATCACTTAGGACCATATTCTTCCTAGCTGTTGTATTTGTGTGTAGTACAAGATGCAAAGGATGCAAATAGGCCCTCATACATTTGTGGTGCTGCTGTAGTAACAGAAAACCCCCGTATTCCTGACGTCAGCTAAATAGATATATTCTTCTGAGAACATACGACACCCAAAGGAGAGCAAGGAGGGATCCTAGTTTTTCTGTTGCATTAAAATCACATTTTCCCTATAATCATAATACAATAAAATAAAAAAAAGAAAAAATGTCTGTATTAAACAGACTTGAAACCCAATATTACCAGATATTCTTTAAATCTAGTATCAGGCTGTGCCCATATCACTCTATTCTGACATGTTATTATTTCTCTAATTCCAGTTATACTGTTTCATTGCTTTCTTTTTATACAGAAGGTGTAGTATTAATGAGTTATACTTGGGATTGAAAGGATTTAGTAAATTTTCTAAAACTTACTAGAAGCAATGTTTAAAACTAATATTAACAATTAAAATTAATATTTTTTGTGATATTGCTGTATTTCTAAAATTTTGCTTATGCTAGAAGAGAATCAGAAATCAAAATAGGGTGGTTGGACATTTTTGTCTCTTGTAGGTTCAAACTTTGGCTTCAGTAAGCAGAAGTTACACTTGATGTCTTTTAGCCCTTGGTGTTTCCCTGAAAGGTGGCGATAACAATAGATGTTTGGAGCATTTGCTTAATGCTAGGGAGCAATTGCTTTCAGTCTTACCTGTTCCTTTTGCTCTGATCCCTCCGTTTGTGAGATGGGGCAGCTGACCCAAATACCATGTGAACAAGAGGCAAGTTTTAAGGACATAAAACAGAGCAAAGCTTTGCATACATTTCTTTCATGTTTAGCACCTCTTAGACAGTGCTAAGGCTTTTTTACTTTTTTAGATATCAGTTGATTCTTACAAAAAAGCAAATTGAAAATACTGTTTCAACCATTGTGTTGTTCTGGTGCTGATTAGCCTGGAAAATCACTGTGTTGGTACTACTCTGCGGAAGGGTTTTCATTTTTTACCAACAACATCCTTTAAAAAAATTTAAAATATATCTACTGTTAGATTGTGGTAGCTTTAATGTAGATGGAAAAAGAAGAATAATTCCATTCAAATCAGAGTATTCTTAATTTTTAGCATGTAAATGACTTATGCCAGAAGTAAGAAGCATGTGGAGCTTGCAACAAGTGAGGACGCACTCACACATAACAGTCTTGTGGATTGTTAGTAAATATACTTCTGAGTCACTGCAAATAGATGCAGTGTTGTCCCAGAGAAACTTGTATTCTCTGAGAACACAGTGTAGCAGTACTTGCATAATGAAATACTACCCTTCATCGGCACTTGATTTTAGAAACATCCTTCCTCCATTTTGGGTGACTCCACTGAAAAAATGCTGCAAATGCATTAACTGATTGAAGTCTTCACCATTCCAGACGCCCAGCAATTAGGGAAAATTTGGAACTGTGAAGCAACCATTTTTTTAAATAACAGTCAAAATTATCAGAAAGAATTTTCTTAGTAATTTGTTGTTACTCTAGATAGAAGTATGATGCAAGGTGGTACTTACTTAGGAAAGCAAATTGAATATTTTGATTCTGAAGTGAATTAAATAACATCCCCCTACAACTTTGAGCAGCCTTTTAATCAGGCAGTAGCTCAGACCCAGCATTTGCTTCTTGGCGACCTAAGGGTGTTTCCATGGTGATTTGCATTTGCTGTTTGCCCCAGTGCTCAGCTTGGTATGACTTAGCGGTACTTGAGTACTCTGAAATTATCCTCTTCAAAATAGAGATACTTACACCTTGTAATATCTTTATATTCTCACCACTACCACCCTTCTCTGCACTGTCATTTCAAACCCTCTGTGCTCAGTGCAATATTCTTCTAAATATTTCTTTTTATGATTCACCCTACAAATGAGCACTACTTTGTTACACATCACTTAGTTACGCTCTCCCTGTACTCATTATGTCACCCCTTGTGGATAGTGTTGCAGAATATCCAAGATACTTGAAACAAGACACTTGGAACATAAAAATTCAATGAAAAAAACTAAGATTAAGTGAAAGAAAATGTTTCCATACCCAAGTACGGTTAGGTTTTTATTGGTTTTCCTTTTCTATCAAGGAAAATTATTTTTAAAGCCCCCTGTTTATCATCATTTATCAGTTCAGTTAAAAAAATCCCAAGCTGAGTAATACCACATAAAGAGTTACTGTTGTGGGTATATTGCCTCTGAGCAGCAGGAACCATTTCATCAGTTCATGCTGTGAGCTCTGTCTCCTGAGCCTCTGCAGTACTTCTCCTGGAGGCTCACTGCAAGCAGTAGTCTTGCTTTTCTTGAAGTCTTGTTACTATACGATGTACTTACAGTGAATCACTTCTCGATCATAGTAGAAAGAACACAGGACAGTTCAATTATTTCTTTTGCTTTCATACTTTTCTAAATTAAGGAAGTTCCTAGACCTTTATACGCTACAAAACAAAACACCCAGTACCTGATGAGGTTAAACAAGCAATCATCACTAAGCCATAAATATTCATCTGCACCTATAGTGGTCACAGTCTTCATATCAGCTGCCAGGTGGTCAGAGGCTAATCCACTGCAGTCTAGCTTTGATCTGTTAAAATATTCTTTCTTCAGCCAAACTGTCCGAACACTAGAACAGCTTATGTTAGCTCTTTCCATGAGTTTATAAACTGAAACCAACCTTGACCCAGGCTTTCCACTCATTCCACAGCCCTTCTTTCCCGTGCTTTTGGCCTGCTAAAAAAAGTGATTTTCTAATGATTACAAGGGAAAGATCAACTACAAGCAAATTGAAATAGTACCTAAGGTGCATATTCTGTAAACAAATACTGTTTTTCTCTAACAAGGGATTTTCTCATCAATCTGTATTTTGTTCTTTCCTTTGGCTGAACTGGGGTCAGCCACTTCTGTTGTATCGCTTGCTGTGATTTTTTTAAAGATTGTCATCATTACATAGCAATAATCTGTGCAACATTGTTTTCTAGAGGGCACTTTCACCTTTATCAGACGGGGTTTTCTTTCCTTAATAATTTCTCACAAATAATATGCTCGCAGCTGTATTTTTGTGCAACTGCAGCGATTTGGTGCAAAGTTGGTAACTGAAGAACCGAATACTGAAGCCTGCACACTCCATTCATTTTTACAGGAGCAAAAGTGCAAGTCTTCATTTTGTGGATACAAATTCTGACCTTTTTTGTGTGGTTACAATTGTGACCCTTTTCAGTTTTTGGTTTTGTGGGTTTTTTTTCTTCCAAAGGCTTCCTCAGCTGGCAGTTTAGGTTGACAGATTTGTTAGCAGACGGCAGAACAGGAGAAATCCAGGCTGATGATGGGCCTGGAAGGTGAGCACAAAAACCTTAAAAAGCTGGTAGAGCCAGCGAATGAGAAATTAATGCCAGTGATAATAAGATAATTATCATTGCCAAAAAGGCATTTTTTTAGCAACTGTTCCTTACAAAGACTGAAAATGGTCAGTACCAGCTACAGGAGGCATTTTAAAAGAATCCTGATATACCAAAAGTTCATATCGATTGTTTTAACATTCAAGACAATGGTGCAGAATGGAGCTGTTTAGACAATGACCTGGATACAGAAAGAAGATCCAAGAAGCAAGGTAAATAGCACAGAGACCGCAAGTGCAAGCACTGAAGATATGCAGGATTTTCCACTAATGATAAAATGGAAAAAGCTTTTAATAGTGTAGCTGCAAGAGCTCAGTTTTCATTATCCAAGATTTTAAAAAAAGGATAAACTTTTCCTCATGCCTCAGATTTAAAATCCACAGGGTGCAAGATGGATAGATGCTGGAGGGTAGATATACATTGATTTCTCAACTAGCTTTTTTATTTGAAAGCCTGTTAAATAAATGCATTTCAAAATGTGAATACTTTTTCTAAAACTTTCAGCAAATGCTGGTTTTATGCCATCATCTGTCTCTATGAGATGTAAATTACTACAGTAGTGCATACTGGCCGCTCAAAATCAGGCACCTATTGAACAGGATGGTTTACAAATACAGAAACAACAAAACCACTTACTATTTAAAAGCATGGAAAAACTGCGAGAGAGATGAATATGAAGGCTAACTGGGCCAGATTAGATAAGAGAGATTGAAGAAGTTTTATGTTCTCAGAGTAGAAATTAATACATATTTGTATATAATCTGTAGGGTTTTGCAGTATGAAATAGAGGTATGTGCCAAATCTGATCTCCTTCACCTTCTAGAGCTTCAGTTAACAGGGCATCATCCTCCACCCACAACACATTAGACGTAAGTGTTATGTTTCTAAGGCCAAATTCTTTCAACTTGCAGATTTCCACTTGTAAAATTGAACTTTAAACACATATATATGGTTTTGTGAAAAATAGCATCAGTATAAAAGCTAGCTTAACCAAAAAGTAAATAATATATCTTTTCCTTACTGTTTTCACCATGAATCAATGTTGAAAATGTGGAGAAAGTAATTTTAAAAGTTTCCTGGGATTATTTTTTTAAAGGTACAGTGTTTTAATTTATCATTTAAAATGTGCTGACAATAAGCACATTTTAAAACCTTATGGCACAATGCATCAGGTTACCTAATATTAATTTACTTTTTGTAGTTTATTTAATATAGTATTGACTGAATTAGCATTTGGATTAATGGCCTTTTAAATGCTCAAAGACTGAAGCAGTTGTCTAGTAAGATGAGAAGACGGTCATGAGGCTGAAATAGTTGGCCAATCAGCTTTTTTATAAATAAATTAAAGATTGTGTAAACCAAAGCAATGTTGAGAATTAGGGCTTTCTAATGAGATCATCAGTTCTAAATCAATACCAACAGGGTACACGCTTTTGTTTGATGTTCTCTATGTACTTGAGAGAATTTCAGTAATCAATCACTGGCGTTCTGGCTTGCAGATGCAAAGAAGTCCACCGCAGTGAAATGTTTAAGACTGCAAAGTATAACTATGCGCAAGTGCAAGGAATGTAAATGGATGTTTCCAAAATGGAATGGCTGAATTTTCATAATCATATGTTAAACCCACTGAAAATTATACAGTGGATTGAATTTGAAGCTGATCCTTTGTAAAAATAAGGGGATGCATAATTTGCCTAATCTAAACTTACTCATGAGAGGGATCTCAGCTAGCATTTTCTCTGCTGAGCTCAATGTAGTTTAAGGGGATAAAAAAAAGCAGTCATGATGATGGCAGGGAATTCAGGAGAGAACAAACGGTAAAACTTTTCCCACTCTATGTATGGAATCTGATTCCAGTACTGCCATCTTCAATTGCATTTGCCATATCTGCATATCCATTTCTTTTCATGGTTATTTCTCTGTTTCTTTTTTCTTTCCCTTTCTTTCCCTGTCACTATGAAGACTTTCATGTACTGACTTCCAAAAACCTGTGAGCAATTGAGAATATAAAATCAACAATGGGATAATCGCTGCTCTTTATTATTTCACACTTTATTTTCCAATGTGTTGAATAACTCTTTGCACCTGTGCTCCTTAGAAATACGTTACTTTTTTTTTTTTTTTTAACATATGCCAGTTAACGTACATAGTGAATCCCTTGAATTCTTTCTAACTTTATCAGTGAGGAAGTCCAGTTGTGACTACTGGGTTCTCTGTACAAGACTGTTGGATTTGCAGTCCATCCATAAAAAAGAAACAGTGAGGAATCGGGCTATCATGACTGTGTGCCTCAAGTTAGTAAATTCTGTGAGGTTTTCCTTTGGTTTTCTTGAAACAAGACTCATTATTCTTCTCTTCTCTGGTGGATCTCCCAAATAGCTGTTTTAATGGAGTTATTGTTGTTACCCACAGACAAAACTGAAAACGTAATTTGTCTAAAACACAAGAATTTGTAGAAAGTTATTTCCTATTCTCTTAAGCACTGTGAGTGGAAGGGAATTCTGTGCTGTTCCTCCAGCTGGCAGCACACTGCCTGGAGGACAGGGTAGCTTCAAGCTATCTTTGTGCTGCTGGTCTGTGTGTGCAATCCTGGATGGCTTAAGCAACTATTGGGGTTTTTACCAAATGCACCAGATGTAGAAAAGGGCACAGATAAATGCTGTCCTCAGCTGATTAACCATTCCCTTATGAAGTTTCTGCTGTGTTTGTGAAATTATGGGAAACAGTGTTTTGCTAAAACACCATTAATTTTTAAGCATGGTTTCCAATATGAAATATTTTTATTTTGGCTATTCATTTTTAATGACTGCATAATGCAACTCAGCAAAACTATACAAAGCAAACCAAGAAAAAAGATGAAGCTATTAACATCAAATATTTGCATAAAAGCCATGAAATACTGAAGCAAAAACTTTGTAGGTAACTGGCAGTCATGCAATGAAGAGAAAATGTACAGAAACTTCAATTAAAACATCAGTTTATCAGAACAAAGTTATGGTGCTACATTTACTGCATATGCCCTTCTGACAGAAAGTTCTTCAGAAAAGTTACTCTTTTAGTTAGGGGATATAATAATGGAGGTTATGACTAATATATTGTGTCATGGAGACATGTTCGTCAGTATCCCCGTTGTGAATTCAGTGGATGATCATACCTGCGATCTTACAGCATACCTTTGCCGGCAGCTGTGGATGATAGCATTCACTGTCACTTGGCTGTCCTATCAAGCCCATCAGCTTTAAGTTACTGAAAGCAGATCTCTCGCATGCTTTATCTTAGCCAAGAAATCTCTGCCTTCAAAACAGGTTTGTGCCTTTGCCTACCCATAAAACATACAAATGACCAATTTCACTTTATAACTTCTAAGTTAGTAAACACCATGAAAACTTAAAATGAGGTGTTTTGCTTGTACTGCCTGTGTATTAAGGATCTTACGGAATATCTTTTCAGATGGTCAAAAAATATAGTGAAAAATCAGCCACACTTGAATCTGTGGGAGCTGGATTATTTAAAGAGTAGAAGTGTTATACGGATAGATTCCAAAAACTAGTGAAAGAGCAGAACGTCTGTAGACAAAGTATGAAAGGAAGTTAGCAATCAATATAAACATGTTTTACTCCCTTGTTTTAGGCTACAGTTCAACATTTAGGGGGGATTAAACATTTTAAATTCTTCTTTAAAGATCTTTGAGATTGTGGCAATTTCCCAGGGTAATGGGACTCAGTAAGGAGAAGAGAACATAAGACTGAATTACATTAGAAAGGACTCACAATTGTTAACCCAGCTAGTCAGGGAAGTCAGGAAACTTATTTATGTATCTGCATCGTATACATATGCACATAATAGTAAAGTAGCATTTGAAGATTTTTTTCATAGAAGAATAACCATATAAATGTGCAAATACGCAAATTGTTATTTTCGTTTACTAAAGTACTTCAGTTGACAGTTGTTCCGGGTGCCCTGAAGACCCTTAAGACCTAAGTGAATGCAATGGTACAACGTAAAGTCACATTTATAACTTTAGCAAAATGAGGGGTATATTCATAAATTAGTTTTGTATGTCTCAGACCTCTGAGTGAACTCTACAAGTGTTGTATTATTTAATGATACTACTGGAAACTAGCTTGATATTTCACATGAACTGTACCATGAGAATATATTCATTCCAGGACCGCAGTTGCTTATGTTCATATTCCTTGGATATTTGCACTTAACTGATGTAGAAAGTTTGACATAGAATTCTGTTTACCAGTTGTTTTATAAAAAAAGAGTTGGAGGCAGAAGGTGTAGGTACAGTGATAGACATAATAAGCATGTGTATGTGTGTCTGTGTGTGGATATGTGTGCATAAATATACGTGCATGTAGATGGTGGATATTACTGTCATCAACTATTTAAGGGTCCATGGATAAAGGTCAAACGTAAGTACTAATCTTTGATCTGTTTTTTCCCTCATTGACACCAAGTGCACAGCCCTCGTCACCTTCAGGGGGACCCGTGATAAGCTAATCCTAAAGGCTTGTGAAATACAGATTTCCTAATGGTTCAGATGGGACTCTGTGCACTAATTAACATTTTATTTTATGGCAGCCCTTTCTTCTATCCTATGCCTGTATCCTCCCTTAGTGAACAGATGTAGTCACGCATCTCTTATGCTTGGCAGAAGACGGATGTCACTCCTTAGAATAAATGTACTTAGTGAACATCAACATCTGTCTGTATGGCTGCCTTCCATGTGTGGAGAATTTTCCAAATTTGTCATTGCAGGACTTTCCTTACTTCTATTGCAGGACTTTGCTTACTTCTATGTTGTCCAGACAACAACTTTTTCTTGCCTTTTCTTTGATCTTTGTATTCTTTAAGTTTGAAATGTATAAAATATTTCAGCTTGTAGCTGCTAAAACATTTTTTTTCAGAAAGTATATACGCAGGATCTTTCTGTGAGGGAATATCACAGAATCATTAGGGTTGGAAAGGACCTTTAAGATCATCAAGTCCAACCATCAACCCAGTACCACCATGCCCAATAAACCATGTCCTGAAGTGCCACGTCTACATTTTTTTTGAATACTTCCAGTAATGGTGGCTCCACCACCTCCCTGGGCAGCCTATTCCAATGTTTGACCAGAAGTTAAAATTTGTCCTATTGTAATAACTGAATTTTCTGATTTATAAAGCACAGTTACTTGAAAAAAGACTCAATATTTTTCCTCCAACATCTCAACCTTTGATGGTGTTATCTTCCTTAATTATAGTACACCGGATTCATTTTTAAGTAACCTGAGAAGGCACTATACACTTCTCATGAAAACTAATGGGCAAGTTTTGTCACTATAGATGTATATTCAGGACAATAATGGAGGTTTTGTGTGACTCAAGTACATCACTCCATTTCTTTTAAAATGCTTCAGCTATATTTACGAAGCTTTTGCATGATTATTTCAAAATATTATCGTATGTGTTAATAATGGGTGTTTGTCACTTCCAGGCTTTATTTTTTTTCCTAACATTTTTCCTAACATTTAAAAAGGGATAGGCACTGGAGGAAACACTTCTCATGGCCTTGTGCCCTGGGGCACGCATTTTTTTTCTGTTGTACAGTTAATTTCTTTCAGCAGTTTTCTGCACACTCAAACATCTCATCTGTGCTGCATTCTGTCAAAGTTCTCTTTTATTTTTGTATGTTGTGTACACATACATACACATGCCATCACATGTCTCTCCTCTCAGACAGACATACACCCCCCCCCCACACACACAGCCCCCTGCTAATTCTCATTGTAACCTTTCCAGTGGGGTTACTTTCCAAGGGGGCTTTTTCACTAAATACTTTGCAGAATGCACAAGTAATAAATAGAGAGAAAAGAACAAGAAAAGAGACTAAGATCTGGTTTCTCCACAGAACAAGTCTACTAGGTGTTATTGCAAATTACAATTCTTATGTCATGTTTCCTATATGTGCCTCAGGGAGCAGTCCCCATAGGGTCAAGAGTTGTATTCAGTTTCTGTGCCCATCAAGTCTTTGTTATCTGATAAACCTGTGAACATACATGTCAGAGTGACAGCTCTGACCAGTATCTTTGTGATGTTGGCACCTGAACACTGGGAAGTAGAGTGAGACCACCAACTTACTGCATGTAGACCACAAAGTAACTTTTAGAATAGTAGAATTTTAACTAACAGCCATACAAAAGAAAGACAGTAATGAGATTTCACCTGAGATCAGGTCCTATACCTGCCTATGTTAGATCATTAAATTGCCTTTTCCACCTGCTTTTTGGAAAGAAACTAATTAATGCTCTTTTCTTACATGGCTTCAGTCTGATATTAAGCAGCTCAATATTCCCATCGATGATTAAAATTAAATAATCAGTCTCTCAAAAAAAGTATATGATTAATTAATAAACTTTGAAAAAAATAATTAATTTTCATTTTTAGAAAGTATTTTACTGGTAGATATTATGAAGGTACAGGACATGATGATATGTGCAATAAAATACTGTTAAATTCCACTTCCTCGTTTATCTTTTTCCCTCTCTTTTGTTCTCTTTGTAGTAAATTCCTCAAAGATCATTTAATCTAATTAAAATTGAGAAAAGTACCTAATTCAAATAGGTAAGCTAGAGGTGCCGTCTCCTTCACTATGAAATACCGGTGTGAAACTGGTGTCATTTGCCACCTTTCACTTTCAGAAAAAGTAGGAATGACTTCTACCTGGAAGTTGCAAACCCTGCATTTGTATTTCCCTGAAACCAGTGCTTTTGTGTTATGCTTTACACAAAGGCGTGTGTATGTACACACATGTGTGTAGATTATATAGATCATTTGTACTATATATGAACCTTTCCTTATATTAAAAATGGACTCATGGTGGTTGATCTGTACTGTTATGCTTGTTGGCAAAACTAGCAAAAGAAATTGGCTTGTCTCTCTTAGGAAAAAAACATCTTGTTTCCTCCCACACTAGAAATGGTCCCTTTGACATTAAAATTGATGCAGTAGGTAGTGCTGCAGTATATTTTGTACCAGTTCTATCACTCAGTAACATTTAGGCCTGTTGGTTGAGTACCACGTACAAATGCTAAATATGATGGATTTGTTTTCAAAACATTTTTAAAAATAAGGAAAAGGTGGAGAGTGCTCTTCGTGGAAGCTTCCCTGTGAATTTTAACACACTATGATGTAAATGTAATAAGTTTCTATGCCAAGAGGCTAAATAGAAACTGATGTCCTCAGTACAGGTTATTTGCAATAAACAATCAAATTTTAGAATTCACTAAAACTATGAAGATAGATAGAAAAATATGAATTATGTTTATTTAATACATTTTAGTATTCATCTTGTGGCTTAGGAATCGCTACAGGACTTTTTTTCAGTTGATCTGTTTCCACATGACATCATCATGTCCAATACTCCACTCCACAGATGTATGTCTTACAGCATCTAATGTTGGAATTAATTACAGCAATTAATGTTGGAAATAATTAAGTTTTTTGATCTAGACTGTTACCTAAATCATGTGACCACTTCAATAACAATTTTAAGGGTAGAAAATCACTGGATAAGTTGCAGAAAGATACTAGCAGATGCAAAGGATTGCAATACATTTGAATTGCTACTTCTAATACATTTGCAACTTCTGGAACTACTCTGATGTTCAGCGTATATGCAATTACTTCTGACACTGAAGGGAGAAAGTGCCTGTCATGAATTTTAATCCAATAACCTTCTGGATTCTCCTCAGCAGCTTTTTCCTGTCTTTCATTGTTAAAGCAATGCATACATATTTGAGAAGTGGATTTCACAATGCATTGTAAAAGAATTTACTGCTTGAAGAGTTTACTGAAAAATGTAATTTACAGTTTGAAAGCTAAACAAAGAACAGTTAAAAAACTACTGTTGTAAATTGTACATGACATGAAAATAGCTCACTTTTGGTGGTAAGACTCATTGATCCATCATTGACTAATTTAAGTGAAACTATTGTAATAATGATAGTAAAAATTACCGATAAACCAAGTTTTCAACATATTTTATGCCTATGGCTGAAGTCCTGACTAGTAGAAAAGGGCTTCGTGCTGTGGGTAAGATAATGTGGCTTATGTGACTACTCACGTAGTCAAGCAAACAGTATGTCACACACTCCACCACTAATTTCACCATCTGAAAGCAGCAATGTGTGCCCAGGTGGCCAAGAAGGCCAACAGCGTCCTGGCCTGTATCAGCAATAGTGTGGCCAGCAGGAGTAGGGAAGTGATCGTGCCCCTGTACTCGGCACTGGTGAGGCCGCACCTTGAATACTGTGTTCAGTTTTGGGCCCCCCACTACAAGAAGGACGCTGAGGTGCTGGAGCGTGTCCAAAGAAGGGCAACAAAGCTGGTGAGGGGTCTGGAGCACAAGTCTTATGAGGAGCGGCTGAGGGAACTGGGGTTGTTTAGTCTGGAGAAGAGGAGGCTGAGGGGAGACCTTATCACTCTCTACAACTACCTGAAAGGAGGTTGTGGTGATGAGGGTGTTGGTCTCTTCTCCCAAGTAACCAGCGATAGGACGAGCGTAAATGGCCTCAAGTTGTGCCAGGGGAGGTTTAGATTGGATATTAGGAAAAATTTCTTCACTGAGAGGGTGGTCAGGCATTGGAACAGGCTGCCCAGGGAGGTGGTGGAGTCGCCATCTCTGGAAGTGTTCAAAAAACGTGTGGATGTGGCGCTTCAGGACATGGTTTAGGGAACATGGTGGCGATGGGTTAATGTTTGGACTTGATGATCTTGAAGATCCTTTCCAACCTTAGTGATTCTGTAATGTCTAAGATTTGAGGTTTTATCTCACTGTTCAGCTCAGAAAGGGTTACTGAGAAATCCTCTAATCAACTGTGAAGGTAGATAGCTGCTATGAGAAGAACACTGTGATCAGTGTGTTGTGCAAAAAACACGTGTTCAGAAAACTAAGACAATCAAAAATACTTCTATTTTAGGAAACAGGGAAGAAAACTTTCAGATATGTACTCTGAAGTGTTCAGCATTCCGGAGGACATCTTTTGTTTATTGAGATACATATATATTTTGTTGCATCACAATGAAGCTCACTATATATAATAAAAACCTTTGATATATTAGTTAATGTAAAGGTGGCTATGGGTAGTGTAGTGAGCTTATTGTTCTGTTGCTTACCAACTCATCAGAAAATGGTTTCCTGGGAGTTAGCCCTGTATGTTTCATTTTCAGCAAAGTACGTCATAGAGCTGTTTCCTGTCTCTTCAGGAAAGAGTACACAGGTAATGGCTGCTGTCACAACTTCTCTGCTATCTCATCCTGCCAAAGAGATAGTGTCACATTGCTGGAAATTCATAGAAATGTCTCTTAGGCCTTGCTTGCTGTAATCCTTCCATCTCTCTTTGGTTAGCATTGGTAGAGAATGTCATAAAGTTGTTTACAACCCATGTGTAACAGGCCTGTCTTCCACTGTTTCAGCACGATTTAAATAAGACATCTTGGAAGAGTCTCTGCTACATCTTTGTAGCCTATGTCTGTATTTCATCATCTGTTTCTTCTGTGAGAACATAGATACTGTGAGGCTGACATATCATATGTGAGTGTATTTGAAATGTTGTAAAACACCTGGCCACCAGCATCTTGACATTCTTTATAGAAAACTCTGTTTTTTCATGCAAATCTTGGAGCCTTTAGTATAAAACTCACACTAAAAAGAACGAACATCATGTTTAGTAAAGATGTTATGGTCAGTCTCCTAAAAGAATAAGCTTCACCGAGAAGATCCCTATTTCTTTTTGTTCTAGATTCCCCTCCCCCCCCACCTTTGTTAGTAGCGGTCAGTTGAGTAGATCAGTATAATTTCAAATTCTGAATAGACTGTTATGATCACCCAATGTCTGGTTCGCCATTTGAAGGTAGGGCCTAAATGTCATCACACATTTGGGCCCTAGTCTGATTCTTTGTGTAACGAAGATGAAGGTTAAATACCATAAAGTTTATTAAACCAGTCTATAACAAGTTTAGCAGATGTAATCCTCTTTTTTTGCAGGTTTTAACAATCATGTTTTTCCTGCACAAATTCAGGAATAAGCATTTAACTCCCACTGGTTTCAAAGCCAAGGGAATTAAGCAGGTGCTTAAAGTTAATGAGGTACTTAATTGCTTTGTAGAACCAAGATGGACTGTTGCATTGCAGGTACAATGAGAAATTGTCACTGATTTCCCTTCTGAGTGAGGAGATTTTTAAGGATCAAAATCTCAGTTGCAGTCTATCTTTTTACCATTTATGCGTAAGTTGGTGGTTGAAAATTGTAATGTTCTGTTGCAATCTGGGTGGATTCAGTTACAGCATCATTAAAACCATTCTAGCTTGATCAAATGATTTTATAAATTTTCTAAATAGGATGACTAAAACCACGGAGGGCTGAGTAATGCCTAAGCATTTTATGGCACTGCTGCTTTAGCAAAATACAGTCCATGTCAAATCATACAGACCAAGAAGGTCTACAGTAGTGAGGTGAGTGAGTCATAAGAACAGACTTTCATCTTGACAAGTGGGACATACTGTCTCGGGGAAGTGGACCAGGGAGAAGGAAAAACACTGATGGCTGGAAACATGCGAATATTTTTATTAGAAGGAGGCATTTTTATCACATAAGATACCTTTACATTGGAAATGTTACGGCAGATTTTAGCTCTCAGCTGCACTGATGAAAATCCATTGTTGTACCCTGTGGCATACCGAGCTGTATGCTGGCTGGCCATTGGCATTGCGGGTGAGAGAGGATTCGAGCAACCTTACCAGCTATTTTGTTAGAGCAAATACGATCAGATACAAAGCAAGGGGAGTGTTTATTTCTGTCAGAAAACAATGTGACTGTAGTTGTGGTTGGTCACTCTAAACAGCATAGCACTGAGAAGTAGTACGAATTCACCTTGAATCATTAACACTGCATTTGTGCACTAAATCTTACCCTAATGGAAATCATTTACTATCCACATATGCTCTTTAATTAGCACGGCCAACATCTGTTACATTTTCCCCATCTTTAAAGCACAGAGTAGTATTTTACTCTTGCATGTTAATGTTTGTTGTGGCTGCAAAGAATCCACTTCAAGAGGAAAGGCAATTTTTAAATTTGTGTCTCAGAGTAACTTTAAACCATTTACGGTATTTCTACTTAGAATAATTCCAGAGGTGTGTCTATTTATCTTCTGCATTAAAATTCAAGAAAAAGGCTTAGCTTTTGGCTTGCCTTCGGGGCTAAGCTGTGCAGCAGACATGCTTCTCTGAGATAATTTGTTTTCTAATTGCCATTCGTTTGCTGAAATACAATTAAAGTTATTGCTCTAATATTAACATCAACATCTTGATTGCCTTATCAGAATATGAATATGTATTTTTCTTACTCTGCTTAAAGACATCTTTCACTAACTTTCTCTGAACATTTAGCTCTTAATTAAAGAGATTTTTTAATTCACCTGTAACAGCACTTTTCCAACAACTGCTGCCAGTTTCTTGGAGCATCACACCTTAGATTTGTGTCCAGGGTGACATCACATACTGTCATTACACCAGGGCGTGTGTTAACCTTGAATACCTGTGCCTTTGAGCCAGCTCATACAAATCATTTGATCTTTGTGTAATTGCCAAAATTGATTTTGAAAGCAGGCAAATCTAAGTCAGACGCAGATTTCATTAAGAACTGGAGTGTGGTAAGCAGTTGTGTGAAAGCACTGACCAGCCAGTTTACCTAAAGTGCACCAAATGAAAAGGGGCACTCAGGCCACAAGATAAGAAAGACATTACATAGTTTACTTAAAAATAGTGAGGGAGTGTTACTTAGCAGTACAGCTGTGTGCTCCCCTTATTTTGTTTGTGGTTTAGAGAACCATACATTTACTATAGTCGAAACAGAATTACCAAAAGAAAATGAGCACATTTTTATTATTAAAACGGTCTTTATAAACTTCTTTACTTCAGCTTTCTTTTTAACACTGCTTTACAAAGATGTTTAATGAACAGGATTCTTTCAATCAGTAAAAGCAGGAGAATGTTCCAAAGTAGTTACATAAGTGAACAGGCCATTTGGGATGGCAAAAAATGGAGATATAGTGAAGAAGCAGTCCCATTTGGTGATGAAATTGTTCTTTTTACTCTGAGAGATCCTTTTAAATTTTTTTTCTCATTTAGTAATTTTCCTTTTATGATAGTGTATCTTATTTCCCATACCTCATTAGTTTCCGAGCACATATGAATATCCCACTGAGTTACATAGAAATTTTTTTAATATGATAGAAATGCAAAATTGAATCCTAGTTTAAAAAAAAATATTAATGAAATTGACATTTATGCTCTAGTGAGTTGTTCTCTGAAATGAATTCAGTGTATAATAATCAGCAAAAATTAATTTGTAATTTATATCATGTAGGGGGTAATTGTTCCATGTTATAGAACTTCTGTATTTTAAAACTCAAAGAGCAGCCTTTATTGACCTTTCAACAGACCTCAGGTAGCAGAGATCAAGTGCGTGTTTGTTTTCTTGGGGGAAAACATTTTTAAGTGTTATTATAGGCTTTTGAAAAATACGGAGATCTTTGCTTTCCAGTCCTTTTGTCAGCATAAGTAAAACTCATGGGTGTTCTGCATTGCCTCTTTTATGTCATGATAGAGGGGCATCTGGCTTTTTAGCCCGGATCATTCAAATTCTCTGCTGTCTTTGAGCATATTGCTATAAACTATCTAGTAGTTATTATCTGGACAGTCATTCATGTCAGGACTCAAGATAATTATATGGTTGTGGTTGCACAACACATAATAAATGCAAATGTGAGAAGCCTGCCATAGATTGAGGGCTGGGGGAGAATCTGCAAATGTCTGTGGAAAGGAAAAAATAAAGAAAAAGGAGTTCATTATACTAAATGTGTGCCTGCAAATGAGGATAAACAGTTGACTAGGACCAGCTATTTGTCTTTCCCCAGACAGGAATTTAAATGTAGGTTTGAATTTAGTTTCATGTTGTCTTTTATACCTTCATCAGACCTTCATTCAGACCAGACCAGATTCGCTCCGCAGATTAGAGTGTCCGGCAATTCTTAATCTGTCTGTTAAATATAGTAACACACTTTTAAATGGTGTTTTCTTCCATGAATAGATAATCACTAGAATTAATAGAAGTTCAATAACTGTATCAGTGATTTTGCTTTTTTGACTGAGAAGAATCAACCTGCAGATGAAAACATGGTGTTTAAAAGATGTGCTTCCAGACCACATATTAATAGTCTGGTTTGGATTTGGATTTCTAAGCTCTAAATTTTGAGACTTAAGATTAGTAATATTAGCTTATTATAGTAGGCTTCAGTTGTGCTTTTATAGAAACAAGTCCATTTAGCAGTAGTTGTTGGCTTCAAAAAAAGCTATGCTGATAGTCCTTGGAGAGATTTTTCAATTAAAAAAATATCAAAACTGCTAGAAATACTGTGCTGTGATGAAACTCTTAGGATCACTAATCTCCTTATTAGTGCAGCAATCGTGGAAGTTTTTTATGAGAGTCCCGCTATGATAAAATGTATAATACTTATTTAGAAATTTACACAGAAGTAGCTACAAGCCTTGTAGAGCGTACAAGCTCTTTCATGTTTCAAGAAACCAGTGTGTCCTGTTGCTATGCTATCTCATGTTTGGAATTGCCTAAAGTGCCTTTTTAGTGCATAGATGCTGCAGAAAATCAACTTGCCTCATTGATTTCAATGAGCATTTCCAAGGTCAAACGTTATTCAGCTGTAAAATTATCTATTAGATTTTTTTACTAAGGGAAACCATCTGAGTATTGAAGGACAAGATAATAGTCCATTTACAGAATACAAAGGAATGCATTTTGTTTGTTCAGCACATCAAAACAGTAGGGATGTGCTGTGGTTCTCAACTTTTATTTATAGCATTACAAACCTTAAGATGATCACCAGTTGTGAGCAAGATATACTTAGAAGTATATCTTTTCTACAGAGGACTGTAGAAAATCATAGTTGTAGGTATACCACAAGTATATGTAGAATAGTTAGACCTGGGAAAAGGAAGGCAAGCTTAAGATTTCTTGAAAATTGCCTAAAAAAAAAAAAAAAAAAAAAAAATTGACCAACTAAAAAAAACACATTAAAAGTAATGTCTGACCAGAAGATAATTTTGGGAGTTGTTTTTTAGAGCATTGGATATGTACGTGGGGGAGAGAGGGTAAACTAAACTCCTTTGATTCTACAGAGACACAACTGATATTTTCCAACAGATGCTCTTTTTCAGGGGGATATCTGAGCTGTTGCATTTTTATTTTTAAAATTATTTTTCAAATAGCTTTTGTATTTTGCTTGGGAGGAAAAATAACATAAAATATTTTTGTTCAACACTTTTTAGCGAGAAGCCATTTTTGTTTGCATTTTTTAGTTTTAGTTTTGTATTATAATTTTTTTTACTAGGAAAATTCAGTCAGTCTTACAAATGAATCTGTGGTCCTCCATGTATATGAGTTCGGGCAGTAAAACCTAAGGCATAGCATGCTACCTCCTGAAGCCAAGCGCTAATAGCCTGTAAGCATGTTATGTTAACATGTAAGAAAAGAGTAGAAGTCCTTCTCCTGCTTGTTAGCTGGGAGCCACAAGAAGACTGTTCAGTTCAGAGGGTGAGAGAGCAAAACCCTCCCAGGCAGATGAGCAGGGTGGTAGAGAAAGCTCCTCAAAGTCCAGAAAGTATTTGCCTCTGTTGTACTACCTGCTTCTTCCAAAAGCATGAGTGATATTTTGCTTCCGACAGGAAAAACTCCTCTCCAGGTTCCAGTACGCTTGCCTTCCCTCATTAAGGGACACTCGGCTTCCCTCAGTCTCTCTCATGAAATCCCAGTCTTCATCAGAAGATTATGGTAATTTAGATTACAACCTTGAGAAATCCTGTTATATTCGAGGAGTCCTGATTCTGCAAGTAGTGTAGTCAGGGCTCTATCAGAGTATAGCTACAAGGTTAAGCATAAATCGCGTCTACCTTCCCTGTGTACAAAGCCGTGGTCAACAGCAGGTAATTGAACTGAATATCTTCAAATCAGGTGCTCACAATGTCATTTCCTACTGAAGACTTGCCAGCCTCCCTCAAATATGAACACTCCCATTTCCATTACTTATTTCATTTAGCTAGTTACTTAGCTAGATTTGCCAAAGAAATCCAATAGCAGTTACTGACGTTCTGTGCACACACAGTAATCTCCATCTTTGAGATAATGCGTTGAGATAACCATTTTCATGTAAGCAATTACTTGCTCACCTGGTGATTGTAAAAATGTTTCCAAACAAATTGTAACATATTCCGTTCTATTGCATGAGTATTTCCTGTGGGACTGTGCCAGTAACACAGATGTGTCAGGATAACTGGCATTCTTCTATAACGTAGTAAAACAAATTGTGTTTTTATAGGATGGCCTTAATGTACAGTAACACAAAACTCTTTAGAGAGGCATCAGCAGTAAACTGAAGTTAAAAGGAAAATTTTACAGATTACTTGCAAAGAGGTTGTTGGATTTTCAGGGAATGTTGAGGTATGTGACTGAACTACCAATATGAGTTAGGACAAATGAAAGAGTAACTGATAATTATGAAGCATCTTAGCTAAACTGACTAATTTTTGTGCCCTTATTTCTGTGATTAAGATTTTATCCATTAGCATACAATCTGTCAGCCTAGACAGACCTAACAGAGTAATAGTTACAGCTCTGTATGTTCAGTAAGATGTGGAGAATGGATCGTATCATTTGTCTGGTTCTTTCTTGACAACAGCTTAACTTTTATGACAATGGTGTGCACTGCAATATTTCTATCTGACATGAAAATTATGACTTCTGTAATTTCATCATAATTGTTCTTAAGTCTTTCTCCAAGAAGTAATCAGTACCCAATCAGTGCAGAAGTGAGGTAGGGAGTGAGAACTTTTACTAGCCTATCTGATTACTAGCAATAATAAACTATTACTTTTTTCCTATGACTTTATTGTGCTTATATCCTTTGAGCAGCATGGCTACAACAGCTAACTGCAATTAGTAGTGTAGCAGTCTCTAGGACAGATAGACAGATAAATAGGTAGTCGGTGCACTCCTGTCCTCAGTATTTCCCTATGAGGTGGTTTTAATCAGTTGTGTACTTTTGTCAGTGTGCTAGCTGTATGTCATTATAACACTCTGAAAATTGGAATTTTAAAATAACATGATCTAATATCTGTGTTCCCTGTTGCAGAGCATTGTTATTCTGTCTGTATATAATTTGAGGCTTTTATGCATAGAAAATCTTTGGTAATTAAAAACCAGTTATTTATAGAACTCTAGTGTAATGAAGAGCTTAAGTAGGCTTTTAATATAGCTGTGATATCTACTATATTACGTGCAGTGTGTCACCTTAACCAGAGGAAGACATTCTCAAACAGTCTATATACTGAAAAACTGATCAGTAATTTTGTTCAGACTACTAACTCAAAAGAATGTCGAATTACAATTTCACAAAGGGATTGTTTCATAGGATTCAGTGGAAACTTGGAAATTCTGTTTATGTTTAGCTACATACTTTTCTTACCTGCTTCTAATAGTGCCTCTTTGATGACATTAGAGCTCTGGAGTTCCCCATTTTTCTACAAGGTAATTATATGCATTATCAATGTCAGTATCGGGGGCTGTTTTTATAATTCATAACCATTTTCCCAACTCAGGGAGGAGTTGCATACCACAATAAGGAACAGGTAAGAAATTCCCAAATAGGTAATACCCAGTTTGAAATAGACTTCTAGGAGAGAGAATGTGATTTACATAGTTGCTTACAAGTGCCAAAATGGGAAAACCAGTCTCAAAACTCAATGGAGTCTTTTTAAGGCTAAGGTATGCATAAAGAGGAACACATTATCCATATAAGCTCGTGGGCAGTGGCGTAAGTACAGTGGTGAAAAGGCCAACTTCAGGGCCTCAGATGAAGACAAATGCTGTGGATTATTCTTCTCACCGTGTACCTCTCGCTCCAGTCTCAGAAGACAGCTGTTGATGAAGGCATTTGATTTGGTAAATCTCAGGGGGGGACCAGTCCAGAACTTGGAGCCATAGATGATGATTTCCTCCTCTATGTGTTGTTTTTTGCTACTGGCAAGTTTTGTACAGCCAGGTATCCTGTGTGGATTCCAGCCAGGGAACAGAATTACCTCAACTAAAATTTTCCTGTGGTTCCTTTGCAGCCTACCAGTGTCATAGTCTTACTGGGCAACAGTAACTGCATTTTAGCAACAAGTGTAGAATTCATGCTTACATTACTCTTCTGTCTTCAGAGACCTTCTAATTTTTGGTTGGTCTTTTTTTTTTTTTCCTTTTTTGAAACCTTTGCAAGTAGTTTAGGCCTTCAGATGAAGGGTTGTTCATAACTTTCAGTTAGTATCTTTACTATTATTATTTGAAGAAAGGGATGTTTTTACAGTAAAGTCAATATGCCAGTAAGATCAGAACATAGTGAGGACTCTAATGGCTGCAAAGATTTGGAAGTGGTTTTAATGAACACTCAGCAGGCAAGAAAATTTACTTTTATGTTCGCTCCAAACAAACATATACAAGCTGAAGAGAAGAAAGACAGGCTGTAGCCAACCTTATTAAATGAGAAGTGGCTGTGAAATTATTTATTTCATCTAAACTAAATAAGGCCAATTATTAGCTCTCCATATGAAACACAAGAGCAGTTTTCAGTGTGCTTATGAAACAAGGACCTAGTTTGATAAAGAATTACATAGACCTAGCTTACAATTAAGTCATGCTTTTAAAAAAAAGCTCTTATTTTCCTCACAGGTAGATTAATTGCAAGCCATGCCCATAACCTTAGGGGCTGAGATCCTCTTCTATTTATATTGCAGTATATGTATTGCTATAATGCTATATATTATTTATAATATATTTATAGTACAATTAAATACTATATTCATTATATGGTATTATATTTATCAATAATTACCCAAGTGTAGAACTTTAGTAAGTGTCTTTACATTGAAAAAAATTTCTGCAGCTTGCATAGTGAACCAGGTCTCCTGGTTCCAGGAGACACAGCTGAAAATGTCCTCCATATTCCCAAGGAATAAATTGTTTTAGCTCTGTGAAGAGTCCAGAAAGAGTAAAAAAAAATCTCTGTGACAATTCTTCTGAAATACATTTCTGGAATTTCAGTTTTTTCTTTCTAGTCCACTTTCCATGGACCCTCTAAGAGGCTGAGTATCTCACAGGCTGTTACGTCAGGAATAGATGTGCTTTCTTACATTTAACTTTCTGTGAAGTCTCAGCAGATTTAAATAATTTAGTTGGCCTCAGACCCAGAAGGAAATGAGATGGACTACATGATGGAGCGGAGTCTGCGGTGTTAGGCAGGTGCCTGTGGAATGGGGGCACGAGGATGGCCGAGTAAGAGAAAGGACTGTGCTGTACCTCAGGCAGAAGTTCAAGCCCTGTAATTTGAAAGGTGATTTCAAGTCCCTGTTCTGCTATACACTGTGAACTTCGACACATCACTCAGTCCCTATGTGCTTCAGCTCTCTGTCTGTAAAATGGATATAATAGCATTTACCTACCCATGGGGTTATTGTGAGGACAGCTTCATTAAAAGGTGCAAGCAGCTCGCAAAGTACTAGAATAGATGCACATAAGAACAGCAGCACAAAGCTGGGGTCACCTCCGGACTTGGCAAAACAAACACACAAGCATTTTAGGTGTGGGTTTGTGGTCATCGCCCCCCCCCCCGCCCCGCTCCCCCCAGTAAAAAATGTGAAACTTTTGAACAAAAATAAACACATGAACATGGAAAAGAAGTTCTTAAACTATAGTTGGAAAAATAGTTTCCAAACCAGTTTGGAAAGCCTAAACAAACACTCTAACATCTGTTTCATGAGGTATTGACGGAGTCTGTCATGGGGTTCATGTCTGCCTTTCAACATCTTCCAAAACTTTATCTCTTTCTGGGTGGTTTCAGAAGCCAGAAAAAAAATGGCTAGTTGTCATTCTGGAAAAAAGTATACCTTTTAACATGAAGATTGTATGTAGCATAACTATAAAGCAAATAGTAAGGAACTTGCATTATACTGTTCAAATGCTGCTAACCAAGAGGTAAAATTACTTGTCCTATTTATTATCACTACCAATAACCTTTCTGTACCTCCATTGACTATAGCAGAAGAAAGATTTCAAACTACTGTTATATAAAATGGCAGAGACTGAAACTAAGCAGTTAGCAATGAAGAAATGTTCATTGCTTTCAGTATTACTGCCTGTAAGTAAGCAGGCACCAAGAATTACTGCTTGTGGTCTGGTATAAACACATTAACTAACTAATCTATGCTTCTCACTAAGAGTTATTTTGTTTACAGTGATCTTTATAATCTCAGCCTATCACTTCCTAAAGCATGACTATCTCTGAGATTGTCTACAGCAGACTGACTGCTAACATCTTACACATAATATTATCTGGAAATAGTACTGTGCTATTGCTGAAGCCAGACACAGACTTCTTTGAAGAGCAAAAGGGAAAAATGTAATCCTCTTCTTTCTTTCTCTCCATAACTTGAGGAATGTAGAGTAGGGGAAGAGGATCAAGTGCTGCTTTGTCCCCTAAAGAGTCTGGTATTCTTAGAGTTGCTTTAACGGGCCAGTTCTAATAAAAATTAATTTAAACTGGGTGGTAAAATCGAATTGCTAGCTGGAAAAAGAAACTGGAGTTTGGAGAGATGTGGGTTCAAAGTCTCTGTTCTGTTCTAGCCTTTCTGTAGGAACCCAGACAGATCAGTCAGGGCTAAATGCACCAAAGTCCAAACTTGAGATACTGAAAATTCTTAGTTAAGCCTAAGTCTGGAAGCACCTAACATCCAATGTTTCAAAGTTTCTAGCAGTGATGTTTCTAGGCTCCTTTAGATTTTTAAAATGTGTAGTAGGCAGGAGTTGGTTGGTACATTCTCTTGGTATTCACAAACAAGCCGGTCTTTGAGCTTTGGCTTTCATTTCACAGATCTTTCCTACCAGCTTAGGTCTCAGGAGGGATAGAAGGCTTTTTTTTTTTTTTAGTAGGGCTTATATCAAGCACTGCAGGGATTAAAGCGTTCAGCAGACATAGGAAAAAATTCTCCTCTGCTTCACTAGATTTGACTCTCATCTTCTGTCCCTTATGCTCACTTTAGGAGAAGTTCTTATGGTTTCTCTTTATTGAAGCTGCTGTACTTCATATTCCTAATGAAATAGTAAAACACGGGTAGGGAGAAGGATGTATTCCCAGATTCACTGCTCAGAGGCATGAATTGAATCCATTGAAAACTGCTGCTTGCTTTTTTTTTTTTCCCCCCCCCTCCTCCAAACAAACACAGTTAATAATCTGGAAGCACTTCCAATAGGCTAATTCTGATACGGACTGAAGTCCTGAAAAAAATGTGAAACGCTGCTTTTTACCCCACAATAAAAGATGTAATTTCAAAATATGTTCTAGTGGCTCCTTGGGTCAGATACACAACCCAATCTGATTATACTGAATACTACTAATGTTAGCTGTCAGCTGCTTTATACCTTCTGAGTGCACTGAGCTTGGTGACAGGATAAAAAGATTTTCCTATAATGGCAAAAGAGAGAATTGCAATCATTTGGAAGCTGCAGACTGTTCCTTCAGCAGAAGCCTGGATGCTCAATTTAATTGGTTGTGCTTCACTAGAAAAAATAGTGCACTCATTAAAACATCAAAACCCTAAGTTCCAAGATATCTGCTTCTTTTTTGAATTACAGCATGTGTAGAATATGAGATTTGATAATATTTCACCCTGATTATACTTTTGTAACCACCATTTATAATTTGCAGACAATCTGGGGGGGACAGGGAAGCTCTGGGTATTATTGATTTACACTGTTGAGATCAATGTTATAAGCATATTCACATTTGTAAAATACATGGAATAGCTTTATTCTTCTCCCTGAAGTCCTAAATCAATGTGAAGCTTGTTTTCTTCTTTGCTTCTTTTTTGCTCTTTCTTACAAAAATTGAAAACTCAAAATAAAATATTAAGATATGCATATAGCCTAGGCTGCTACTGCTCAAACTGTACTGTGAATAGGGAACACCATACAGGTATTTCATTTCAGCCATGTATTTATAATCACACCCTCTGTAGGACAATATCCCAGAGTGTTATATGACAGATCATAAAATATTACAAAGACAGTGACTGCAGTGGGGGAGGGAGGATTATTTAAAGCAGCAAAAACTTCATTTTGTTTTCCAAAGCATTCTGTTGTGCAGTAAATTAAACATCAGATGCAAGAGTTTCATATGACGGTCGCAATACCCTCCAGTGCCCTCACACACCACAGAAGGTGAAGACAAGTGCTTATATAGCATGGATACAAGCCAAGGAGCCATCACTGTAATAAGCATATAGAGCTTTACCAACATTCCTTCTTCCTTTTCAAAATACAATTTTAATGTTATGGTTCCGTTTGCTCTCCCTTCTTAGATTTTATTAGCAACAACAGCAGCATTGTTTGTGTGCAGTACTGTGTTCAACTTTAACAAAGAGCTTTGTTTTTTTTTCCAAGGGCCCCACTCAGGCAACTGTGAGGGTACAGATGTTTACACCGAAGCTGCTTTTGGATAATCATGTTTTCAGTACACTCAGCTGATGAACATTGTTCCCATGTCAGATTTGTTGGCTTCCAAGTACCTTGCCTTCGAATAGGTTTTTGAGCTTTAATTGGAAGGTCTGTTATGTAGTTACAGATCTGGTTTCATGGCATAGCTTTCTAGTAGTTAACTTACTGTGTCCTCGCTGCTTTTTATGCTTCCTATTATTTAGTTCCTCAAATTTGAGGAACTGTGAAGGCTATTTGTAATGTTTATAGAATGAAGGATAAGAAACCAGTGAGATGGCTTATCTGCCCAGATTTTTGGGTTTTCTCCATGACCTTCTCTTGTTCCCTTTTTCCTTGCTTTCTAGAATGCAGCTGGATACAAAATTCATCTGACCATGTCATATTAATCTCATTACAAAATAATTTTGTAAGAAGGACTGGCAATAATCACAAATACACAGAGGCACCTGACTACATATCTTTACAGTTCTTTGGCTCTCTTAATGTGCAGCAAAAAGGAGAGATTGTAGAATCGTTCTTCTCTCTCCTTTGTACTAAGGTTCCATTGAAGAGTCCAAAAATTAATTAGATAAAAAATTTTATCTCCTCACTGTTCATCTTGTTTACCAGTTGTTCTGAGTTCTATTATGACAATTTGGGAACTCTAATTGTTAAACGTGAAATCTTAAATACTGCAAGGAACTTGCAAAAGATCCTCCATACAGGAGTGAATTTCACCAGATTCTCTCTTAGAATATAGACATTGGATTCCTTATAATTATTTCCTAAAGCAGTTCCATCTGTGCATCTCTCTGAGAGGCTTACGTGACCGACTGTCATTTTATTTGGAATTCTGGGACAGCTCTCAGCTCACTGTAAAGCTGTGTCAATCTTCAGGTACTGTTATTTCTTGATCCTCTTTTATATGAAACTGATTCCCTTTGATACCTATCTGGAATTTTTTTATATAGTTTTACTTTCTTTTGGTGTCATTCCCTGGCAAAAAATATTTTGTGTTCTGTATCTCTTTTCCCCACTGTAGTACTCTTTTCAGCCCTTACAAACCTTTTTTCTTTTCTTATGCATATTATAAAAACAATCTTATATACAATTTCACCCTATCCCTTTTTCTGTTATCGTTGGTACAGTCTTCTAACTTAATTTGCTCCTACGTGCCACTGTGTGTGTATTTTCACTCTGTAACTGTTGATTACTTTTTGCAGTTAGATGATTTATTATGGTATTTCCTGCTGGATATCATGCTATGTACTACCCTCTAGGACATAATGTGAAGGTTCAGAAACAATTTTTCTTCTATAACTTCTCCCTTCATTTCTTTATCCCATTTCCTTTTACCCAACAGGTACATGACTTTTCTAAAGCTCCAGTTCAATGTCCTTACTTAGAAGTCTTCTACTTCTAAGATAAAAAATTAAAATGATGGCACTATTTTGGAACTAGCAACCTCATCACACCTGTCCTTCTGCCAAATTTAATTTATTCTTTATTTTTTCTTTTTTATTACATTGCATTCAAATTCTACTTGTAATACTATTCCATACTTTACTGATTCCTTCCTCTTCAGCATCTATATCAAATGGACTGAAAACTGTGATCCCTAACTGTGCTTTCACATCTATGTTGTTTGGTTTTGTTTACCTTTTGGTCAAATGTCTCTTTCAAATCATTGGTTCTTCCTGCCAGATTTTTCCTTCATTACCTTTAATTCTGTATTATAATAGTATCTCCACAATACACATAATGCTAGATAGATGTTACCTGGTGTACATTTCAAATGTAAACCTTTTCCCTTGCATCTTACAGTATTCTTATTAAATGTCTTAAGATTTGTACAACACTGTTATCTTCAGAACACACCACCAGTGTCTTTATTCCAGGTATGAAGGCAATACTGCATCAGGTACATTTTTCGCTGAATCACAGTAAGTAGTAAGATTTTTTTAAGGTCAGCAAAAGAAAAAATGCTGAAAAAATTTGGCCCAGTATCTTGAAAACTTATTGATAGAAATCTCAGTGTCATTTAACTAATGCATATGCATTCAGTGTGTGGTTAATGTCCAGTCATTTAGGTTTGAAATTGTGAATATTAACTCTATGTTTTTGTTTTGGTAACTTAAAACATTCAAGTGGTGATGTCTACATTAAACTGGATTTCTTACGCGTTACATAAGAAATGTTTAATCAACTCTGCTGAATCTTGCCTTAAGGTCTTTGACCAAGATGGATTAAAAAATCTAGGAAGGATTCTCTTGAAAATAACTTTTAACAAATGGTAGATTTGTATGTGTGTTAACAGAGAGTCTTTAATGGTAGTTCAGCAATCTGGAAGTTAAGATCTTCTAACAAGTGCTTCTAAGTAAGCACCATATTTTGCATTTGGTAAGGGACTGGCTGACATCTCTTCTTGTATACTACTGTTGTTCTTCTGGTTATGTTTTTGCTACAATTTTAAAAGACAAGTGGGCCAAGAGGATAAGCAACATTTGCAGAGTTTTAAGAGATTATACAAGGTGTAGGTATGTATCTGCATGTTCCACACATTGACCCCTAGGAAACCGGAGGTTTACTTAACCTCTTGCCTTATATGAAGCTTTCCAAACACAGCTAAGAAAAACAGCAGGTTGCTATGTGAAAGAGACTTATATTTCATTATTATAAAGTCTGTTCAGGAGATTACAAATTCTGAAACAAAACCTCTTCATTTAAAGAATTCTCTGTGGGAAACTAATAGGGAATAAAGAACACTTTGTGAGAAAGGAAAATAAAGGCAAATTTAAATGTCTGTTGTCCTAATTAAAAGCATATTGTGAAACAATCTAGAAAAGAATTAGCATTAAAAATAAAATAAACTTGAAAAGTAAAATGATGTTAATAGGCTGCTGATAAATTGAAAAGGAAGTACTATACATCTATCTGCGTTTTGTGTTTAGGTGAAATGATGTCCCATTAAGACCAGGAGCAAAACATGCATTCATTTCAAATTCTCAAGGTTAATAAATATTTCAGCAGTATAATATTCCTACTGACTTAGAATATAAAAATTTACCTTTTATACATTAACTACTCTCAATTTCATTGACAAATTGGTGTAACTTTTCAATGCTGTCATAGTTACAGGAGTTATGATTCAAAAAGTCAACACTGGCAAGGTATGACAGTCAGTTACTAGTTAAATCCTACATTTAAATACAGGAAAAAACCACCTACCTTGTTTCTTAGACTTGCATGCTTTGGCATAATTGCTGTTGGAATGTGAGCATTTTAGGGGATGATAATTACTACTGCATACAGAAGACATTTTCCTGTACCCTGCATTTTGTAGAAGACTGCAAGAAAGCGTAATTGGCTTTTACTGATACTTGCAAGGGAAGTAAGATGAGCTGTTGTCTGGGGGAATCATCTTTTTCAGATGATCACTCATGAAAAGATGAATTACAGCAGGATCCACCATTCAGTGTCCTGGGCTGAGTCCATCTTCATATCTTTGTGAAATGTCTTAATAAGGTAGCAATGGAATGATTCCTGTAAATTTTAATAGGGTCAACCTAAAGGGCTTTTTGGGTTTTTTTCTCTTTTTTTTTTTTGTTTTTCCTTAGTATCCCTTGGATGGTAGGATGGAGGTCCAAGACAGTCGGGGACTAAAACTGCCACCGACGAGTGTCACTCTCATGATACTTGTCCCAAAAAGGTTTGATTTTTATAGCAATGTATTTTTCTTGCTCTTAATTCCAAACTTGTTCACAGCATGCCTGGCATGCAAATTTTACTTTCATGGTAGCATATGGGAATTTTATCCTGTCATAATTGCACACAATTACCAACAAGTATCTGTTTCAGATGGTAATCTGGCTCTAGCAGTTGAGAAGCATCTTCTTAAACTGCCAGTGTGTTCTTCCTCAGGACAGGCTTTGCTTGGACAAATCCTCAGAGCCTCATGAGGCTCATGCACAGTCAAAGCTGTGGTCTTCTTGTTCTGCTCCCTCCGAATTTGCTGCTTTATGTGAGTTGTGTTTCAAACGAGATGTGCATTAGAGTGATTTCCATGCAGATGTCATGTTTATCAGAATGAGAGCAAGCCGTCTATGCATGCTGTCTTCACTCTAATTGTACTCAGAAGCAACAGGTGCTTTGGGATTTTTATGAGACTGAGTGCTGATGGCAGAGTGCCAGCAAATGGAGAAGAGGCAAACAGCTATCCACTTCATTATCTCATGGCAGTGGACTCTACCCCCTCCCTATCCGTTTTGCTCATTATCAAATATACCAGGAAAGGAGGATCTGGTTAATCAAAGCAGAAATACCTGCTCAGGCTACAGCCAGTCCAGAGTGATCACTTCTCTTTGTTATGTACAGCATGGGGAGTCCCTGCTTGTCCTGCCCACGTTCTCATTTCATTTGAAACAAGTTTCAAACAGACACCGCACGTATCAGGGTATAAAAAGAGGGGGAGAGAGGAAAAAAAGAACGGTGATCTGAACAGTGACAGAGGAGGTTGAGGAACGGAAGGATAATAGGTTCTAGGGAGCCAGGCGTTCATGATGGAGGTGGGGAAGCTGAAGGAGAAACATCCATTGGCCTTGCAGGGAAGGTAGCACAATGCTGGAGCATTCTTTTGGCTTGCCATTGAAAACAGAAAGAACAGCCCCAGTGATGTCAAATATCAGTGATTCAAGTTGTTGCTATAGTAATGTGCTGGAGGAAGCAACCTGATACGCATATTTGAGATTTGCTGTAGGTTACAATCCATCAATATTGACCCATGAAAGCAAACAAACTGGCTGAAAATCCAGTCTTGCCTAAATCTGTGAATCCACGTGGAACTATTGTTTCTTGTATGATTGTGTATAGCTTACCCTACACCCATGTTATCAGAGGAGAGGTAAGAAAGTAGGAGGGACACAGGCAAGGGCCTTGGGGAAGCACACTCCTCTTGCGTTTGTAGCACCAGTAACATGCATTGTTTTCACCTTGTTCTTCTCTTGTCGTCCCCTCGTGCATTCTTAGTGCTATCAGCCCATATTCTCCAGCCTGCCTTCAACCCTCTGATTCACTGAGTGTTTTTTACCTTTTATTAGCAGTGATGTACCTCTTTGCTACGGAGTCACTTTTATCACACCCTTTATCCTAATCAACTCCTCCATTTTTCACAGTCTTTCTCACATTATCTAAATTTCATATTTCCTACTGATTGACCCCCTCTTTCCCCTCCAACTAATCGTTTCATTTTTTTCCTTCACTGTGAAGAAGACCTTGCCAAAATGTCATCTCTAATCTTGTTTCCCATTTCTAGCATGTAATTTATTAATACTCTCTCTCCCTTTTTCCCATTTTATTGAACAGCTTACATGCTAATACAGCTCAAGTTTTATTTTCAGATTGTCAAATAAATAATTTCACAAGTCTTAAGAGCAGGGGAAAAATAAAAAAGTGCTTTGGAATAATGATCACCTCTGTCTTTCCACCAAGGTATTTGCTTTTAGATCTCTACAAATCACTTTATTCAGGGATGATATAGGTGTCCCCTATCAGTTAAATTAATTATTGGATAGGGTATTTAAGGAGCTAAGGTGAAATGCCAGCCTTTGTCTGATTGATAAAGAACCACTACATAAAACCTTCATATTACTATAACTCTAGCCTGTTAAAAATAATGTTCCTCCCCCCGAACCCTTAAATCTGACTGTTGTTGGTTGGGGGCTTGGAGGGACTTCCCCGCCGCACCACCCCCATCACTTCGGTTTATAATAAGAGATTGGCATCTTGCATTGGTAAGCTAGGAGCCTTTTTCTGGCTCTTGTGAACTCTTTCACTGGATCTTGTAGGTCAAAAAGAAAGAGAAAACTATCAGTTCTTTTTGAGCAGAGATGAATGACCATAAAATACAAGCATAGTTTGGTCTTGGTGCTGGGCCTGCTTTAAAGTATAGTAGTGTTTTTAGTGATAGATTTTTTACCATTGCTGTGTTCAATGGGAAAAGAATCATTACTCCCCAACTTAACAACTATGCTGTCCTCATAGAGCCTAAGAGACTGTGTATGCCCTTCTCATTTTTTGGCATGTTTCTTGTGACTTTTAGTCTTTTTATCAGAGGTGCTAATTTTGCTATAGGAGAGCAAGAAGTATGTGGAGAAGATGCCTTGCAACCTTTTTCAAATTCCGTATTTACTGTATCCTTCTTGTGACTGCAGGTAGTTTCTTATACTGCATCAGTCTGGTAGCATAAATGCAGGCATTTAGTCAAATATTTAATGTAATTTTCAATAATGAATGTAGATCCATGTTAAAATCTTCAAAGCATTACCTATCCTAAGCTGGTTCCTTGCCTGAGAGCACAATTTTCACCTCCCAAGATAAGTGTCCATGTTCCCCGAAAATGTATGGACTCATAATAACAGGGAAGGCCTGTTCAGGAGGTTTGTTTCCAGTTTCTACACTAGCCTGGCATGTAATGAGGAGACAGGCAGGTAGAACTGCAGCTCTGTGGTCAGAGATGGATGTCATCTTGTGCCCTAGGATTATCAGTGCTAAACCTTGCCACAGAGTTCGGCACTCAGTCAGGATTAGCTGCTTTTGTAATGGAGATTGTGTTAGTTTCCAAGGAATAAATGGGTGTAGAAAGCAAATGGTGAAAATATCTCTATCACTGGGACAATTAAGCAGCTACACACATGTAGTATCTGTTACTGTCCAGCTTTTGCAGAAGTGTTAATATCACTGATGGGCAGCTGAGCATCTGCACATGCAATAGCCATAAATACAAGAAACTACCATGGCAGCCAGGTAAGGCCGGTGCTTACCTTTGAGACTGTGAAGATTTTTCTTCGTTGCTGATTAACTCTGTAGGCACTTAAATTCTTGAAATGTTTGTACACGGTCCTCTGCATGCAGATCCGACCTTACTCTGCCTTCATTCAGGACAGCCTGTGTAGCTTCAGTTAGACAGCGCCGAGGTGAGCTACTAGCCTTGAGAAAGGGTTTACTGGCTGCGCTAGTGTGACTACATTACATCTGGTAGCCTTTGAGTAAGGGCAGAGCAGGCTCGTCTCTGAAAGGAAGGAACCGAATAGATACAGAGTCTCTCACCACCCATTATGCTCTCCAGATATTGATTTCTGCTTCTGGGCACATCCAAAGACTAAGTTTCTGGGGGTTTTGCTCTTGTTTAATCCTGTTAACAGTTTATACTGCCTGGTTTACGTCACCTGTGTGGGCCTCGCTGGACAGCGAGTCTCAGAAGGAACCTTCAGCATCAATGTATTGGTCGGACACAAAAGAGACAGGCTGGCTGATGGGTGGGAGAAGCACCTTTTGCCACACAGCCTAGAACATTTGTTGTTTTGGAGACCAAGTTTCTAGGATTGGGATTAGAGGGGGAGTAGTTTACCTTTGTGTCACCTACAAGAATGTGTGAAACATCAGGTATAGCACATTTTGGGGCAGGACTTCCTCAGCCCAGGCTGTTTAAGCTACATTACATTTACCGTATTTGCCTTATTACAGTTACATCAGCTATAAAGCATTTATAAATTAGCTGGGGAAGCAAATGTGAGGTAACATTTGCCGTACTCATATTAGTGCTCTGCTCATTAAGAGTCAGTCACTCACTTGTGCTCTTTCCACTGATTCAGTGGGCAGGTAAGTACTTTCTACAAATTGAAACAGCTTCAACAGGAGCCCCAGAGATGCAGTTTGGTGCTGTAGTCAGTGCACAGCAGAAGAGGAAGGGAAGCAGTGGAAGCTTCATCTTTTATGTACAACCCGATACAGCAGACATGGTCTTAGAACGATGCCTCCCTTGGTCCTGCATGTGAGAGACGAAATACCCAACTTGTACATCCCAGCACACTGAGATGTGAGCTGTGTGCCTAATTACTTGATATTTGCAACATTTAGGCAAACATTCTCAAAAACAGTTAGTTTCTTAAGGACTTGGTGAAAACTCAAAGGATTTAGATTCATCCTGGTGAATGCAGGTTTTAGTTTACAGTTTTGTGGCTAAAATTCCCAGGTCTTTTTATAGGTCTGCTGCAGATGTTTAACAAGGGTACAGTTCAGGCCACATTTCACTCCTTGGGATTTCCAAGTGACAGTGCCAGTTCATGCCCAAGTCTGGTGGTTTAGATGTGTCATACCTCTTTCATTCCAGTGGGCTGGAAGCCCAAGTGCCCTGCTCAGAACTGTAGTTTGCACTAGAGAGCAGGTCACTTGGGAATTAAGTACTAATTATTAAAGTCTTTCTGCCTTCCCTAAAGTAACTTGTTTTTTCATTCATGTTGGTGGAGATGCAGTGTGAAATTTTTCAGACTGAACAGATTCTAAAGTAATCCCTCCTGGAGTATGACAGATCACATGGAGCTGGGAAAAGACTCATCATCATCAGCTGGGCAGATCATAGACATACAATGTATTTACATATGAGCAAATATGAGCAATCAGAAATTCATGGACACTGCTATAGATGTTCTGCGTTTGGGAACAACAACAGTAAGGAAGACTGCTACTTAAAGGAAATGCAAGTGTTCTCCAGTGCCAGAAAAGTAAAAATCAGCAAACATCACAACCTGGTGTATCTATCTGCTGCATTACTCACAGGTACAAATAATGAAGAGCTCAGTTGCTCACTACCCAGTATCTGCTACCTCCTTGCAAACGTGACAGTTTTCTCTGACAGTGTATGTCAAGCTACCATGAGTTGCATTCATATTCCATATGGATACATATTTTTTCTTTGTTTTCCTTTGACATTAATGCTCTGGCAGAGCTTTCTAAGTAGTAAAGCAAGGAAATTAACTTACATTTGCTGGCTTCTAAAGTAAATTAGCTACACTTCCGAGTTTCTGTGGTTTTACTCTGAATGGGAGAAGCAATAAGAATGAAATAAGGCTAATCACTGTTGTTCTATGGTTTTCTCTGTGGCGTGTTAAGAGGAGGAGAAACCATAACGAAAACCCATGAGTTCATATCTGCTTAAAACAGGTCTCTAATTAGCTTCTATAATCGATCTCCCTGCTCTAGCAGGTGAACTAGTAATTACCTTGTTTATACTCTAGGTGAGTCACAAAATGCTAGACAGCTTTCTCTGTATCTTTAAAAGATAATGCATTATAACAAGCATTCCCAATATGAATGAACCACTGTCATAAACCATACCATCTGTTTCACTCGCAGCGATGTGAGAGCTCATTGTGTTCTTTGTTACAAAGAGCTCCAGACATCAAAGAACTGTCCCTTTGACCACTGCCTCAATCAAAGGATTTTACCTAGACAGACCTTTACTTCCCATTACAATTTCAGTGCTGCAGAATATCAGGTGTTTCCTGGTAGGAAGAGGAGGAAACTAGTCACCAGTGCTTTTTTTAAGGGCCAAATCTTGTCACTGTTCACTTCCCATGGGCCTTTTGAGTAGCACAGAAACGCCAAACTCAGCAGTTAATTAGAGGTTAATTACTTAGGGCCTGAGCCTTTGCAGACAGACTGTGGTGAACTATACAATGTATGTCTTTTATTCAGTATGATGTGTCTATCTGTTACCTTCCAGAAGGCAAAGCAGAGATATGTTGGCTAAATGCATGGTTAGGATTAAGTTGATGTATACCGAGCACTATCTCAGTATGTTTAATTGCTCATAAAAAAATCCCTAAATCTGACATATTTTTGAGTCTTCTCTGTTCTCATGTTAGTCAATCTGTGCTTTATTTACATAATACAGATACTTCTGTTCTTGCGGGTCGTCTCATAGTAAGCTCTACAAAGGAATAATCCCTTTTGACAACCTTTAAAGTGTCACAGATGTATTTGAAGCCTGTGACCAGTAGCACTAATAATGGTGTATTTGCAAAGAGAGGACATACAGTGCAGTTCTTCCTAATATAACGTGGAAGTGTTTCATCTCCTTTGTACTAGAGAAGAGGCTTCTTGCTTGTGGTGAACGGCTGAAATATGAGACTACATGTTTTTTGTAATCATTAAAACCGTAGTGTACCAGCTTGTCCCCAAGCTAAAAATAATGCTGTCGTGGGCAAGCGCCTTTTCCTCTTCTCCTTGATAACTGAATTCAAAATTCCCATAAATTAGGTCTTTTTTTTCATTTTTCATAGACTTGTCCCTAGCAAATTTAGTTTCAAGGTCTTTTATTTCTGTTTCTAAAGTAATTATCCTCTGGGCCTCTTCCTTTCTTCCTGGTATGATGCTAGACTAATTATTCTTCTCCTAATGAATGCCTGAAATGGATCCCATATGGTGGCATATGTGCCTTCAGATGGAAGCTTTGTTTGAATAAAATAAGAAAATTCCTCTCTTGGGGCTTTCTTAAATTTTTCATTCTGTAAGAGTGATGAGTGAAATCTCTGTCTTGGGGATAGACGCAGCCAACTTGCTTTCTATTACACTTCGAGCTTTCTCTGAACTGAAGATTTCCATGTCTCTCTCTCTTGCTATGGCCATCCATAGCTCCTACTCCACATTCTCACAAAGACTACTTGAGTGAGTCAAAGCATCATTACCTTTCATCTGAAAGCTATTTTTGTTTCCTTAAAAAATACTACATATACCGTTATTTCTCCTCTTTGTCACCTTTCTCTAGACCTACCCCACAGCATGCAGTGTTCTTTCTTATTGCCTTTAGGGCTCAATCCACACAGTGACTTTTTAATACAATTACCTAATAAATAAGAGAGTAATCCCAGTTTATTTATTTGCATGCAATGACTTGAACCCACGGTTCCAGCAGAATGCTTTATCTACCAGATTACTGAGTATTCTGTGGTGCGTGTCAGTCTTTGTATCTATATGAGAATAAGTACATTAAATGCATAAATGTTAAATGAAGGTCTTTGGGTCTCAGCACTGTAAGCACTGCACTGGCAGTGATAGCACCAGAGGGAATGGCTGCTCCCTATTTTTTGGAAATGCAGTGTAAATTTACAATTGCACTTAGTTTCTGGTCACCTTTAAGAAGTATTGGTAAAACATCCAATGAAACCTAGTGATGCCTTTTTACCTTTCTCTAACATGATAGAAAAGTTATAATTAAAAATTATTATTCATATTGTGATAGAGTATAGAAGTCCTGCTCATGGATATGTACAACCCTGTGTTAAGAGCTATGCAATGGAGAGTATTTTCACCGACTGTAAATTCAGGTAAAAAAGGAGTCATTGATACTAATTTTTGCAAGCATATATAAGTAAAACAAGTCACAGTGATACATTAAGCTTACATTAAACAAAGTATGTGAGACATTCCAATTCTGCCGTCCAAACTGTTAACAAATTCAGGCTTTTTATTACTTAAGATCCATAATTTTTCTACAGATTTAACTTTAATTCTGTTGTGTTTTCTGTATGACTTCCTTACTGTTTTATTTATGGAAATCTCTGAAACGTCATTTTGTTCTTAAACACAGAACATTTCCTACATACTAATCGCTGAAGTAGGCATGGGGAAATCTGTGTTCTGAACTTCCAGCTACCACAACACATTGTGCCTGAGTCCACCAAGCAACACTGTAGTGAATGAGTAAGATTACATCTTCTGATTATGGCTAATGGCCTGAAGCAGGGTTATGATTTGATACTGCTGCATAAAAGATAGACCAAACCGGAAATATTTGTAGACAAATGAAAGACAAACCGAAATGCTGTTTTAAAAAACACTGATTCTGCATGAAGTTATTTTAGTAGTGTAGTACTTGAATCATGCTAATCACTTGTGAAAACGTAATCATTTTATCTGATGTATGCATTTGTTCTTGCTTTCAGAGACACAATGGGAAATATTCTGTTCATTTTCATTAGAATATTTGATCCCAAGTTGATAAAGAAAAGGACAGTAACTAACTGTGCCACTATTAATATCGAGCTCTACTTGGATTTAAAAAAGACTTTCAGCAATGTGTGAATCTGCAGTCAGGGAGAATGTTAGAGTAGGAAAAAATGATTTTAAGAACTGATTTTAAGAACTGCTATGAGGCCTTAGTTTCTGTTTAAATAGAAAGTGTGGTCTCAGCCTGAGAATATTAAGCCAACAGCTTTGCAAAATACATACTGTACTTTTATGAATAAGCTTATTTTTTACTTGGTGGCAGTTTCTTTTTTTGTTTTCTCTTCTATGAATGAGTAATTGTTAGCATTCCAGTAACCCAGCTCAGGCTTTAAAATAACAGACCACCAAACAGATTTTAGCTCCTTTAACAATCTTCAAGCTTGCACATTCTTGTAAGACATAATCCTTGATTTGGATTTGTTCTATTTTGCTCCATTTTGTGCTGTTCTGTACAGAATTTTCTGATACACTTGTGAAGATTTTTAACGGACCAAACCTGGAAGAGTCCCCAGTGATCTGTTCAATAGCTTGTGTCCTCTACCTGACTTTCACTCACTTGCTACAAATAACCAAGGGAACGTAAACCATTTTAGGGGATAATAATTTCTCTTTTGCAGAACAGTTGGTTTCTTTTCTTTCACTTGACTCAATGCAGTGACCACACAGAATCTTAATTCATAGTTCAGACAGCAGTTTCTTGTTCAGCTTTCTTATTAAAGTCACAGTGTCATTTTCTGACAGGTCAGTATTTGCATATATAAGCTTGATGAAAGGCCAGTAACCAACAGGGCTAGTGGAAGGGGTCATTTCTTATCCGTATCTCAATACTGGTTGTTTTTCCTGCTGGAAATTGGTTCTGAACACTCTTTTTGCGAAGATACGCTGCTGAAGGTAATAACTAACTGAGAATCTGGGCAGCAGTAGCTTTTCTTAGAAAACCAAAGCTTTCAATGTTGGCTACTTAAAGTTAGGCCCCTAAATTCATTGCTAAGTATCCAAAACAAATTGCTATGATGATGAAAAATTCCACTTAGCCACAAATTTAATTTTGACAACATGAGCTGTGAGTACTCAGAGCTTTGTAGAAGCAGGCCGCTTTGATCTATGTAATCAGATTTGGCATTTTGTCTCTACTTACTTAGATCTATCTAGGAGCAATGTTTCAGGAATATTGTTTAGGCAATGTCGAGTGCAGGACATTGCCATTTTCTTGACGAGATTAGAAACTTTCTGTCCTCTTCCCAAGTCAGAGTTTTTTTTCACTCATTGAGCCAGGAATTTCAGTAGTTTGCTGTATCAAGAGTACAAGTGGAAACTCAGCAAATCTCACATGCTTCACAGTACCAGATCTGACCCAACATTTTGGGGCCAGAATTAGGGAACTATGACGGCATTCAAAGTTCCCATAGATGTCTGGTGTGATCTACAGAATTACTTGAGCAGAATGTAAACTGGGGAGTGGGATTCCACTGCCTTTGAGGAGGAGTGAATTGCCTAGTCTGCTTTATCCATCTTGAAAATGCTGTGGGGGCAAGAATGAAAAGAGAATCTGATACTCATACCTTTGATACATCTGATATTGCAGGAGTAATTTTCAAAAACCAATCAACTTCTCTTGAAAACTAGGTACCAGTTTTACCCACTCTACTGTCAGCAACCCACGTTAGTTAGTTAAGTAGATTTCTTCCCGTGGAATTGGCATAACATTTGCCAGATAGAAACTTTCTGGCATCCAGCCTATATTTATTTTTTAGCACTTGAGCAGGGTCTATCTGCATCATTATGTCCCTAAAGCCCTTTAGGAATCTTGACTTTTGTGCTTTCTATAATAAAAAACCAAGAGACTACCTACCAGAGAGGGTCCTACTGTTTACCAATCCCACTTCATTTAATAGGAATCTAATGTAGTGACATAATTATACTGTAATAATAAGTCTGAAAAGTCACGAGCTCTTTCACAACTCTGTAGCTACAGTACAGTCTTCTAAATTTTACTGTTTCTTTCCCATAACTGGTCTCTGCTGTGTGTTGTCACCTGGTAAGAAGCATAACAAGACAATAAATACAAAGAAGCAAAGAAATTTGAAAAGCTCCAAGCAATACTCTCAAGTACCCTTGCACACTTGCTTTGTCTGACACTTTATATTTAAAAATTAATCCAGAGCACCCCCACAAAAAAATCTATTTTACTTGTTTAACAAAATGGAGTATTGATTTGCCAAAGCCTAAACAAAGCAGCCTACATGATTCATTGATCAAGAATTTGGGCTCAGTCCATGTGATCATTAACTTCTTTGTCAGATGCATTCATTTATTCATAAGCTTTGTTTATGGCAGGCCCTTTTCACTGGCTCATTTCAAATTAACAAAACCCAAATGCCTTCCCTACCTTCCATTTCACTGAATACAGAAGTCAAAACAGAAGGTGCTATCAACTTCAAAGATTTTATGAGCCTTTTGAAGAATCCAGGAACTCTGGAGTCTTTCATATAAGTCCAGGCTTCAGTATTATTCTGGAATGGTACATTGTGAGTATAAAATTCTCCAAAGAAAGCAAGCCCTTGTGCTGCCATGTGGGGAACCTAACCAAATTTGAGGAAATCTGTAGTTAAACTATTAGGGGCTCCATATGTAAAGTCATTCTTTTGATGGACTGTTGTTGCAATAAAATAGGTTTGTTGGAAACTTCTGATACACAGGTTAAAGCATTATAAAACAGGATCAGGTTAAAACCCATGGCTTAATCACAAATCAAAACCTTTTAGCTTTTTCTCAGTACATTCTCTGCAGTTTCAGGTTAGCAAAGCAACAAGAAGCAAAAAAGTTCTGAATTCTTTTTGACATGGTCCTGTTTTAAATTCCAGACTTTACTGTGCTGTATAGCTTAATAGTAGGCAGGAGATACTAATAATAACAAATTAATCCTTATAATCAATATCTGAGTCTGAGTATTTGCTGCACCCCGTTAATCCTGTATCAAAAAGTAACATCACAGTCATGAAGTTGTTGTTATAGGGTAAAGTCAGGTATGATCTTACATTGAGTTAAACAGCCTGTGATAACAGACTAGACTCAGCATCTTCCCTGAAACGCAGGCGCATTAACTAACCCCTCAGTGGAAGCTGGATAAGCTCTACTGCCTTTCCCTTGCAGTGCTGTGGGTTAAAGGCATACTCAGAGACAGTTACCTCAAAAGAGCTGGCGTGTTGACTCACTTACCTTGTCGTAATTCCACTGTAAGCCTGTCTCCTTAGCGTGCAACTGTCAACCTTTTAACATCAAAAATGAAAATACTGGGAAAAGAAGATGAAACAGTTCGTGGGGTTTTTTTGGTCTCATTTAAAGAAAGAATAAAGTAGTCTCACTCAGTAATTTATGCAACTGAAGTCTAATTTGCATGCTGGATGAGCTACAATGCAAACTACAGAATGACTACGTTTGACTTCGGGAGCCTAGGTATCTCTGAGGATGTAGCATTATGTCTTTCCATGTATCTACTAATTCTTGCAAAGACGGTAATGTAGATCCCTCTATATGAATCAGGACATTATTGAATAAATAGCATAAAGTACTACTGCAGCAGGAAGTACAGGGCCTCATCTAGACTGCGAGGAAGATGGAGGTTTTTTCCATAAATTGTATGCAGTGGGTTTTGGATTAGACACCAGGTCTGTGGTTGGTACATAGTTGCGGTGATATGAACAGAGAATTTAGCAGCTCAATTTTTATATATTTGGGTGGGAGAAATTAACGTTGTCCTGAACAAACTTAGTGTGGATAACTTGGTCAAAACTCCTGAATAAGAAGTGGGTTGGGTGAACCTCCATGCTGGGTAGCCATTTGAAACCTCAGTGACACATTCTCTCAGAAAATTTTGGGGCCCACTCTTAAAGACAGTGAACATGTGAACATGCTGAACTCAAGCATTCTTTATCAGAGATAGATAGGCTCATTTTAGACCCAACTCTGGTGTTTGTTAGAGTTCCGACGATGGAACAGAAAACAGAATCACACTTTGCCCAAAGCAAAGTTCTCGCAGTCTGTTCTGTTATCAAGACACAAACCTTTTCTGCAGTGAGATCGCATTATGAATACTTTTATGCTCCACAACATTCATTTGATTTAACTTTTCTTCCTAAATTTAGACTATTTACATTTGGACAGAGACAGTCATGTATTATTAGCAATAAAAAATAAGATATCATAAATATGTACAGTGTATTCTCTGCATATTTAAAACGTATACACACACATATATGTATTAACTGCTCTAGCAGGCTCAGAGAGTGGAAAAAAGAAATTAAAACTTTTTCTTAATACTAATGCTATGTATGTATATATACATTTTTCTGTTAGCAACATATTTGCACTATGCTTTCAGTTAAAGATTGAATATGTGCCTCAAGAAATAGGCTTTAAATGGATGCACAATAGCTGGCTACAATGGGTAATTTCATTTAGGCACAGAATTACAAAGTAGCCATTTTTAACTTCAACTAGATTACACATTTACTAAACCTTCCATAAATTCATCATTTGGCTGAGTCACATTGAGAATTGTTTTAAATAAATCTATGTGAAAATTAAATTTAACTTAAAAAGCAGCAGGAAAAAGATGTATAGTAAGTACTTCATTTGTTGTAATAGGACTATTTGGAAGGAATACAAATGCACTTCAAATTGTAAAGAGCATAATTATTTTTCTCCAGCAGCTGAATGAAATAGAGCAGTTTCTGCCTATATAATATTTGATGTGAATAATTCTCATAAATTTCAAGTTGTATTTTTAAGATTAAATGTTTTCTTGGTGTATAGGAGATTTCCAAATGAGTTCTTCATTTCTTTGTTTTGTTAAGATGGTTAAGATGGCCAGTAAGAACATAGGAATTGTCTTAGCTGGTCAGACCTGTAGTCCAGTCCTTTGGCAATGGACACTGTTGGGTGCTTTGTAGAAATTTCAAAACCCTGTTTATTAGAGAAACCAGGGTGGGGATGACAGGGACGGAATGGGACATGAAGGGCATGGGCAAACTCTAAACCTGAAAGGACCTTCAAGAGGTTACCTGGGCCATCACCCTGCCCTGATAATCCACGGAGGGGGAAAAAATGTCATTCTAACCCCTGACAGTGAATCTTTTTTGCAGGGTCTCTTTCTCTCATAGCTAACACAACTGCAAATGTGCATATTTATTATCCATACAATGTCTAATCCTTTGCAAATGCTATATGGGGTTAATGTATTGTAGATGACTGCAAAAGATCTGGAGGACCGTGTAATAATTTATTGCAAATAGATGATTGCTGGGATTCTGAGACATTTTGTATCGCTTGGGTTTGGTCCGGAATATCAGCAGGAAGGAGGATATTGTTCCAGACAGCCATCCATCAAGTGACACTTAGGGGCTGTTAAGAAACGACGTCAGAACTGTTAGATTTAATGACTCTACCTCCTTTTCCAGACAGCCTACAAACTTGTTCTGACAAGAAATGATTAAGGACTCCCTCCCAAAAAAAAACCCAAACAAAAACAACAACACAAAAAAAAGTGGGAAGATTTAAAGTGGGAGTTTTTTAACAAGAGAGGGGGCTGGTCTTTGCTGCACAGTGGAGCACCAAGCAACTATGCAGGAGCTGCTTCCAGAACTTAAAGCAGCGTGTTTGCATCAACACGGTGCTGGGCTGCCTAACGCCTGCCGCTGAGAGGCAGATGGTATTAGCTCAGAGCTAGCTCTGTGCTACCACAGCAATAAGCCGTTTGGAGTTTGAGCTGGTATCCTCCACAGTGCAGCACAGTACTGCATGAAAGTACCAGCTCAGGTTAATGTTTCTTCATCTACCTGTTGGCTCTCCTTGTGAAGTCTGCTGCAGGGCAACCAAGATAATGAACTTAGGGTATCTAAAAAAGCTACCCCTACTTAGTCTGCCTCCTTCCTGCCAGTGCTTAAGCCAGTGTTTAAAAATCTCTCCTCCAATTTTCAGTCTTTTTTTTTTTTTTTTCTTGTCTTTAAAGATTTATGTCCATAGCCAAATGCCAAAGAAAGAATACTTTTAAAAATGTTATTCTGGCACTGACCCTCCTCCATGTATAGAGTGCTTTGTGGAGTTTAACCTCCAGGGTAAGGATGATTGATATCCTATGTATTGTAGCCCAGGCCCTGGTCTAAAAATGAAAAAAATGTAAACTCCCCTCGAAGGAGCTCTACAAGCCAGGGATGTGCACTGGAGAAGGGAGACACAGATGTAACCATTTAACCAAGATGCTGTATCATGACTGACAATGGACAGTTACGCTGTACATTGATGAACTGTTAGCTTTTGTGGGTTTGAAGTGCACTGCTTTTGTCACCATTAGAAAGTTGAAACAAGAATTTTTGTTTTACCATGTCTGTGTCACCCATAATTTTGTATACTTCCATCATCTTCACTTTCCGCTATCACAATTACATTATTTACCCTTTTTGAGACAGTTCTGATCTTTACTCTGTGTGTGTGGATGATGACATTTATCTAGTTTGATACAGTATTAATTAAATACTATTCGGGTTCTTTTCTTAAGAGAGACAACACCAAAGCCTTCAGAGACTTTGGCTTAAAGATAAAATCGTGTCAAAGAAACTGCATGCATTAAATGCCTACTTCATAAAATAAGTAACTGCCTTTGGAAAAGAAACAAATGCAAATTCTAGTTACCGTGCTTGAAAGAGGTGACAAGAAGTGCCAGCATCTTGGCTCCTGTTGCTGCTTTATTGTCACAAATTGTTAGTTACATTTGAAAATTATAGATCTCTCTCATTGTGAAAGTTGCGTCTGCCAGTTGGTGCCTGTACACTAGAGTGGGTTTACCCAATTAGCAGAATTTCCCATGCAGGACCCAGAATAGCTGTGCATGCATCCTAAACGTTACCAACAGCTGAGGCTCGTCCTGGGACTCTGGTGGTCTGAAAACAACTGCTTTACCAAGTGAGCGCAATGCAGAAGCTGCTGTACAAAGCATATCTCAGTGGAAGTCAGCCTTGGCACATCTAATCTAGCTCTATTCGTCTTCTTTAGTTCTCTCTCTGTGACAGATATAGTCTGCCCCAATCACAAACACACTGTGCAACAGACAGAACAGTATTTTGTAACCCCAGTGCACTCATGAAATGAAACAGGTCATGGAAACAATGACATTTCAGTGCTACTTGTAATCTTCATCGTGGGCCTTTTGAAGCTATTTGCATCTCTCTTCTGGCACTCAACCAAGTGAAACTCACCCTGTTCGGAGCTGTATACTCTTCAAGCCATATCTAAGGCTCATACTAACAGTGGGAGGGCCATCAGGTAACTGCTTTATGTGAAAAACATCTGAGGGACTTAAGAGACTGATTTCATGTAAGAGTTCAAAGTAAAAGAGGAGGCATGAGTGGAGAAATAGCAGTCCTGAGAAAACATGAGCTTAACTGCAGTTCTTCATCTGCCGGTGGACTGGATTGCACGTTCCCTGTTTTGGCTTTCAGTAAATGGTGGAAACACCATATTGCAAGGTCAGTCAATCGTGCAGGGCTGTGGACATTTCGTTGTCTTTTTGCCTTGTTGCTGTATATAGATTTCTGCACTTTTCCAGTGCAGGTAAGTAGACATGCCACATTTCCAACTGAGTCACAACCTAGAGAGTATACTGAACTTCAACTAAAAGCTATTATGACAGAAGACATTGTAGAATAATATGCAACGATGGACTGTTACAAAACCATGAAGTATCTATCATCTGCCACATTTGTAAGTAGATGGACAGAATGTAATCATTAAAAAAACCCAAAAAACTTCTCCCTAACTATAGTTACCAATTCACATCTTTTCCCTTCCTTTAAATAGTAGGTAGAGTTTGTAGGTGAATTTTTGTTTCTCTAGTAGGCAGTGGAAATGATCACTTCTTTGTACAGAGAAACAAAGTCGCTATAGCCCTCCTAATCAGTGTTTTGATGATCTACAGATGATGGCAGGCACTGCTTTATTAATTGGTCCCAAGTTAACAAAAACAGCTTTGTTCACAGAGCCATTCAAATAATAAATAAGTGCTGGGAAAATGCTACGTTTATCCATAGCTGTCACTCTTACTTTAATGGCTTGAGGAGCATCCAAATATATCTAGATTAGACTAGATTACTTTGAAAAAAATGTGATTAATTTTATTTTAGTTGATCTTAACCACCTTAAGGCAGTCATGTTCTATAATAACTCTGCTTTTTTAATATTTTGTCTTCCATTAAAAATATTTTCTAATTTATCAGTGTATATAGTAGGATCCTGTAATGATCTTAGTGCTAAGCAGTACAAAATGTTGACGTAGTCTACTTAGAAATAATGTATTTTGTATTGTGCATGTCTCTTCAAAATTCCTTTTTTTTTTTTCTTTAAAAATATATCTAGTTCATTCTGCTATTTGGGTTCCTAAAAACTGCTAAGTATAATTTTTCCCCTAAAAATAGAAACAATAGAGAAACTGTTTTAATGGGGATAAACATCAAGTAAGATATAAAACATGTTGATCGAACAATATATGTAATTAGCATGTATTTATTAAGGTATTTGAGGAGGAGGGGGAAAGGTTTTTCTGCTCAAAACATTTCCCTTTTGTACTTCCCTAACCTGTGTTTTAATTTTTCTCTTGAATATTTTTGTGGTTAACATGATACCAAACCAAGACATTCATTATTCACCTACATCTAGATATGGATGCTCTGGAGACAAGCTGGGACCCCCAGTTTCAACAGATCTTAATTGATCTATACTTTTCGTTACTGATCGGTTCCATTTGTTATGTTTTGTAGAGTCACTGTTAACTTTTACATGCCCCACGTCTCATTTTATCTAGTTAATGTGGGCTCTAAATGAGCACTTCCATTTGTGGCATCTGTTGTGTTTCCCTCTCCAGCCACCCTCTATGTCCCTCCTGCTGGGAGAACCTGAGCTGACACAGTTGCTGCTGGCAGTGTCACTGTCTGCTTTTCATCCAGAAAAATGAGTTCTGTGTCTTAAACACCCTAAAGGAGGCTGAATTCGATGCTTTATGTCATTCTGCATTTTACTCAAGCAGCAAAGGTTACTCCTTCTCTATTCCCTTCATAGTCGTGAGCATGTTACTCAACAGCAGTATTTCAGAAAGGCTGTCATGGGAAATGGGGTGAATGAGATCAATGCAAAATTGCAAAGCCGTGGGATCCAGCATTCTAGAAGCATTGATTTTACTAGGAAAACTGTAAGCTGTTACATGTCATTTTCAGCATCAAGGGTCCTCGTCCCTGTTGCAAACTTCCTCATTTTCAAGGATGTAAGATAAAAAGGGCTTCTGGATGCATTTCATCTGGGTATGTAAGAAAACAAGGCCCATTTTAAATAGGCTTAAGCATAGATCTCAGCAAAACAATTATTACCTGCATTTCTTGGAGACAAGCAAACCTTTATTGTGGTCAGACACTACTGAAAAAAACCAGAATATCAGAGATTTTATGTTGTGCTCCTACACACACAGTGTGAATCTGAGGATCCATGGATCCACTTGAATTTTAAAAGCATCTTTGCTTTATATAAAGAAGTCAGTGAGCTGTCCGACCATGATTTGTTCAACAGTATGTGCTCTGGTTGGGCATGCTTCCCACCTCCTTGGAGTCTGTGAAAGGAGAGCAGTGATCAGTGGTTACACTTGGTAATAGAAGCTTAACAAATTACTTCCTAGGGCTGAGCTGCCATATTAAAACCCTTCATGTGTGTGTTCAAGCCTGCCTCCCTCCCCAGGTAAAATGCAACAGTCAGTTACTCTGAGCTTTGCCTAAGTTGTATCAGCTCACAAGCAGGGAAGGCCGTTAGTGAGCACACAAGCCGTTATAGCAGCTACAAGAGTCAGTTGGTCACAGTAACTTCTTCAGTTAAACGTCTGAGCCCCATGTCTCATTTTGGAAATCTGTCACTGTTATTTTGAAAACCTGCTCGCCCCTCAACAAAAAAAAAAAAAAAAAAAAAGAAACAACCCAACCTAACAACCCAAAACAGATTAAAGAAACTTTTAAGTTTCTCAAACCTATTAAATGCTGTTGTTCTCAGTTTATTCAAATTAATGTGAGGCAGCTTGGCACACTTAAAGGGAATAAAATGAGTTTGACGGTTTGAGCTCTGATACAGTTGATGTATTTTGCTATGATAGGGAGGTTTTGCTTCACAGAAGTTTAATTGCCCCTCATACAACAGTAAGGATAGACGTTCTAGGTCAGGGTCAAGATTCACAGGTGGCAAATAACAGAGCCTTTCTCTGAATTAGTTCTTGCCCTAAAGACAAGAAAATATATTTCTGGAGCCCACATGGGAATGCTGCTTGCAAAGACCAGATTCTCTTTTCTCCATTACTACTAAAGAACAAAACTGTTCCAGCACAAAATGCTAGTTTTTAATTTCATGAGAACTTTAAAATTTCATGAGAACTTTTAAAATGTGGTATTAGAAGAATACAAGACTGATAATTGGTGGTAACTCTTTATATCCAGTTCTCAGAATGCAGCGGAGTGCAGGAGGTCTGTTTTGAATTACTTCCCTTGTTTTTAGGGAATCTGAACCTACATTTTTCCTCCCTCCCAGGAAAGCATCCTAACCATAAGATTAGCCTGTAAAGGAGTGCATCTGCTCCCTAATTAGTGTGTCATGCAAAACAAACTGCTTCTCTAAAAAAAATGAGAAAAACACTCTCGTGTGTACTTACAGATATACACATCGTGCAACATACAGTGGTGATGAAGCACTCTCCAGAAAGACAAATACGGTTTTAAATTTGAATTTCAATTCCTTGGATAGAAGAAGCTGTGAACTGAAGTACCCTGCCTCTTCAGTGAGTAGTTTAGCTGCTGAGATAAATGAGGGTAGAAGAGGAAACACCTACTTTTTTGCCACCTGTCTAAAAGAAGGAAATGTTCCTTATTTTTTCAAAAGAAACCCTGAAAAAGGTTAGCATTTCCCCCTACCTGAGGTCCACAGAAGGAGGTGTTATTTAATTCATACCAAATGGGTACTTTAAATGGCCCTTGCTTGCTTTTGGACTCCAGTTCTTTATTCCCACCATAAAAGCTAGACTGAAAAGCAAAAGAAAAAAAATCTAAGATTTCTTTGTTCAAAAATCTTCATGAAGAAAGTTTGATTTTGACCAATACTAACATGGACTATGGTTAGCTGTCTGGAAAGAAGGTGGCTCAAAGTCCTTTGAATACTGCCAATGAAAGTACAGACATGCTGTCTGATTCAGGAGAAAAGTTCTTTTTCCATATTAGGGTCTAAATTTGAAAACTGCATGAATTTTGATGTTGCCCTGCACCTGCACAGAGCCCCAGTTCCTGGGTCACTATGCATGTGTGATTACCCACATAAGACTATGTAGTATATTTAGTCATTGTATTTCCTCTTGCAGAGCAAATTTGTATGACACCTCAGACCTAATAAGATTTTTTTTTATTCTCTCAATACAATTCCTTAAAATATCAGCATTCACAACAGTAATTACTTATTGGTTTTGTGTAAAATATCGTATCATTGTAACAGAACAAAAATATCAACTGAAGTAATTGCATAACCTTTGAATAAACACAAGTCTTGCTGTTCCCTCATATCATTTAGTATTCCTAAGTATGCATTTTCCTTAGCTGGAAGTAGAAGGTAAATGCTTATGAAGCCCTAATACAATCTTACTGAGCAAAAGCACTTCCTCTCAGGTTGATACAGTGTTAATTTTCCCTAACAAAGTCATGTAAGTATATAAATAGAATTTGTATTTTGGCTGGATTTGCCAAAAGTGTTTTCCTGACAAATCTAAGAGAATGTCTCCTTTCTGAGTACCCTTAATGCTCATGAAAAGGTAGTGGGATGCGTAGAGCTGGAGCTGGAAGTCATCCATCATGTCTGGAAGGTCACTGTGTTCCTACTGACCTCAGCACTTGTGACTCTCAGTTCCAAACTGAAACCTAAAGGATAAGAGAGAAATGTACGCTCTCACTGTCAGCTGAACTAGTTACTTGCTGGAAAAAACACCCCCAAACAAAGCACACTACTTTTCGGGTTTTTTTTACAAAGCGCTATACAAATACCATTTAGAAATATTACTAACAGTAACCTTATTCCTTTGTTACAGATGGAGAATCTTGGGCATTTTATGGCAGTAGCACAGCTGTGACTTGCCATCCGTTCAGCCATCAGTCAAGCAAGGAATGGAGCTCAGTTCTTCAAAGATTACCCAGTAATGTATCTCCTAGATTGCTTTACCTCTGAATGAGAAGCCTGTATTGATTTTCTTACTAATATTTGGTCTGAGAGCAACTAGCAACTGCAATAGTTTCCAGCAGGTAATTTTTTGACCAGATTACAGTCAATGACTCACAAATGAGAACTTCTTTATTCCATAGTAGAGCAAAAGGCATTATTTCCTGGGAACTGCAATCTGATCATTAATCTATTTAGTGTGTTTAGTTGTTTTTTTATTTAGATAGAAGAGGCATTTCAGTTTTATGGCATATCTGCAGTGTGTTATGTTGAACTCTAGAAAATTATTTAATCATTTACTAGTCATGCTTTGTGTCTGGTTAAAGATGACAAGTTTTAATAGTTTATAATTAAAGGACAAAAGTTAAGTTAATATTGACAGTTTCTTGGCAGCATAAAGTCTCTACCTATTGAGGAAACATTTTGAATATTCACTGGAATCTCAGAAACTTTCCCTAATGCTTGGAAGATTCACAGAAAATTTGAGTTCTACATATTACAGAGAAAAAGCTGTTTACTTGGGAAGAAATTTTCAAAGATACAAATTGGGAGACTGGTATCTCTTTTCTTGTTTTTCTCTTTCCCATTGTCTTCATGGACAGATAATCTCAAGTGGACTTTGTCTGATGGCATTTCAACTCTAGCAATTATTACTTGACATACGCCGTGAAAGTAACTAAGTCTGTACTGGGCTTTTTATTTTGCTGAGAAGTGGGTAAGCATAGACTTTCTGTTTGCGTATTCATGGGGATTACGCAAAAATAATATTAGCAGGTTTTTTACAGCAGCTACTGCAATACTCGAATTAGACCAGATGTCATAATGCCAAACTCTCATCCCAGTATTGTACAACATTAAAAAAATTGTTACTTTTGGTTTTGATTTACTACTCTATGGATGAGAGAAGTCCCATCTGCTTACTTTATTTTTAAATGAAAACATAAATGTCCCGTGGTAACATTAGGCTAGATATTACATAGAGGCAGAGACCCCATGCAGTTAAAATTTACATTTAACAAATATGTTTTCTTACATACAACCATCTGCATGATAAAGGCAATAAATAAGTTTGTGAAGCTAGTGTAAACAGGACTCAAAGTGTGACCCATTTTTGTGCCACTGTGGGGATAAGAATTACAGAATTTTAGAAAGCCAGACCCATAATTTCTCCTTTGGGAGAAGTCTGGTCACATAGGATAAAGGGAAAATCAACTGCTGGAAAGATTAGATCTGAAGACAGTAGCAGTTCATTGCAGCTAAAAACATACAGCTTTTGAAGGATTTCTCAGGACTTCAGAACCACCTCTAAAATCTTAAGCCTGTCTCTGATCCCAGGTCAGTGGGAGTTCTGGTTACACAACCCACTGTAAAAAGAGTAGCTGAACACAACAAAGAAATTAAGAGATGCACTCTTTTCAAGTTTGAAAAGAAAGGGGAAGAGATGATGGGGTTATTAGGATGTTCTTTCCCTCACAAGCACAGTTCTTTGCCAATGGAAGAAAATAAAAATGAGCATGTCAGAACGATTTTCTGGGATTACTAATGAAAGCATCCATCTTTTTCTGTGGGGAGGTAGTCTAGCATGGACAGTTTTGCTAACTTGCTTATCACTTGTTTAACTTTTCAGGAGGATGTGTTCATGACTCGAAGAGTAAAATTTCAGACAACAATTTGATTTTTGCCTTTTTTTTCCCACTGGAGCTATCTTTCTAATACTGAACTTTATGGTTTCATGCCTACAACTTCCTTCAAATCAAGCCTGATGAGATCTGGTGTGCATTAGTGGCAAATTCTGCCTGAGTAGGGTCTTCAGGAGTTGAATTGCTCTTTCTCCCCTTTCAGAAACACAGAGAGTGTTTCAGTGTTTTATTTGCCAGTGATACATGGTACACTTGCCAGGATGAACAATGGCTTTTTTATGGTCTAACATTTTTGGATGTTGGTGTTTGTTTTCTTCTATTTAGATTATCTGCCAGACTCAACTGAAGGTGTTCATTAATACCCTTTCTTTTCCAATATAGAATGAAATTAAATTAAAATCAACTCATGCTTCCTAAGTGTGTTGTGGAATCATAGAATCATTTAGATTGGAAAAGACCTTTAAGATCATCAAGTCCAGACACCTAACACTGCCAATTCCACCACTAAACCATGTCCCCAAGCACCATGTCTGCACATCTTTTAAATACCTCCAGGGGTGGTGTCAGGTCTGTAGAGACTGTGCATGTCAAATGCTTCTGGTTTTGCATCAATATACAAACTTCATCCTCCATATCTGTCAAGAGCTTCATGTGATACTCCTCATTGGTTCCAAATTTTCCATCCCAGCTAGCAGGCACTCTCTGCATTCCAAGTGTTCGGCTCTGGGTTGGTGCCTTCAGAGGTTGTGCGCCAGGCCTGAGATACAGGAACTGCAGTAGTTATCTGAACCGGGCTCTGGCAGAAGCCATCCTGCCTCTGTCAGCCTGCTGTACAGCTGCCCACCCAGGGAGACCGATGAAGAGTAGAGTAATATTCACATCACCTGCTGAACTGACAGTTGGCAGTCATGGAAATATTTAAAAATAGAAGAAAAAAGACTATAGTATAAACTATTGGATTAAGCATGGCATGGGAGTCTAGCTAAGTGGATTCTGACACGTTTCATTCAGGAGTGCAGGCAACAATTTAGGTATAAGTCCTCCTTTTTAATTTGCCTTTGGAGCCTAGTATTAAATGAATGAATTGAGAAGGGACTGACTGCTGCCATAGTTGAAGATATCACACATTTGGGCTGAAAACTAACATATGATACACTGAACTATTTTGCAAAATCTTGTATTTAGTATGTAAAATGGAAAACAAGGGCAAGCTCAACAATCAGATCCCAGCAAGAGGAAGGACCTGTTGAAAAAGGAGGATAATCTCCTGAAAGTAGAGCTCTTGAATTACATTCTCCTGCTCAGGCATTGTGGCCAGGCTAGAACAAGCCATATAGGAAGACTTGGGAATTCAGGAGACTTAGTGCAATCCCAAAGCATTGAAATGATAGCTCACTAAGGAATCACTGAACAAGTCATTTCTTCAACCTCCGTCAGTACTTTTACAATCTTCCCTCCATGTATGATACAGCAACTTACATAAAGACTCACAGAAAAGCAAAAAATGTAGCCAATGAACTTACTTAACTTACTATTTCTACAGTTTGGGGGGAAGAAGAGAATTATTATTTTTCTTCACCTAATTAAGCAAAAGGAATTGGCTGATGCCTTTGCAAGCTAAAGATAAATATCATTTAAAATAGAAAACACTTGATGGGTCCTAGGTTTAAGCTCCTGGTGAGTGAGTGTACTCTTTAAAGCACTTCTGAAATGCAATTTTCATGTTTGAAAAGGTTCTTCAAGGTTCCTACTGTAGAGAAAAATAAGAAAAGATAATTACTTACTTCCACTCTGAATTATTTTTAAAGCATTCTGACTTCTCAGACTGTGAGAGCACAGCTGCCAGTCACACTATTTTTATCAATCAATCAGATCCAATCTGAATGGAAGTCTTTTTGTCTTCAGTGAGCTTTTAGCAGATGTCCAGAGATTAGGAATTGAGAATTTGCAGTATATAATCTGACTGTGACTAGTTCCAACTGTGGCTTTAGCAGGTCTTCACAACTTTGTGATTCAGTAAAATTAACAGGGATTCTGCTATTTACCTTCCAGGCATATTATAAAAATTAATTCTTTGATGACCCTTGTAGACGGACAGAACTATAACTGCTCATTCTCAATATCCTTAGACTCAGCAAATATTCAAAAACTCGCTTTCATGGAGCTATAGATTTCAAGACCAGGAGGGCCTTGATCTTGTCTCTGATTATCTCAATTAGTCTGCTTCCTTTTGTATCATTTTCAGACCTCTTAATTGCTGTTATAAATTGTTGTGAAAGACAACAGTTAGAGATACTTACTGAGACATTTTAAAATAATGTACATTAGTGCACATGTATATGTTTTCATATATATGTAGGTATCTATGGGTAAATGAGTGATATCACTAATGTAGCAATTTAGCAATAAATTAGTGAACTCACTAGTATTTTTTGTGATTGGTAGTCTCCATTGCAAAACAAAGATTAAAGGACTTGGCAGAAGTCTTGCTCTCTTATACCCATTTACTTTGTCCTTGGAGATTGCCAGAAAGCAGCTCTGTACATTTTCAGCTAGACTTTGCCAGATGTCTTCTTCTTGCATATATTTGGAAGAAGCTAAGCTTAATTTAATTGTGCCCCAATTCAAGAGAGTATCCCTATGCTGGCAAGTTGATTAAGCATGGTGGTAATTTTAATTATCTTCTTATCTCTCACTGGAGTGCAGTTAGTGGAGCTGATGAAATTAACCCCATAGATAAATACCCTTTTTAAACTGGGGCCTCAGACAAGAAGGATAAAGCTTTCTTTTCAATATCAAAAATTAGCCTTCACCTGTCTGAAGCCATTTCTCCTCCACTTCTCTATCCATCTGCAGATCACTTCCTCGAGAGAGCCTGGCATTACAGTTGAATCACCTTTATTACAGGCTTTTTGTTCCCCTGATAGTTTTGCACTTGCCTGTGGTTCATTGCTGTCTTTTACCTGTGACAATGCTAAGTTGGCCGCTCATGCCTTTTTTTTTTTTTGCCAGCTGTTCCCCTCTCCACACGATTAATTCTATTGTGTGGGTTCAACAGAAAAGGCATAAGGCCAGCATTTAAAGGATGCAAGTTAGCGCATTGAAGATTTGAGGATACGTAGTGTGAGTTTTACATGTCACATTCATGGTAAAATCACAGAGATACACAGGGCTAACATTTCATTTAAGAATCAAACACATTAAGATACCATTTTCAAGCATTGCATTTAAGTGTCTGGTAACTCATTTAATTTTCTTTCTGAAAATACCCTGTCAGAAGCCCGTAGGAGAAACAGCAGCATAATTTAAATGTCACTTTGCTTCCCAATAATGAATTTCATATTCAGTCATTCTACTTCAGTGACAAAGCTTGCAGCTTTGCCAGCATGTTTCTGGTCATTTGGCCCTGTTTTCAGCTGGGTGTGCACAGAAGCTTGAGTGCACTTTTGTATACTTAATCGTCTGGGTTTTAATTAACACAAAAGAACAATAGCTTGGAGAGACAACAAAGAGGGACTCCATAAATGAGAAGGTCAGTCACAAAACAAAGGCCGAAGTCCATACTGTCCCAGTATGCAGCATCTGAACTTTTCTTATGTTTTATGAATATCAGGCCATTTGCAAACTTTCTGTGCATCTTAGATTACTAATAAATACAACAGGATTCCTGCTTGCCTGATAAATACACACACTCAGCATTCAGCTGCAGAGGCACTCAACTTGCCCTGGATCTCCAACCTGGCAAAACATTTGAGAACAGTTCAATTTAAGGCAGTACAAAAAATAGCCTCCTGATACATACATACATACATATATATATATATATATGCATATATTTACATAGTCCCTCATGCCCTGAGAGACAGAAAACTGGCTGTGGTGGCCCAGCAGCATAATCCTGACTCATTTTCTTATAAAGCTATCAAATGGATGCAAGAAAGCTCAGCTTGTTCATATCCAAAGAACAGTGCAGGAGAGAGCAAAATACTCTGCATACATCTGTAGGATTTGAAAATGCTTGTTTCATCCCAAAACACAGTATAAAAATGATTCACTTTAATCCAAACTATAATTCAGGAATACCTAGTGTGACACAGAGCCTCTGCTTAAACAGTAAAAGGAAACAACATATACCAGTTAAAAGGGGTGAGTAAAGGAGGGCATGTATGTCCTCTAATGGCAATTTAGGCAAGAAGAATATCATTACTGACAGCACAATCTCACCTCTGGGATCAAACTTACCATCCTGCCCAGCACTGAAACTGCTACATGAATTTCCTGAATTCCTCCATTTTGCATCTCATTTGCAGAAAGCTGCCTCCAGTGATACAAAGACACAAACATACTCTGAGAGGCTGCATCAGGCCTGTGAGAGATTTGTTCTAGTTATTGATTCCTCATTACAATTTCTGCAGCCCCTGAGATATCCTTCGAGATCTAACATTAGCGTACTGGCCAGGCCAAATCTTGCTTCACTTATAAGAGCTGCTGCGTTTACATCTTAAGGGATTATTGATCTACTGCAAATAATCTTTTATTTCAAGGAAGCTGAAACTCCAGAGGAGAGAGACAGGACAGCAAAACCCTTTGCCAATGCTTATGAAAAACATCAGAATAGAATAATATTGCTTTGAAAACTTGGAAAATTAATCCAAAACTTGATGACAAATGTAATATGGAGGGGAAGCTCACACATGAAGAATGCAATTTATATATGGCACCTCTTCGTAATGAAGCTTGAGCAACATTTGGCACAACTAACCCTTTAAAAGATCATTGCTGTTTACTTGTTTACAAAGGACTTAAGAGGCTGGAAAAGAAAGGGGAGATGCTAACAGATAAACCCACTGAAAAGCATCTTCCCCTCTTGCTGGTAAAGGTTTCAGAACGGGTGTTGTCAGCCTGTTACTGTTGCTATCAGCCAATATCAAAAGCAGTTGGCAATGCTCTCATCATGCAAAAATTCCCATCAGATTTCTCAGTAAATTCTAATTACTGTAGTGACACTTGTGGGCCTAAATGATCACCTTATCACGGCAGACAGGTATGCCTTCTATTTAGGGTTTATTGGCGCTTAAATTTCTGCTTCCTCTAATTGCACATTTATCTTACCAAACAAATTTAGAAGTCCACATTTATTCTTCACCACCTCATGCTTTAATCCTCTGCACGTTAAAGGTTATGCTGTCGTCTCTCACCTACATTGTGATTATGTCCACTCCAGCTTCACCCCAAGAAAGCAAACTTTCTTTTCCTTTCTGCACACATTATCACTTTGCCAAGGGATTCATCCAAATAATGGTTTGTTCTGCTGGCTGCACTGATGGTATCCATGTACAGGTACTTTATCAGGTGCTCTGGCATAGAGTTGTCACTTCTAAAACTCTTGTTTCTTTGCTATTGTACCCCATATGAAAAAGAAGTTTTTTCATATAAAGCAGCTAAGGATTGTACAAGCTTTTCCACCCTGGAGGTCTAAATTTCATTCATACCTATCAAAAGCAACTGGCCATCACTTTGCAAAGACACTGCCAAGAGCTAACTGTGGCACAGTTAATTGTTGCATGCTGCTTCACTCAGAAACACTGAATGTATCACTTATTTTCCTGATCTGGACCTGTTTCAAATAAGCTGGAGAGCATTACAAACTTCTCTCTTGATTTCAGCAGATACTGGATCATATCCCTAAAATGCATATTATTACTACTGAGAAACAAGCATTTACATACAGCAAGGTAGGCATAAAAGCAAGCTACATTTTGCTTTCACAAGCACAGTGGTCAAGACGAGTAAATGAATAAATTTAGGAAACTATAAAAAGTGGGAGTATATTGCTGTTATTTCCATTCCTCATTTTGCTGTGCCCGATTTGAATTTTACTCTAAATATTTTCATCTTTTGCTGATCAGGCCGTGGATTACCTTTCCAAATTAATCCCCGTGTACATCTTTGCTCACATGGTCCAACTGATCTGATGCAGAACTGCTCTCTGCAACACTACCTAAGTTAACAAACACAAACATCCTTTCCACACTATGAACCTGAAATCTGGAAGTTTTTCCCATTGCATGGTCGTGATAGAAATCTGATGCTCTGGTAGACATTGTATCATCTCAAGCTTTAGTTAATCTCAGTTTCATGTAGTTAACCATGTATACCGATTTTGGTAAGCGCAAATTCAATTAAATTCTGTTAGTGTGAAACTGAGTTTCAGGATGCCTTGAAAGTTACCATAAAGACACTGTGAAATTACAGGAGTTCCAGAACTGCAGTTTTGCGTCAAGAAAAAAAAACACACAAAAAAACCCCTTTTGAAAAATCTGAGAGCAACAGGATAATTGATTTTTGTCCTCCACAAATAGAGCAGTCTTCCAGAGTATGAAACCTCTAGTTGCAAATTCCAGTAACTTAAACATGAGATTGACTATAAGGATATATAAAGGTTGAATCATTGTCATCATCCAAACTGAGAAAACTGCAAAAACTGAGAAAACCATGTGAGGGGTTTATAAATTTATCTCTGAAATATAATCTACATTATTATTATATGCATATAGGGAAAAAAATTTGCTCCCACTCTGATTTTAGTTTTCCTTACTCCTTAAAAGAAACTGGTAATTTGCACATCCTTTCTTGTTCCTAGAGAGAAAATCAAATCTACAATCATATTGCACGATCACTTCTGAAGGAGAAGAACTCATGTTGTGGACCACAGATGGAGAAAGCATTAATTGCTTAATGATAATTTACACAGTTACAAGATTTTATCCCTTTTCTCTCTCTTTATTCTCAAAACAAACTGTTCGGTCACAACATTTATTTAAAGTGTTTTCCGCTTATGATACCTGTTTGTGCCACTGAGGGAAGTCCCTTTGTATGGATGCTTCTCTGTATGCTCATCTCTCTCTTTCATCTGATGCTGACTCTATGACAGCCCCAAGACTAATATTACAGTTGAGCTCATTGACCAATGACTTTACTGGGAATTATGACAAAAGTTGAAACAAGCAGATGATGCAGTCTGCATCCCATGTACCACTAGATCTGCACAATAAAATGATATGGAAATATATGAGGTATCATGTAGCTTCTGTGCTCTGGGATCGTGTAACCATGTTTTCAAAAGGGAGTAGTAATTCATGTAATTACTACCATTTGAGATAGGAAAGCAGAGGAAAAAACCCTACATATTATTTAAAACACATATTGCAAGTCGCAGTTGAATCACTAAATTTAGGCTGGAGACTTCTTGGTTAGTAATAATATCAGTGCTGATCATCACTTAAGTTGCAAAATTTTGTTTCAGATTGTTTATGTCAATTTTTCATTTACTTGTGATGGCCAGGCAACTACAGTTCTAGCTGTAGAAAGTGCCACGCATCCACTTAAATTGGGGGACCGAAGACTGCTTTCCAGAACAAAGTTGGCCAGCCCTGGCTGCATGCGGGCTGTGTTGAAATCAGACCCAGGGCACATCACTCCAGCCTAGCTGCCAGGGGCAAGAAAGCCTCGGACAGATGAGGAGGAGTTGCAGAAGATCCCTCGGTTTGAATGACTGATAGCCAGAACCATAGTGTGCGTTTTGGAGCACACTGTCCTGCAATTTAGGCACAAATACTAAGTGCCAAATAGAATTTTGCATCAATCCTCTGCCAATTAAGAACAAGATTAAGTTCAAAAATTAGTGTGATCAAACATATTACAGTTTGGAAGAAAGATAATTTTCCATAGCAGAAGTATGACTACACTTCTGTCTATTATCAACTTTATTTTTAAATGTCCAGACTGAATTTAATTGAAGCTAAGCTCTCAAAGTAAAGAATTCAGAGGAGGTTTTTTTATAGATTTATACACAAAAGTACAATTATTCCCCTCAAGCAGGACTTTTTTTTTTTTTTTTTTTTTAAAGTATCTTTAGGCTTACACAGGTCTTCAAATCATTCCAGCCTTGTTTCTTTTTGATTTTTACTCATTTTGACGTTACATCTGAATTGAACATTGGATTCTGGCGATCATCAGCATGGAGCGCTATTGTTATACACTGGGACAGAGACTGGACTTCTCACTGAAAGGATGTCCATGGCAGTTACGCGTGCTGATCCAAAACATTTTCACATACAACACACAATAGCCCAAGAAAAAAGAAGATCTCTTTAAGCACATAAAGAAATGATGTCTATAAAATTACCATGTCACAAAAGAGGCCAGCTGCTTAAATTATACAAGGAACAAATAGGGCCATCTTTTCTGCATGCAAGCACTTTTCATTTGCAGCTTTAGCTTTTTTTTTTTAATGCTGCTTTATCCAGTTAAACAGCTGCTTTTTTCCTTTTTTTTTTTTTAAGGTGACTACGTTTTATACACTCCACAGCTTTTATACAATTGTATAATGCTTTTTCTTTCTAAATTATTCTGTTACCTATGTGGGTAAAATTAATAGTGAATACCGACTTATTTCATAAACCTTATTAAGCCTTTGGGGAAACTTCAATGTGCTCATATGGAGAGGCAATATAGAATATATCCACTGTATCATGACACAGAAATTACAGTTCTACGCTAGAAATAAATGACATTCCAGCAAAAGCAGAAGGAACAACATTTAAGGAGTTAATAATGAACCACTTGTCTTCATTTTCAGATCTTTTAATCCTGCTATTGTGCAGTTTTCACAGAGTGCTAAATTGAATTACTGCATCATTTTTTACAATTTCTTCATACAGTTGACCCAGTTTATAGCAGGTTTGAAAGCATTATCATTGCTTAAGGTTCAAAGATGCTGCAGTGTATTGCATTACAAGTCAATCAGTGCAGAAGTATTTGATGTAATTTTGCTTTTGGATATAGAAGAACAGATATCCAAATGAAGGATGGTGTTTCATTTTGTCATAACAATGTCACATAACAGAGCATGTCTTTTTTATACAATATGTATAGTCTCATTTTTATTATATTTCTATCTCTATGTTTCTGGTCCTAATAAAGTGAATCCTCAGTTTATGTCTTCCAGTGTTTTTATTAGCTTCTGCAAGCAGAAGATTGAAAAAAGTTCAGATGTATAGCTCTGTACTGTTGGGTAGCAGATACATTTAGTTGGATACCACTAAAAAAGCCTAAAAATGCAGTATTTGTAAACATTATGTCACTTCTAAAATGCTCCAAGTGAGAAATTCTTTATCTGAAATTTTCCCATTTTGAACGACAGTGCTTTCTACTTTTTTAGCACATAAACATGCTTCTCAGTTTAAATATGCTTTAAGCAGTGTATTTTAGGTAAAGCATTTCATTCTCTCAAGGTCATTCTTTATGCTTCAGGTGTTAATTTGTGTTGTTCTTGAAATATTCTTATTATTGATGGTAGAGTCCTTGGTATACGTTATATTGAAATATTGCTAATGTATGAACTGTAACATTAAATTTTTAATCTAATCAATCAAATGGCATGCATATGCAGTAGATGCTTGGCTTTTACTAAGATTAATTACCACGTTCTGTGAAAACGAACTCTGTAAGGTGAAATATTGCATGCACACAGATACACACAATGAGAAGAAAAGCAAATTGTGCAAAGGGATGAGCACTGTAATAAGTTAATGACTACTTCTGTCATTCAAAACATATGCATAGCCTTTAAGACAACACAAAACAAAGATTAAACGCATGTTAAATCAACTATCTATTAAAGCATTTAGAGCTTTTCTCCAGATTCTACATGAAAATTATGCAATCTGTTGCAAAACTAAACACTTGTCTCCCAGATGGTGCTCAGAGTCTGTCTGAGCAAACACCCCTTCCACGCTCTGTGTAACAAATTGTGCATATTCCTTGTTCACTGTGCTTCGCTTTATGCGTTTGAGGACATTTACACCGAACATGCTACATAGAGACGACTACATTTGCATTGTAAAAACCCAGCGATGTTGTATTTATATACCCGACTGCAGTCATGAAGTCAACGATACCTCATCATGGAAAATGGCAGTATCCCCCTTTTCACTAGCTGGAAGTTTCAAACTTATTAGGCTTACTGCTGATACTGATCTGGGTTGTAATTCTCACAGGTCATTGATAGTTGTCCATTAAACAATAAGTAGCTAATTGCTTTCTTTGAACTGTACTGCAAAGTTAAGCTTCTGTGACAGTGTTGTGAGGGAGTGTTTTACCATGCCAAAAAAACAGTTATGATTGAAATGGGAATAAGATTAAAGCTGCGCTAATACTTTTATAATGTTATTAGAAGCTACATTATTCATGCACCAGGAACATAGGGATTACCTTTCTGGCTGAGACTATGGTCCAGCTAAAAACCTATGAAAAGATACTAAAGCATGAGAAAATAATTTGCAATTAATGGGGCTGCTCTTCAGGTTTTTTGTTCTTGACACATTTTGTTAGTATTTCCTCTGCTTTGGTTTCTGCTTGTAAAATGGAGATCATAGTAGTTCCCCATTTCACAGGAGTGAAGATTAATACACTGCTGTGAATTACTCAAATATGTGGTAGGGGACTAAATACATACCTGCGATTAGCAGACGTTCCTTTTGTGGAGAAGCCCAGTCTGGTTATCATTTCTAAACAGTTTCTCCAACCTTACCCTGCATGCACAGCAAAGTAGTTTTCCTTTTGAGGTTTAGTCAGATAGCTGTTTTACAAAAAAGAACACAAAAATACGGGAGTATTCGTTTAGTCTCAGTATCATTAGACGTCACATGTAAATCTCCATGTTTGAAAAGGCGAAGGTGCTCACATGCATGAACTGAATGTGAAGCTTAAGCAATGAGGGAACTTCAAATACAGTTCCCTGATGAAGTACTCTGCAATGTGTCTTTCTTTTGCCTTGTTAATTGTTTTAGCTCCTGTCATAGAAGAAGCACGTGTATTATGTGAAAGAGAACTAAAAAATTAAAATAATTTCTTTACTTCATTTCTGTAACTCTTTAAAAGAGAAGTAATTGTCTCCATTAATCATCATAACTTTTATGAAATCCATGGGACTTTAGAGTCACTTCCATATTTTGGAAGGATGAAAATAATAAAGTTCAAAAGTTGGATGCATGAAAATTAGAGATATGTAGTGCAGCAAAACTGCAGGGGGAGAATTTAGCTGGCAATTCCTCCAAAGAATAATTTTTCGTGTCTTCAAAATGCCAAGGGAGACAACCAGCATGCCAGATAGTAAAATTCCATATGATGCATCTGAGCAGAGTCACATTGAATGTTAGATCAGGGCTTTGTCCAGTCAGATCCAAGTATCATCAAGGATAGTTACTCCACAGTCTCTCTAGACAGTCTGGTCTACTGCTTTAATCACCTGCACTGTGGGGAAACTTGTCTTGTATCTATGGAATTCTCTTGCTACATCTGATATCTGTTGCTTCTTGCCCTTTTGCTGTACATTTTGAGAAGAATATGGATCCATCTTCTTTATAGTTGCCCTTTAGGTCATTGAAGAGAGCAGTTAGACCCACTCTTAGCCACCTCTTCTACACAATGAACAACTTCCCTTCAGCCTGTCCTTAAATGTCAGGTGCCCCAGTTCCCAAACCATGTTGTAGCTTTCTCCTAGACTTGCTGGAGTGTTCTCTCTCTCTTGTCCATGGGGTGCAAGAGTGGACACAGTGCTCCTGATGATGCTTCATCAGCACTGAGTAGAGAAGCATAACCACTTCACTGGCTATGTTCTTAGCAGCAGCACTGTGGTCCTAATTTCAGCCCCATACGTAGTCGGCTGTTGCTGCCACGACAATGCAATGCTGACTCGTGGTCACCCTTTTGTCCACCAGGACTGCGAAGAGCTGCTTTCTAGCTAGTCAGCCCCTTGCCTCTGTTACCGTTCCAAGCTCAGAATTATGCTTTTGCTCGCTTGGTTTTTTGTCAATTCTTCAACCTGATAACATCTCCCTGAATGACAGCTCTGCCCTCCGGGGTAGCATATAAACCAGTCCATCCAATTTGGTGTTACCCATGAACTTGCTGAGGATGTATTCCATGCCATTTCCTAGGTTACTCATGCAGGTAGTAAAAGAGTATCAACCTCCAGCATACCATAACTGGTTGGTAGTGGGACCTGGAACCACTGGCACACCCACTTAGAACCACTGTCCTTTCGAATCCAGCAGGGCAGTCAGCTTTCACCCTTTCAGCTGCCCTATCCAGTTCATATCTCCTCAGATATTTGGCTACACAGATCCTGAAGGACACTTCTGAAAACCTGGCTGAAGTCTAGGTAAGAGAGATCCACTGCTCCACCCTGAGCCACAAAGCCAGTCATTTCATCATAGGAAGCAATCCGGTGGCTCATGCCCTGGTAAATCCCTACTGGCTGATACCAATCACCTTCTTGTCCTTCAGGTGCCTGGAAATTCTTTCCAGGAGGCCTTGCTCAGGACTGAATTGAGGTCTTATGGCCAGCAGTTCCTCTGACCCTCCTCATCTTTTTTGAAGATGGGCATAATATTTGCTTTTTCTAGTCCCTGATTGTCACGACTTTTCACAGATGACCACAACCTTCCGATGACATCAGCATCTTTGGATGCATCTTATCCAGCACCGTGGACTTGGAGGCTTTCAAAATGAGACTGGACAAGGCCCTGAGGAACCTGCTCTTGTTGACCCTGCTTTGAAGGGAGGAGGCCAGACTAGATGCTCTCCAGAGGCTCCCTTCAGCCTCAGCTATTCTATGATTCTGTGTATATGTCCAGCTTATTTAAGTAGTCCCTAACTTACTATCAAATACACACTGCGCTTGTATGAGTACATTTTGCATTGCAAAGCAGATTGTCCAGTTTCTTGAATAGAGCAGTCTAACACTTCATAGTCTGTGCAATATGATATGCCTTTTTAAATTTATGAAGCTGTAAAGCAATTTCCTGTACTAATAAACATTTTTTCATTCCTATTTATCCACCTTTTAAAATTACTGTGCTGCCTTGCTCTCTTTCTCTTGTCCTTGTCTTGTAAGAAGGAAAAAGAGAGGCAGGAGGGGAAGGAGAAAAAAAAACCCCAAACAAAAAACCAGCAGCTTACAGAAAAAAATAAAACTTGGGGAGAATCCAAGATCAACAGACCAGCAAGCCCACTCATTGTTCTTCATCGTTCTGGCTCTCTTCCAGCCCCTCTAGGTTTCTCTCTCTTTGCAGACTGCTCTCTGCATTCTCACATATGTTATAGAAAGTACTATGATTTCAGAGAAGTGCTTTAATTTTACAACAGTTTAATCTGCAAAAGTTGTCCAGTTTTTAAAGGAGAAGATGAGGGGAGCTTGTTGCTCTGTCTCTCCTTAATGTATGTGTGTAAACTTGATTATTCTTAGCAGAAGATCCATATGTGTATAGTATCACTGAAGGAGAAATTGATGCCTTTTGCATGTAATTAGTGGGAATAATCATCTGTAAAACTGTTTGGTTTTGGATTGCTGTGGCAATACAATAAATATTTCAAAACCAGCACACATCAGACCTGCCAACATCTTTACAGTGAGAAGCACAATAGTTCAGCTTTGCATTTTGTCACAAAAATGATCTATTTTTCTAATGCAGCAGAAAGACAGTAGGCTGCAGGTATAAAAAGGCATTGATGAGAATGATTTTTGATTGACGAGATCTGTATTTTTAATAAGTTCTTTCCAAATTTAATAAATTTTGAAAATTACTGATAGGATCTGCATAGTTACTAGAATACTTCAACCCTTCTGATCTGTGGGGCTACAGGTTGAAAGCAACTTCATGACTTAAGAGCTTAAGCCATAAAAGCTTTATTAATGTAATCAGTATTGGAATAATTCTCCAAGTTTAAAACAAAGAGCCCAGACTCTATCTTTGACCCTATAGCTATCCAAGCATCTACCTAATGTACCCCTTCGCACAGCACTGCTTGCTGCGTATCCGGTAGAAACAAGCAGCTACACGATTTGGCACAGCCTGTGCTCTGCCAGGGCTTCCTTTCACGGAAGTGAAATGGATGTGGCATGAACGTACAAGGACATGTTCAAGGGGAAGCTGCAGTCAGTCTGCAGCCACCCAGGCCCACTAGTCAAGCTGGAGTAATGGGGACATCAGAGGAAACGTTAGCACAGTTGTGAGAACAGCATGAGAGCATCCTCATTCCGTTTCGAGGGAGCCTAAAAACAACCATATTTTGCTGCTGCTGCTTTACCTTCTCCTGACTGATTCCTACAAAATTTCCAGAATTTCAATAAGGTTTTGCGGAAATCACATTTCAGAGCTGGAAAGGGGCCTCGGCATCACAGACTTACAGCTGGGTGTCTCTCATTATCAGAGAACTGTAAGCAACCGATGAATGCGGGTCAGGACCTCCGGGTGAACTGGGTACCGTTTCATACATGTTTGCTTTTTTCTTACAAAATGGGAGAATGAGAGCAAACTTGGTGATGATGGGGGGGGCAGCCTTACAATAATGATGCCTGGGAAAGCGTGTTATGTTTGGATTATTCAGGGACATTCATTGAAAATTCAGTCTAGGATCAGGTTGAGAGAGAATGCAGACATATACTATGGCAAGAATATATAGAATCACAGATTTTTCAAGACTAACTGTTCTTTTCCTTTCTGCTTTCATAGTTAAGCTGAAGGAAACTGGTCATTCAAATGAAAACTGCATAGTTGAAGAGATTACTTAAGTGTTTAGAGATAGATGAAAATGTGTACATTCAAAAGTATTTTTAAAATCTGAATTTTCAAACTTGTCTGGATATTGTACTTCAAATTATTAAACATTTTTTCTTATTATTGATAATGTTGCTCAAACATGTAAATGTGAGAGATAAGCCCTGGTTATTCTTAAATGTGTTGCAAGACATGCATTTTCAAGTGAAGAGGGAGGTTGGTAGCAAACCCCGATTGTGGTCTGCAAATGCAGCACTGTTCCAGGGACTATGAATGGGGAAAAAAATATTCATACTGAGACTGAGACAGACTGATTTAGACCACCTCCAAGCAGAGACAAACCAGCTCAGCTGAGCCTATCACTACAACAGCAAAATAAATAAGTAATGTTTAAAGCTCCTATATATCCCAGCTACCCTCATACTTACTCTTTTAGGAGTTTTTAGAAGCTTTCATAGAGACGTATCTTTAAATTCTCTTTTTGACTCCTAGTTTTTGTTGCTTTTACTGTATCCCTAATGGCAACAACAAGCAGATAAACTTGCTCATTTGACTTTCAGAGCCAGTGCTCAGTAGGGCTGGAAATGTGCAGGTTTTTCATGCAGTCTGCCTTTCAATGCTAAAAAGTGCCTGTCACCATTATTAATTAAGCATGGCATTTACTCTCTTCATCGGTTCTAACCATGCCCACCATGATCTCTGTGGCATATAAATACTGCAGTTCACAGGTGGGTGAAGAACAGATTTACAGTTTTAAGATTTATGTCATGTCGGTTGCAATTAATTAGCAAAAATTCTGGCTTTTGGGTGGTTTATGGGTTGCTTAGTTGTTCTGGGAAAACGAAAATCTGCCTGCTGACCAATTCTGATATACAGAGCTGTGCAAGTAAGTCTAGCAAAAATGAGAATTGGTTGACCTGGCACATTCTACAAGCTCTGGTCAGGTGTTTCTGTGTCAGGGGACTAAAGAAAGTTTCCTCTATTATGAGTCTTTGTTTCTTACTAATGCTGTAATAATTTAATTATGCAAATCTATAAACTTATATACATATATATAAAATACGGTGGAAGGAAGAGATATTTGTAAAAGTAAACCAGCAATATGTTGTCATGCTAGTTAGCCAAGTGGATCACAATTTGCCACGCCTTTGAATGGTGTGAATTACAAAGAGGCCGCACTGTGCTTGGAATTCTGCTGGCAGTTCGGTAGCTAAAGTCAAAGAGAAAATAAAATGTGAAGCCAGTAGCCTGAGGGACTTTCAAAAGGGAGGGCTTTGTAAAGACTGATTGCTAGTACAGATAGCTACATGTGATAAGCCTAGTTTTATGTCTGTATTTACATATTAATTGTAATTCATCTATGGCATAATTAAAGAGGCTCAATACAGAGTTTTATCCAAACATCAGCTGCATCAACAATTAAGCTGAAGACTTCTGAGGATTGGCACTGGGTTCACTTAAAATGCTGTCATGGCACTGATTCCTTGGGTTTTGTGACAGGTAACTTTCTTGTTTAAGGACTCTCGCTGCAGCTTTTCAGAGATTCATTTACAGAGATTTATTAAATAGAAATGCCAATTTAAATTAGCATAAAATGAACAACTTAGAATATCACATTAATTTTACTATTCTTACTACTTCTGCAATTACTATCAAGCATATGTAATGCCACAAATATGTCTCCTGAAGAACTAGCTGTATGAAAGACGACAAGCATTTAATGAAAGGAAAGGGTGGCAAAGAGAGACAGACCATCACTCATAAAAGCTGTCCGGTATATGTTGTATTTCAGGCATGTAAGTAATTCATTGGCTACAGTCAGATTTCTGGAGTAGATCCACAGAGCAAAACTATATAAATGCTATTTCTTACCCAGCCATTAATAGTCAAAGAAGTAATGGCTAAGATTTGAAGGCGAACAAAAGGAAACTATGTAAGCAGGACACCAAGAGAAGGCAAAAAAGGCATTTAAGGGAGAGGTGAATGGCATGGTCAGTGGGACAGACAACATGCAGAAAGGGCATGCTAAGACACCAAAGAGGACAAAGAAATATTGACCTCTACTATAGCAACATCAAGCAAATCACAAATAATAGCAATCCTGTCCACAATACAAGGAACCTGACACACCTGAAGGTGCTGATCCCACACACATTTGCACATGCCCATGTACATTTCATATAGAATTTATTCTGGCTATTTCTAATTTGACCCATAAAAAAATTATGAGCCTTTTCTTGGCCAAACGTCTAACCTTTTACTGGAGTCCATCTGCTTCAGACATTTATCTTAGAATAGGATACAATAGAATAGAATGATCATTCTATGATCTATGATCTATTTATCTGAGCAATAGATGAAGGCATCTTTTCTTTCCATTGATTTAAGAGGCTACTATGGTTTCTGACAGTCAGTATGAATTCCCTTAATTAGTATTCCAAAAATAGATTCAGAATCAGTTCCACATGCAAAATCAAACCTGAATGCTCTGGGGAGGGGTAAAGTTACCAGAACTAGAGTATCCATGAGTTACCATGCCCTTTTCCCACTCTCAACTCACTCCATGTTTCAAGAGTATAATCTGGGATGCTATACTGCAGACTTCTTCCCCCTCCTCCTCTCATGTCATTATCTTTCTCTAGATGCACACGTTTTGATCTATTTCTTGGTCCTTTAGTCAATGAGGCATTAAGTGTTTCTAAACATCAGTCTCTCTCTCACACTCACACGCTGTTGCACACTAATCATCCAAATTTTGTTGTCAGTTCCTGGTTCAGCAGTAATAAATATGAATTAGAAATTTTGTTATTATTTACAAAATCAGCAATATGTGTAGAAGAGACTGTATGTATGAACAGATGGACATATGTTCATATGTTATATCCAGAGGTGGTATAACTTCAAAGCTTCCTTACCTGTGGGTTGGTTTTTAGTTTTGGTTTTGTTGTGTTTTTGGGGTTTTTTTTAGCAAAAAAGATTAAACTACGTATAATAAAATACTGGTACAGTAACAAAGTTCAATAATTAATATACAAAATCTATTCAGAAGCATACAATGATTTACATTCAAATCCTGAATATTTAAAAATTAATAGAAAATATTATCATGTTAATAATTGAAATCACAGGAATGTATAATGAGAGTGCACTTACTACAGTATATTAACCATTATCTGCAGCTTGATAGGAAAATGTTTAACCTCAGAATAAATAGGATGTGCATTCTATAAGCCCCTAAGGCTTTGTTACTATTAAGCCAATGTGATCCTTGAAAACACGTACATGTGTACATCTTGTGGAATGAGAAGTACAACATGACTCTCACAGCATTTTTCTTTGTCTGAGAATAGTCCTTTTATCCGTAAATCTGAGAGGGAAAAATGAAAGCACTGAAGAGTGACTTCACTACAAAAGAATGCAATAAAATTAGCACTACATGAATGTCATTTTTATGAATTTTTCACTGTTTCACATACTGTTTCCTTTATCTCTCAAGAAATTTTGGTGTAACAGCTCAGCAAGCTGGTAGCAGAAGCAACATAATGATTTTTTTTGGTCAAATGGTTTATGACTTCACACCTATACTGAGAGTTTTAACCTCCATCCATATTTATATTTGTCCTCTACTTCTTCAATTCAAATGTCCTTTCAGAGAAGATTGGTTTCATGCAGAGAGAAGATAAAAATCAGAACCCTTACCTCACATGCAATAAAGTCATCATATTTATTTGTCCCCAATACTGGTGAGTTAGGGAAAAAAATCTCAGATTCTAGTACCTAAGATTTAATTCATATTCTTTCTAGAGCTAAAACTATAAAAAGGAGCTGGGGAGAAAAAGGGGATGCATTTTTTTTTCCCAGTCTGTATGTTATTCAGAACCACAAACATTGAAATATTCATATAGAAAGGTTACTAAATTGCAGTGGCCCAGAATCATGAGAAAATGTCTGACAACATGATTATAAAAGGTCTGTTGGACTGTGCAGCAGACAGTTGGCGCTACTTTTGTTTAAACAGGGAATCTAGCAAACAAATAAAGTAACCCACATTCTAAGTTACAGGCATTGTCCAGTCATGAACATGACGTGTTTGGAGCTTCTGTTTCATAGAATTATAGAACAGTTTGGGTCAGAAAGAACCTGTTAAAGCCATCTGGTCCAACCCCCCTGCAGTGAGCAGGGACATCTTCAACTATATAACATCTCCCCAAAGCCCTCTCTTCTCCAGGCTGAACAACCCCAGCTCTCCCAGCCTGTCCTCCCAGCAGAGCTGTTCCAGCCCTCTGGTCATTGCTGTGGCCTCCTCTGGCCCCACTCCAACAGGTCCATGTCTTCTCTGTGCTGAGGGCTCCAGAGCTGGATAAAGCACTGCAGGGGTCTCACCAGAGCAGAGTAATTTATTGCTGCAGACTGAACTGAGGCGAGGTGGACTGCAGCAAAGCCTTTTGAACAATTGGTAAAGGTGCGTAACTTACTGTGAAATGCAAGTCAAAAGAAATTGGCATTCAGGAGGGCCAGACCGCACAGACAGTCCATTATCCCTTTAACCACATAACTGACTTAGACACAACTGCTTGATCAATCTGGAGGCAGATGCTATAGCTGGAAAACTATTTTAACAGCCTGGCATCTGGGTACTGTGATTGCTCAAAGACAGAGGACTGGTGTAATCCAGTGAGGTGAACTGCAGCCTGCTGTGGACTCCAGATTATAATTAAATATGCTTTCTTCATAGGAAAAAGCAGGTAAAGGAACAAATGTTATTAGAAAAGGCAACTTAGGTTTTTCAATTAAAAATAAGCTATGTGGCATAGAAAGCTAATAGTGTAGTGAGTTTTGCCCATTAACCCCTAGTAGAAGTTTTAACAGAAAGAGTGCACTAATACTAGTTTATAAAGGTGTTTAGCACTAAACCTTGATTCAGTCAAGAAGTTCTCAAGCATGTGAACTCAAAGAGGTCCTACAGCCAAAGGCAGCACTCCTATGCCTTATTGAATCAGAGACTGTAACTGTACCTCACATTAAGAATATTAAGTAATAATAACAACACGCATCACGTTATCTGACTTATTTTATGATTTGTTCTCATCTTTCCCATGCACAGCAATGTCTGCACATGTTTTTCAAGTTCTGAGCAAATAACATATAGGAAAATACAGCACAAAATTGGTCTATATACCACAAGCAGTATAAATACTTTATGGGTTCAGTATGGATTTATTCCAGTTGAAGGTCTGACCCTGTTATGAAAGATTTACATGGATAACTAAGTCAAGTATAATCAATTGCAATGGTTTGGAATTACACAGCCTACGTAAAATACTTGTTTATTGCTTTGTTGATGTGTATGTGAGAAAATAATAGATTTTTTTCTTGAAATATTAATGTGTAATAATAGAAAGGGATGAAAATATACCTGTTTCATGCTGTTATATGTTAAAATTAAAAGCTGCATAAAATGCCAGTATTTTTTATCAGTGCTGGAAACAAAATACTTCTACCCCCAAACCCCCACCCTCCAGCTCAACAGCAGTGTGGGTTTTGGTGTAATACAAGGTCACTGTTGTATGCAGCTCAGTATCTTGACTTCTGAAAGGACTGAGGAATTCCTGGTGTCGTGCAGAATTGGATTTCTCCTATATGTGAATACCTCTTAATTTCTGATAAACATTGCTAAAATTAACATACTTTTCTAAATTATGTTGACTGCTGTATTTCTCTGTTGTGCCAAACTAATTTTTCTGCTTTTAGATGAAAGCAGACTAGATTTTGCTGTCATTAGACATCAATGGCATTACGTAGACACTTTTCTTTCATCCTGTTACACCTAATAGTGCTCCAGTGTGTACGTGACCAGAGGAAAAGCACAAGCTGAAGCTGTCTAAAGAACCTGCCAGTGTAAGAAAAAGATTAACTGATGTTCTTCAGTGCCTGCACTTCAGTAGAAGTGTAATGCTGTTAAATCATAAAATGGCTGAGCTGGGCCATTTAGTTTACTAAAAGGTGCATATTCTCTTTTCCATTTCCCTGTCAATTGACTAAAGCTTCCTACTAGTTCAAAGTACTTTTTCTGTTACTAACCTCTGGACTTCCTCTTTTTATGTCTTTAATTTGTTGAGATGGTTTTCCTGAAAGTCAGAGAGCATAAGGAGCCATGCTTTCCTCTCATTTGCATCCTCACTGTCTTGAGGATATATACTTCCTATAACACCTATTCCATCAAAAAAAGGAATTATTAGCTTAAAAGGGTTTAAAATAAACCCTTAAAGTAAAAGGGTAAATTAAACCAGTTGGAGGTCAAGATGTAAGGAAAAAAAAATTAATATAGAGGAAATGTACAATATTCCCTGCACCTACATGAAGGACCAAACAGACATATGAGATGGCTGGAAACCCCCCAGAAGTATTTGGGGAAATGAGGAGAGAGATGTGAATACTTAGAGTAGTGGAATGTGGAAACAGGATGCTGCATGGGTAACTGAAGGCAGGTTCTGAAAGTACTAAAGGTTTTCTATACTTAGCTATATGGTAACCAAAGCGAGGACTGAAAGAAACTGGATGTGTATGACTGTAGTTAATCTCATACAATCAGATCAGAGACATATCTGAAGTATTTTCAAATGGCACAGCACAAGCACAGGGACATGAGATTCCCAAAAAGCCAGACATCCAAGGAATTAGAACATAAAGACAATGACTGGAATCAGCTATTATGGAGGAAAACTATTGTGGAGAAGTAAATTACATGTAAAGGGCAAGTGGTAAAGAAATGTCACTAAAGTAAAATCTGAATTCCAGTAATAAATCTGAAACTAGAGTGATTATTAGTAATCAGAAAATCAGAAAAATCAGAAAGAACAGGTGTATATGAACAAGTGGAAAAATAGATTGGTGGCTTTATGATTTTTTGTAAGTTAAATGATGTAGAAAACATTATTAGGGAGAATAGCATCAGATAGCCAACCTGCATCATACATCCACAGCAAGAGTAAGAGTTGTATAAAACATTTGCACACAGTAAGACAATATGATGGGAAAAAAAAGTCAAGGAAAATTAGTCATGATTCTATAATACAAAGGACTAAGTTTTATTGCAAGAACTGGTCTTGAAATTGAAACCTAGATTACATCGCTACCTGAACTTTAAAGACGGTTGTTCAGGTTCTTAGGACAGGGACTGTCATTACAACACACATGGGCACGATAACGATGCTTTTTTTCTTTTACTGACTACAGAAGACTAAATAAATTAAATGCCAACTCTGAGTCCTGCAAGAAAACAAAAATGGGGGATGTAATGGTCCAAGTGGTGGTGTTCAAAACCGGGGTCCAAATGCTGCTGCATTTATTTACTGGTAAGTTAATAATGGAAAAGTGCAGCAGTCCATTTATATATTCTTGGATTTTCAAAACCACAAAACCGGACTACCCATTTAATTGCACTGTTTTAATTAAAAAGAGCATATAAACACATATGTCTGTGCAAATCCCTTTAAAAACACCCACAGATTTAATTGCTTATCTTATATCACATTATTGCCAGGTTTTGCTAAGTTGGTATAAAAGGATCTAGCAGCATTTACAGAGAGATTATAGTGATTCAGTTAATGCAGCCCTGCCAGTGTTTGCTTAAATACCTGTATGTGCATTTATCAATACATGTGTCTATATATCAATGTGTAGTGACCTTACTGTATGAGACACTTCATTGTGTTATGATTTTACTATGAAATACTCCCTGTAGTAATTTTTCAGTGTTTAGAAATTTATTGTTTGATAAAAACAGCCAAAAAAGAGACAAAGATTTTTGTCAAAAGTTCATTGTGGTCTTCTATTAGCTATGAAATATTTTGATCTTCAACCATTTCATCACATTCCTAAATTAGAAAAAGAAATACTAAAATATTCCTTAGCATTTGCCTTATTTTGTTTCTTTCAAGCAGAACTTAACTCCAAGTTAAGCAAAGATAGCTCACATTTGAAAGAATTACTATTCCAAATGTTTCAGATAGGAACATGACCACCTTTCAGTCTTGTGATTCAGAACCTTTGATTTTATCCCAATCTCATTGTTTCAATTATATTGAATCATCATAATGTCCTTAATGCAGATATTCTCCAAGTGTCTTGATCCTCCACCCCTTCTCATCTGGAAAATGACTAGCAATTATAAAAGCCATGGGCTTAGTTTTAGTCTCTTACCTAGATCAATGAAGACCTGAATTATGGAAAATTTCAAACCTTGGTGCTCCAAAAATTAACTTTTCTTCAAGTGCCGACATCAAAATTACAGAAGCTGAAGCATCCATGAGAATTAGTTACTTTTGAAATGGCAGCCTTCCTCTTGTGTCTGAAAAGCTGTGAGTATTTCTACTGATAATCACAGACATTAGCCAAGCAGCACATATGCCAGCAATAACAGTTCAGTATTAATGAAGTGTCTTTTTTTCTGCTGGTAATGAAATTCATTCTTGGCATTAGAACTCTGCCTTACATTGTGAAAGTAAATAGAAAATGAACAGAAATGGCATTTATTCATTAAAATTGCAAAATAGCAATTAAATCTCCTCCTCCTCTCTTTCTGAATAATCTGTTCCAAAGTATCTAAATAATAGGTGGTGGGAAACAGTTGTGGGTAAGGCTGATCAGATGATAAACAATTCCATTTTGTGTCAGCCTCTGAGTTTTTGAAACTTGTTTATATTTGAGCATGTTCATTTTCAAAAACCAAACCCTTTCAAACAAATCCATAGTGAAGAATAATCTGGAGAAGGCAGGAAGTCACACCATGGACAGGTGAAGCCTCTGCATCTTGGCAGCCAAACTGGGGCCCCATGGCATTCGACACAAGTTTAAATGGTAATTATGTCAGAGGGGAGGGGGTTTTTAATCTCAGTCATTACAAATGAAGACAGATACTGAGCTAGTGATCTACCTACCTAGACAATGGATCTCTGTTCCAAATCCAAACTTTTCCTCAATAGACATTTTAAGGAAACTGGGAGGTCTCTAGGAAGCATTTCAACCACTCAGAAGTCAGCATGCATCCTGAGCAACTGCGGGCTGATATAGTAGAATAGTTTGCTAACATCCACCTAATATTTAATGTTACTGTAACACTTCAGTTAGAAGTGCTTGTCAATGGGAGTTAAGTATCATCATCCTCATAACACAATACATAACGCAAGTGCAAAAAATGTAAAGGCATTTTACTTTTATGCTCAGCTCCTATAAAGCTCTGCCTGGGCACAGAGTCGCTGGAGTGAATGTTTCTGTTCTTTTTGACATGGTATTTTCTACACTTCCTCTCACTTTTTTCATAGTGACATGGATCTGGCACAGCCACTTCGGTCTGCACTTTAAACCTTCCCTGTACTAAGAAATGTCTTTTTTATTGCCTGATAGATGGTCAGATGGTAAAAGGGGAATACAGGACAACAACAACAAATTGGTTCCCATAAGTAACTGCTGGTATCCTGCAGTGATTCTGTCTGAGCTGGAAGAATTAAAAAGCCCAAGGTGATATTCCTCTATCTCTTCCCCCACCATCACTTGCTATTATTCCATATGTTCCATTCCTGTCAGAAAAGGTAAATGTCAGCCTAAAATAATTAAGAATTTATCTCCTTTCTGGGAAAGACAAACACACCTGAAGAAGACGAGGTGCTCATAATGTGGCAAGGAGCATTTATCTCATTACTCATGTATCAATCATACAACAAGTTAAAGCAAAGGCATGAACAGATTGCAGGTGAGGGGTTAAGCGGGGTACTGACAGAATTACCTATTAATACAAAGCCAGCCTCCGGCACAGGTGCATGGGCAACAACATTAAAAAAAACCAAACAAACAGCAGATCTGAATGATATTACTGTTACCCAGTAAATCATTATAAGCTACACTAGTCATAACATCCTGAAGCCTTTCTGCCATGTGATATTTTGCCTGAATACTAACTCTGAGATTGGTTTAATAGCTTATTTCTAACACTAATTTAATTAAAATATTCTAGGAGCTCTACTGCAGTAATGTAGTGTGGATTTATAGCTACACTCTGCCTGAGGTCTCAGCGAAATTGCATCAGAGTTAGCATGTGTGTGGCAATCTAAATCTACAAATTTAAATGCTGGATAAGAAATGCAGAAGCTACTTGCCTCACCAATTTTCATCACATCAATCAAAATATTGCGTGATAGCATCAGCCTTTTGAAATGGGAGATCTGAAAACTTCAATTTTGTTTTTTAAACAAGCAAATTGTTAAGAGCCACTGCTCCTCCATCCAAAGATAATACTTTGATTTTGCTTTCTTCCTTTTGTTTCTCTCTTTTTCTAGTTAAATAAATTATACTGAGAAATTCCCAATCAGAGATGGACCAATTTCCGCTGCCTCTAATGTTCATTTTCTCAGTGTCAAAGCATACAGAAAAGCACTGCAGATATGTATTGAAGGTATATGAAGTCAGGGAATTAGCAGTTTCAATGAAGAGCACTGCAACATCAGAGAAAGCCATTATAATGCTTAAATGGGAGCCAGGGAACTGTTTGTCTAAAGACACAGATGCATGCTGAACATAAAATTCAGAAGACAGGCCTATGAGCAGCTACCTGAAAACCCAGACGTTGTGTCATGTTTATTAGTGGGTGTTAAGTGATGGTAAGGCAAGGAAAAGCTCTCTTTGCTTTTCTTGGCACCCATAAAGGCTCAAGAGCAGCACTCATCTGTATTAGTGGCCAATACAAAACCTACTGAATTACCCAGAGGCTTTGGATCAGGCCCTGGTATTAAAAGTGCTTTATATTTTTGAAATCACTAGTTAATAAATAAGGGGCCAGCAGATGCTACCAGAAAACAAAGCAGTATAGTTCCTGGGATTTATTGACCAATAAAACTTGTTATTGTGAACTGCAAATGGTTTCCTCTGTGCAGCTCTTTACATCAGTTTTTAACAGCTCCTATAGAGAAGAAATCCTTTTTCATTACATTATTAGTATACCTGGGCCCAGATAAATGGACAGAGAAATGTGGTACAATCAGGGAACATTTAAAACAATAAGCCCCAGAGAGCAAAAGAAAGAGTGCACGAGGAAGTGCAAACAAAGAAAAGACAGTCGATGGTCTGATCAGAATAGAAAATTTGGCACTTGTTACAGAAACAAACCTCAAATGCTTTTTCAGCCTTATATTTGGCTGCTAGTGAATAAGATAAACAGGCTGGTGGGAGGTGAGCTGAGGGAATACAATGTGAATCAAAGCAGGCGGTGTTATTGCTTTGCAAGGCATAGTTAGACTTCACGTAGAGTAGTATATCTAGCATTTGTCGTTCGTTCTTAGATAAGATATAATTTCTCTTGAAGGAATGTAGAACTGAGTAACTTAAACGATGCCAAACTTCAAAGATTTAAAATGTGTAGTGGCATTGAGAAAAGTTATGCATAGCCAGCCTGATAAAAGTAAAGATGATAAATTTCTCTTCAAATTGCAAGAGATTTAGGAATTAGAATTACAGCTCTCAGTCATTTTTCCTACTTTGCTTTTCTCATTCCTCTTATTATCACATTAAATAATGCCAGTCTGGGCAAATGGCACAGTGGCAAAAGTTCTGGAGGGGTGATCTTGTGTAGTAAAATTGTATACAAACCAAGCATGCATTCATGGGCACTTTTGATGTGTAAAATATTCTTACCCAAAATTGGGATTAAAAGGCAAAATTAGGTTCCCAAAATTCTGAAAAAAAAAGCCTAATGAGGAAAACAGAAACATTGTTTCAATTATTTCAAGAATGTATTGGGTTGTTTTTTATATATTTCACCTATGTTATTTATATTTCATAACAAAACAAAGTGCATTTTTTAATTAGAAAAATCAGCAGCTTGAAACCATTTTTTTCAGTATTTCACCTGAAGCAAGAAGTTCACGAATGCTGTTTATTCCTAAGTGTTAACATTTTCCAAGGGAGAAAAAAATTCTCAGAAGGTCTATTTCAGAGCCACCCCTATGCAGCCTGACACAGCTTGATCCAAAGGCCCCTGAAGTTAATGAAATGACTTCTGTTGTTTTCAGTAGGTTTTGGGTCAAGCCATTTAATGACCAGAAAGGGACTGAAAGTCCTGATGTACCCCACACTGAAAACTGACTACTAGCAAAAAAGGAGTAGAGATGCTCCATAACTCAGAACATCACTGAGTTAGCACAGTGAAAAAGCAGGCTTACAAAATTAAAGCATGGATGATAGAAGTTCAGCAATTGCTTCTGAGCTACATGTTCCAATCTAACAAACCCCATATAAGAAGAGAATCATTGCAATGCTGCTGATGTGCAGGGGCAGAAGTTCACAGCCACTAGGCAGGATATTACTGTGCTGCTAAATGGTACCCGAGCATAAAAAGGCGGGAGGGAGAGGGGGAGAGAGGGCCTAAAGGATGAGGGTTATGATTAGAATATATGTGAACGAGAAGACCTAGAAATCTTGACTAATTAAGCACTTAGCATCTCTTGAGTGCCACTTCTAAATTATGGGCTGGAATTGTTTTGAGCTAGTAAGTTATTAACCCATTCTTGCTGTGACCACCCCTTCTGCAAGACATTCCTTTTCTACAGACTGTCACGACGTGCCATCTAGGCAGCAATAACAGTATTTTCCTTGGCAAAAAGCACAAAGTAATTTACAAAGTGGGGAAAGAAAACTGCTCTCCTCCCTTTCTGAAGCAGCAGTCAAAGCTGCCCCTCTGAAGGCTGCAGAACATCATCGAACAACAGGCCCTCTGTCCCTGGTGGGTCTACCTTTGTGCAAAGGTGCAAAGTCCATTTTGCCAAGAAGACATTTTGTCTCTTCATACCTTAAAACGTGGGGAATGCTTAAAGTAAGTAGCAGCTAAACATCTGGTTTCACGTCCCTGCATGTCCTGAGACAAAAATCACACTGAATAAGCTCAGCAAATACACAGTTCCTTGTCAGTTAGCCTAGAACTATGGCTGTGTGAAAATTCACTAGTAAAAATTCAGTATCTGGTGAAAACGGCCTGGTTTCTAATTTTGTCACAAGTCTGACACTTAGGCCAGACCTGTCAGTGAAGCTTAGATCAATTTTCATCTTTGCATGGAAACTAAATAAAATCAGGAAAAATTATTGTGGTGATTTTCAGGTCTTCGTGTTTTGAAATTCCATGCATTAGATTGTCAGCTTGTAGAAAACTGTAGCTTCAGTGAGCTTGGTGAAATGATACTAATTCACACCAGGTGAAAATCAGGCCTGCACTGTATAGGCCTACATGAGCAAATACAAAAGGGTTTTATAATCCAGGGTTTGCAAAACAAACAAAAGACCTCCTGCCCTGCACAAAGAACTTTGGATTTGAATTATCACATGCAAAGTAAATATAGTTGGCTGCACAGCAACTGAAGCCTGTATTTTGTCTTGCCAAACTCAGAAGGCTTAAAGACCTGTGAAAGGAATCACTCCTAATAATTCTTAGAATAGGTCCAACTTATTTAGAATAAAACTAGCACTGGGAGAAAGGCAAGCAAAAATGGGCTGTGGCTCATTCATTACTCAAATTCATAGAATTATTAAAGCATAAAAAGGAAAAAAGACACTCAGCCATCGGCAGACCAGTGGGGAATTGTTATCATCCTACTAGAGGCCAATACCTCAAGAATAACAGGATTTAGGGAATAATGAGGGCTTTTTAAAATTGAAAATTGCATGTCTGGTAAGCAGACGGTTTTCAAGACATTGAATAAAAGGCAAGTGGAGGATGTTACCAGACTGTACAATCTACGCTACAATGCACAGACTGAACAAAGCAAAACCTAATAGAACAAAAGATATATAATAAATAGCCAAATTACCATATGTGAGAGCCAGTTACATCTAGCTGGTGCCTATACACAGGGTCAGAAAAAGGCATAAAGATGTTTCACCTTTTTTGTTCCTTGCATCTTCCAAATCCAATTGGTTTCAGAATGCTTTACTGATGATTTTGTTCTATGTGCCATTTTCCAAAGAGAGAGAGAAAGATCTTTTCAGAAAACAAGAGGCCAGCTATATCATCCTCAGCGGGAACTTTTAATGCCCAGTTTCTCCCCACATGCTCAGTAAGAGGAGACCTCCTGCCTCTGTCAGACTATCCCTCTGGCTGCTACTGCTCCACGTTATCCCTGGCACAAACTTCACTTCTCATGGTCTAGTATGACACAAATTGAGAATTTCAGAATGGAAAGCAACTCTGCTGATTTTTAAGTTTCCATGTTAACAACATTCATGCACAAAAACATGTTTTGTTAGACCCTGGGTCACAGACCGCATGAGATCATTTTCATGCATGTGCTTGCATGGGAAAATGCTTGCATTATGAAAATCAAAGTCCCAGGTAGCAGATTCTCAAAGGCCTGTGCAACAAGTGAAATGCATAAAAAATACATGTACTAGGTATATTGGAGTTACATGGCAAATACATAGGTCTTTTGAAAACCTGGTTTCATGCCTCAAAATTCAATCTCTTTTAATCTACCTTTAAAAAATGGTTGAATTCCTAAAATTAGACTTAGAAGCCTGTGAATTCTGGCTGGAGAGGCAGCAGTATTCTACCAGCAATTGAGTCAATTCTCATTACAAGTCATGACTGTTTGCATAAACAGAAATGACAGTTTATAGGTAAACCCTACCCAGTGTGGAGTCCATTCATTTTAAATGTTATGCTCAAAAGGCCACAGCAGCATAATAATGTGAAGGCAGGCATGAAGCCTCCAATAAAACTGCACCCACTGGGTCAGTGCCATTGCATAGCATGCTCTGGGTATTTACAGAATGATTATACACTGGGTGGTCAATCAAAGCTCAGTCGGTCTGTCATAAATATTAGACCAAAAGACCACAGGTGTGGGTTTTACAGAACTGTTTCTTGTCTCCACTCTCATAGAATATAATACCTATATGCCTTTATAAAGAATTTGCTCTCATTCGTTCAAGCCTTTCTTGAAGTGACTCTTCTGCACACTGCATCTCATATGTTAGTTTATTAAGGATACTCCCCTGATGCTCATACCTCCTGGCAGAACTCCACTGTCATTTTTTTCATCTCTCATGTGGTCATGCAGACAATGAACTAGGAAGTCTGTTGCTTACATTTTTCCACTTACACTATCTTATCAGCTGATGGCAGATGGTTTGGGGGAATCTTAGGGAAGAAAAGAGCCACTGCTAATGTCACCACCATATCTTGAACTTTAGTCTTTCCCAATGCATGTTATTTGTTACCACAACACGGATACCAGAGCAACAGAGCAGCCTGTCTGAACAGTGAGAGCAGCTTTTCTCATCGAGAGACAAACCACAAATAACTCTGTTCTGTATATCAGACAGGGAAAAAAACCCACAAACCACCCAACAACCCAGAAACACTCCATTAGGGTAGTTCTGCAAACATCAGGTGTTAAATGCTTTGTGGTACACAAAACACAATGATATTTTCAATATAAAACAATGGTTTTACAGAAAAGGGTCAAAAAACCAAGAAGGAAGAAGAGCAGGAAAGTTGTGGGATAAGGAAATACGGGGAGCAGAGCACGCAGAGGATCTCCACAGGACAGGCAGCATTCCTAGGGGTAAAACAACACTAAGAGGCATAACTATAACACAGCATGGCTGCAAAGATGGCCAGGACAGTAAGCAAGCATCAGCCTGTGCTGGGCCACCTGCTGGTTTGCCTCCACAGCAGAACAGTGCACTGAGTCTATCTTGAGCCTTGGAAACCACTCAGTTGTGTTAGTGCAGAGCTCTCCCAGATTGATTAAGCATTAAGCATCACATATATTGAACACCACAGGTCTGGTATCAGATGGATGCTGCTGTAGTCTTCCAGGGCATCAGCGGTACCACCTACATGATGAAGCCCACTGCCATATAGGCATACCAGTTCAGCTTTAGGTAGGGGATTATGGCCATGCAGCTTTGCAGTTTATGGACAAGTCTAGGTTTTTAATTTGTGGGTACCTTTTTTTTTTGTTTGTTGACACACAGCAACGTCTTAAGCAAAACACATTGATGGCAAGGAAATGCCTCAAACAATATATCTCATCTACGCTACAAAAACTTCTGAACTTAATTACAATACTTTTGTGTTCTCCTGTGATTTAAATTCCTTCTTAGTCATTTAAGACTGGTGCTGAAGGCTTCACAAACCTAGGGTTTTTGTATAAATCTTAGGCATATTTAGACCACATCTCTAAAGCAAGCAAAGTCATACTTAAATGTGTAGGAGTACAACTGAATTGCACCGGTCTCCCAGCAGAGAACTTGAAAAAGACACAAGCAACATTACCATTAAGCTATAGAACTCTGCTATGTATTCAGTCCAATTTTATAAACTCAGACTGTTCCTCTCAGAATTTAGCTCACACAAAATCAACACTATTCACAATAACACCTCACAGTTTCACATGTGCAGAAGACATGCTACTTTTGGCATTACTCTACATTATGTAGGGCTTTCAATTCTTTCCTATGCATCTTGGGGGAATTTGTCCTGACTGGAGTTAAATGAACTGCATTAGCCTCTGTCCTAAGCAAAAAGTGGTTGTGTAGGAAAATAATGACTTTTGGTTTGTAAATTCTCTTGGCCCAGACACTTCCAAAAACCTATAGTTTGTGTTTTAGGCAGGACTGGATTTAGCAAAGTTTGGACTCACTGAACAGCCTGCCCAAAAAACATGCCCAGGCAATCCAAACCATTATCTAAGTGTCACTGGAGGGCTGCAGGTATTCTTTGCAGTATTGTGGCAGGACACCAGCACCAATCCTATACACTCATTTTCCTATTTGAGGACTGCAGCTGAGTTTTCCCTGTGACATTCAAGAAGCAATTCATAGCCTGTGTGGTTTTGTACTGGAACAAAAGACTATTTTCGTATACAATTAGCCAATTGTCAAATTTTAGCTAGAGGCTCAGAGAAGGTTTTTTACATGACCAGGAGGAGATTATTATTGCAGTCAATTTTTGCATGAAATTGTGCAACAATTGCAATGATCAATATTAAATGTGAATAAAAATAGAGCTCTTTTATACTAAAATCCAAATATACAAATTAGCACTAAAGGAGACTCTTCTGCCTCCTGAAGGATTTTAAAAATACTAGTCACTTCTGCTAAGGGTTTTAGAACTGGAAGTAAATATTTATTGTAGAATACTAATAATCTGTTTACACATAGGAAATGATTCAAAGAACTGTGAGACCCTTCTCTTTCTCTCTAGAAAAGAAGGCATTTTCTGTCCATAAATAAAGATACAAAAGGTATTGCCAAAAATTGCATGTGCATTGCTACGACTTAAGATTAGACATATTACTGTTAAAAATGGGACAAATCTTGCATTTCTTACCAAAGAAAAAAATCTCACAGAAGTGCATGCATGCCCATTTACCAGATCTTAAGTATTATCCAGAACACAAGACGCACTGGAAACAGTACTGGAGACAGCATAAGCTTACAGTACTCACTGACAATCAGCTGGGCAGGACACTCTGACATCTGCATGAGACTGCTACAGCCAGAGATGATACGAGATTAATTCGGAGTGTTTAGGATATTCTCAATTCAGAAAATTCACTGTCAGTCAAAACCACAAAGGGTCAACTATTTCATTCCAAAGCAGGAAAGAATGAATGGCATTCTGAAGTTCTTGCTTCTGTGACAGGATCAATATATGCTCTTCTCTTCCTTCTCCTGCTTTTCCATTAGTTCAGGAGGTAGTGAGGAAGATAAAACCAGGCTGGAGCAAAAATGATTTTAATTTTTCTGGTGCAGCCAAGACAACATGGTACAAAGCCCTACTTAAGCTGTCCAAGACAGTGTGTAGGTTGCTACCATTGTTATTAGATCTTTCGCCTCAGCAGCAAGGAAAGGTTCTTTATCCAGCCACCACCTGACTTCACCTGACAGCACAAATTACAGATTTTTGGTAGAAGTTGAAAGGTCCTATCACGGCCATTCTCCTAGGGAATCCGCCCTAAGAAGTTCCCAGATCTCTAGTTTTTACTATAAACTTGTGTGCATTGTCTTTTATATCACAATGAAATAAAGCACATATGCAAAAACTGCTTTCTCCTTTTTCATGATATATATTTGTCGCCTCTTTCAGCTAGCCCACAAAATTGAAAGAATAGTCCCAAAATTAAAAGAATAGTCCATCTTGTCCTATTCAGCAGCTATTGATATATTTGAAAAGGAAAAATTTTACCAGAAAATGCTACCCTCTTACCTCGCTGCCACTGATGATGAAACCTAGAGCTCAGAAAAGGGTTTTGTCAATGTATTTATGAACATATGGATAAGCAGAGGATCTCTCTAATGCTTTACAATGCATTCACTTAATGGAGTTATTCTTATAACTTATACACAAGAGCAAGGTAAGAATCAGATCCTAAACATCGAATAAATACGTTTAAAAATAGGACTCAGTCGTGGCTGGAGACAAGGCTCATAACTGAAGTTCTGCCAGTTAGTGTTTGCTGTAGTTTGATGATGATGAATTACAGGTTGAGGGAGGTGATTATTCCCCTTTATTCGGAACTAGTGAGGCTGCAACTGGAGTGCTATGTCCCATGCTGGACTCCCTAGTAAAAGACAGGCACAGACATACAGGAGCAAGTCCAGAGAAGGTCCACAAAGATGATTAAAGGCCTGAAGCATATGACACACAAGGAGAGGCTGGGAGGGCTGGGATTGCTTAGCCTAGAGAAGAGACAGTTCAGGGGAACCTTATCAATGTGTATCGATACCTGATGGGAGGGAGTAAGGAAGATGGAAACAGACTCTTCCCAGCAGTGCCCAGTGACAGGACAAGAGGCAATGGGCACAAGCTGAAACATGGGAAATGCCATTTAGACATAAGAAAAAACTTTCCTGTGAGGATGGTCAAACACTGAAACACATTTGCCAAAGACAGGTTGCCCAGAGGGGTTGTAGTGTCTTGGAGCCGTTCATAATCTCTCTGGACATGACCTGAGCAACCTGCTTTGAGCAGAGTTGGGCCAATCATCTCCAGAGCTCCCTTCCAACTTTATTCTGTGATTTTGTGATTATGAGAAAAAGACGACTCTTTCCTACACTGTCAGGAAACCCAAGATAATAATTGTAGTCCACATGCTCGTAATATTTAGGGTTTTTTTCATAATCTCAGATCAGAATAAAAACAAAGTTATGAAATATTTCTTTTGATCATCAAAATAAAAAAATATGCTGCATTGTACTCTTACAGAAGACTAAATATTTTAATACATTCTCACTGAAAACTTCAATGAAAGTAGCATGGCCATGCAACATATCTATTTATTATCTTCCTACATAAACCTTTCAGTTGGAAATTTTTCAGCCTGTTCGTAAAAGCCTGGTTCAGGCCACTCATTTTCAAACCCTAGACTCATGGCATGTCACTGATATTACTGTATATTTTTGCCTATAAAAGCCTTATAATGAATGACACATCACTAATATATAAAATATGTACAATATACACAAAAGGCCCCATCTAGAGCATAGGAAGATTGCTATAAACAACAATGCATTAAAGTTTTAAAGCATCTCCACAGTTTGCAAGTAGTTCTGTTTGTTTTCTCTTTTTGCCATTGCTTTGGTGTTTTGTGGTTTGTTTTGTTTTTTTTTTTAATCTTGGAGATACATCCACTCTCAAAAAAGAAAATAAGAGGAGAAATTGCTAGCAGAAGCAAAATAAAAGGGGTAGCAGAGCACATAGCATAGATCTCCTAGGTAAGTATGCTTTCTTAACTAAACCTTTTTTCTCCGCAGCTTCCAGTACCAAGGGAAAGAACCCTAGGCCAGTTTTGCAACATCATTTCTGAGTATTGTGTGACTGCAGCATTATGACAGAATGGTGCAAGCTGCCAAATTAGGCACCACGATAATTATCTGAACCAAAGACTCTGAAGAATAGCTTCTGGGTAATGGAATTTGATAATACATGCTGTTTCTTTCATGTCATGTCATACAGCATTACCCTAGAACTGTTGGAACAGTAGTAACAACTCCATGAAGTCTTCCTTCCATGTGCAGATCAGCCATGTCAGTATGCAGAGCAATGCCCATTCAGTGCATACTTTCTTTTCTGTTACAGAATTTCTTGCTTCAAATAGCCTGCAGTAAAGCTTGGTTTTATTTCTCTTTCTCAATTATCATAGACCACTGCTTGCTATAATCCCTTTATACATTCCTTTAATTAGGTTGTAAAATGTTACCAGTTCCTTTCCGGAATGTATATTTATCCAATTAAGAAATACATAACTACTAGTATTTATCATTAATTATTATTTCACAGGTACAAGGTAGGCATTTGCATTTTATTACATGCCATCAATAAGTCAAGAAAATGCAGAGTCAAGTTCATCTCCCTGCAATTACAAAAGTTGCACCTAGCCTTAAAATTTGACTCGTGCTAGGCACCCACAATTAAATAACTGTATGTTAAATGTTATGAAGTGAGTGCACGACAAATTCTTCAGCACGTGTTTAGATTGCCAGACTGTTACGAGAAAATATCAAGTGCATCATACATAATGTTATTGTGACACTGGTGACCATGTACAGCAGTGCTCATTTCCCACTTCAATCTGTATCTGAAGTGCAATCTCCAATTTCTAAGATCATAGGTAGGCTAAAGCTAGATATACACTTTTTCCATTGAACAATGTCAGCTAGGAGTATTTTTGTAGTAGCAAAAGCCCTTGGGTAGACACATTCACACTGAGAAAAAACATAGCTTACTTCATGCAGGGAAGTGGCATAAGCAATTCTGACAAAAGCACTCTTCTACTGTTTTAAGTTCTACCCAGACCAAGAGGATTTTTGTGTAGAGCAGCCTGTCTTTTTGGTGAATATCTGAATGACTGGGCTTCAGTGAATTCCATCTGCTGGTTTAATCATCGGTTTTCCCAGTAAAGACCAGGTACTGACAGAGGACATGATAAGAACACCGATTTATTGCTCCCCTCTACAGCTCTACGAATATATATAGCAGCAAACCTTTGCTATAAGGACCAGCTAAAAGGACTGAATAAACCCAGTGTTACTAAGTTAAGGCCTTGTCTACACAAAACGGTTCAATTTAATTATATAATAAATTATATTGATAAAAATGTTCCTTTTTTGCAGTAATATACTATCAAACATTTAACATGCTCAGTTGGTCTGAGACACCTTCACAGTAGTAAAACTAAAAACATACTAAATGAAAAATTATATGATCACATTATATAAGTGGACTACACTAAATTAAGGTCTTGCAGTGAAAGTTTACCAGTTAAACAGGGAAGAGATATTCTCCTGCAGAAGATAGTGCAAATAGACAAAAATTAATTTTTGATATCCATGAGGGAGAGACAGGTAGGAGACCAGGTACTACAACACACAGAAACTAACCTAGTTTTTACTTCCTGAAAAACAGAGCACCACACTTAAAGCATTCTCCTGTTTGGAAGACAGGCAAGCCCACAAAAGCACTCGAAGATTTGCATCTTGGTCCTTGGAAAGCAAAGAAACCATCCCGCAGTATGATTTTTAGGCTCAGATACTAGACAGTGATAGACAGGGCTGTCTTAAAATCAGCTGCTTAACAGAGACAGACAAGAAGAGAAAAAGGATTGGCAGGGTCGACTATAGCTGCTGTAGGTTGCAAGATAGTATAGTAAAAGATGGAATATGTAACATAACTCTGTTCCTTCAATGTAATTTAGCAAAACAGGCGATGCAGCTTGCTTGAGAACTCAGTCAAGTGCCAGACGATAATAATAAATTTGTAACATAGTAATTCAAAATCTTTTTTTGCCTTCTCAAATTGTTAATTAAAAGTACTTCATTTTAAGAACATGGTTTATCAACCTCTTTCAGAAAAAATACAGTCAAAACCACAGAGCAAACAGACTGTCATGAAACATGAGGGTGTATATGCCAGTCTGGACGCAGTCCTATTGTTAAGTCAAAGAATCACAACATTTCCCTCTAAGACTCACAATTTGGGATGCATGGATTCAGGGGAAACAGAAACGGGACCAAACACTGACCCTTCCTCCCTAATTATGACATTTGCTTCTCATAAATCAAAATTAAATGAATAGAAATAATGTTTGATATTATGGCTATTTACCACAAACATTAATCACAGACAACAGGGGCTCTAAAGAGAAGGAATTCAGTTGACGTAAGTGTCCTGATTTATCCTGTATAGGAGTCTATACTTATAAGATTTTTGCTCTTAGAGTGGTATTAACAGTGGTCTTGCAAAATAAAGCAACACACAAGTAAGACAGTATTTGATAATATGCTCCTAGAGAATATAACATGATAAAATTCTTGGATAGCTCCTCAGCTGGCAGAACCTCATTGGAGTCCTGCCATTTACACCAACTGAGGATATGGCTTGATTACCAAATTTGTACCCTAGGCAATGAAAATTGTGTTTTGCAATGGGTCAACTACACTTCACATGCAAGCAGAGATCCATAATCATTAATGAATAGCAGTTAATTCTGCCTGTACACACTGGCAGAAATGATTAGTGGCTAAAATAATGAATGGTGCTCTACACCAGTACTCAGACAAGTGTGGTGTAACCAACGCATCTTTTTAGTCGACATCAGGGAACTTCTGACTTCAATGGCAGTTTAGCAATGTTCATATTAATAACAACTCCCTGAGTCACCACAGAATCCCTTAGCACTAGTGAACGATAATCATAGAATATTCAGTATCATGATATTTTCAAATAAATTATTGGACACTTAATTTCTATTATTTACCCAATGTTAATAACATCTCCATGACTTGGCACTAGATCTCATATTTAACAACAGGGATTCAATAGAAGAATTGTATCCGATCTGGACTCCAAACTTGACACATTAAATGAACATAGTTCTAAGAAAATATGTCCCAATGACAATGCAATAAACATACCAAAAAACTTTGCGAAGGGAAATGAATCTTAAAAGGCTACTAAACTAACAGAAGTGAATGGAAGGATTTGATTAACGATGGGAAATAGTGCAAATATTCAACAAATGCCCCAACTAAAAAAAAGTAACATATTGTCTTGAACCCTTGGAAAATGTGGTTTAGCAGCTAATGATGATAAATGCAGAATAGAAGGCAAAAAGGAGACATTTCCTGTGCTGGCTTATGAGAACAGTGACATCAGTACTTGTAATTTACATCTAAAAGGCGTTTTCCAGCCATTTTCAACTTAAGCCAGAGTTTCTCCTTACCTGCAACTTAGGTCAAGTTTTAGCCTCTTCACAGAAATTCTAGTTCTCTACTTTGGGTTCATTTCATATTAGAAGAAAACAAAAACCACGCCACTCTTTCTTAGGCCATATTTGGGGAAAACAAATATTGCCATAACTACTCCTCCATACACCTTCTCCCTCGCCTCTGATTAATCTTGAAAACAAAATACATGTCTCAGGAAAGCAAAGCGGATTGATCCCTTCCTCTTTCCTCCCTGAACAGTAAGGAAGTTACTCTCTCCTGAGAGACAGCACCAGGCTTTAAGTGCTGTGTTTCAGGTTCGGACTCCTACCTTGAATCCCACAATGGGAGATAAGCAGAGTTTAGGCACCTGCGTTCATAAGAATCAGGACTATCAACTGCCATCTGAATCTAGAGGATATCTAAAACACAGTAGATAGCTCTCTGGCCCAAAACCTTTGAGCTGCAACATGTACAGACCAAAATGTCCTGATAGGGGAAAGAGAGTGCCTAACTCAGCCTAAGCAACTTTGTGAATTACACATTAATTTCTGCCTGTGTTTTTGGAAACCCCAATTAATTAAGCATAGTATATGTACGCTCAACATGCAGAGACTGTGCTTCCTGAAGAAGAGAGCCACCAAGCAGCCAGAACTGAAAAAACACAAGGACTCATTAAAAGCATTACTATACTGTTTATTAGCCAAAGTACTGAAAAATGATGGTATAATGAATAAAGCACTCTGAAAAACAGAATAATAAATTGAAATACTCCATACTACTGACTAGCTTAATATCCTTTGACCTTCCAGCTGCACAGTGGTCCAGTTTCAAAAAGAATATTTTAGATTCTGTACGTTAGCGTCTCCTAGGTATCTGTTCCTTCCTTTATTCTTTCACTCCCTCCTTCCCCTATCTCCCTGTTGCAACCTTTCCCCAATGCTCATAAGTGCACAACTGTATCCCAGGACCTTAGAGCTAGATCTTCAGAGAGTAGGAGCAAGGGTTAGAAAGAGTGCACAAGAGAAGCAGGGTGAGAGTAACACCCTTCTCCTCAGCTGTTTCAGCTAATTTTAACAGCTTTCCCTTGTCTCAGTGTGCAGTATGTCTAAAACGCACTCCCAGGCATCAGAAGTTTATCTCCTCATACAGAATTTAATAATCTGAATTTATCCATGAATTCTACTCCTAAATTACAGGTGATCTAGCCTGTGCATCACAGTGAAGTCTCTTTTTGGTCAGACCATTGATGCCTAAGCCTTACTTTGCATAAGTTGTGGGTCTATCTTCCACCAGATTCATACAATCTTCAGGTGTTTTGGCATATGGTTGATAATGTTCCTAATGCCAACAACAACAAAAAAAAAGTAGCACGAAAGGCCTCTAAAGATTTGGACCTTGGACTGATCAGTGGTGAAGGGAGCCTATCAAAAACCATTAACTTCAGTAATGTGAATCTCAGTGCCACATTCCACTATCTACCTCACCAGCAATCAGTCATGTTGCAAAAAGAAATAGTGAAAGACTGTAAAGTGCTTGGGCACATCTCAAAAAACCTGTTAAGCGTATATGTTCTGTGGAGATACTTATTTCCTCTTTCTCCACTATTTTAAGAAGAAGAATATAGCTATTAAAATTTCTCTCTCTCCTGTATCTGAGGTAGAAAGTTACCAGTGGCTTTCTACCTTTCATTAAATTTTCAAAATTATTTTTTAACTATTATAGCTGTAGCTAGTGACAAAGTTTCCATGAAAAAATGATGGTGTAGATTGAGATGCTAGCACATCTCTGATGAGATTTATGATGGCAAACTTACTCTATAAGCAAAATATTGCAGGGTTTTCTATTCTCAAGTTTATTCCACAACCACTTCTGTGTATTTCACCATTCACACTGAATTTAATTCTATTCCAGTTTGAGCTAAGACTTTTCTTTAGGTTTTAATGGCCCATCCGTACTTACTATCAATGAAGTAAAAATCTTCAAGAAGAGTGAGCACAACAGTAAGAATTACATAGAGGAAAGAATGCTAAAACCTATCAAGAGTATTCCTGTATACAGTCATCCAAGAACTGAGGACCATGACCCTACTTGTCAAATAAGCAACAGCTTAGGTCTGTTTGTACTTAGATGAGAAATCTCTGTTATCTCTGATAACACGATCTGAGGTTCTGAAAAGCATAATGTTACTATTACACAAAATGCTGCTCTTCCTTTTAATTCATATCTAAATCAGTGTTACATGGGTCTTAACACAGGTATCAGAAGCAAAGTGGTTTAGTGAAGTGATCCTTTGGCTGAGAGCCAAAAACTTCTAAGTGCTATTCTTAGAAATACATTATATCAATGTGTGCTTTTAGGCAAATCACTAATCCAAACCACACCACCCTCCTTATTAGCAAAACTGGGAAATAAAGGCACTGCCATATTTTTGCAGAGTTCTTTGATATCCATGCCTTGAAAGATGCGTAAGAGCATTTGATATTAGTTATTACTATTGTTACTTAAGTCATAGGAAAACAGAGAACAGCCACTAGTTAATATTTAAAAGGCAGTATGAATTATGTTTATCTCCAGAGTGTGAGTTAAAGGGTGTCTTTGACCTCCTCTCATCACTCGTTATGGAAGAGAATATTTCAAATAAAATGTGTCAGGTAACAGTTGTGTCTTGGCCATTCACCAGTATAAACACTTGCATTTTGCTTACTTAAAATTCAGTGAATTGTGTATGTTACTCAGTACATGTTCCATATTATTGTGGGGTGTTATTGAAAAATGCCTACAATTGCTGTTCTTAATATCTGTTATTTACATTTGATAGTGGTGTATAGTCAAATTCTGGTCTCAGTACCCATGCAAACCCAGGAACATCATGCAAGCACAAGAAAATCAGTGGAGCTTCCCGGTTGTAATCAGTCACAACTTGTTCAATTGAAATTGAAGTCTACGATCTTCCCAGATGAAAAAAAGATATAAAAGGGGGAAGGGAGCACAGTCTTGAAGAGTGGCAAATAACATGTACTGAAGGCTAAGCTGTTACCATGAGGCCCTTTTGACCTGCCCCTAGTACAACACTGCAAAACTGAAACACTTCTAAAAACTTCAGCTGGGCCTTTATCACAAGCAGATACTGGGCTTAGCTATGGTCAGACAGAGCTTAAAGCAGAAATTCACCAAGGGACCATACAGTAGCCTTATGTTTATGACAATAGTTGTACATCTAGCATACATCTTCCTACGAGTTCACCACATAGGTGATGGATGCTAGTTATGGAGTTGCCACAGAGGCATGTTTTTTATTCTGACTTATTGTGACTGACTTACAGACATCTGTAGTTAAGTACTGGATCAGTCTTACTACAGTCTAAGAACCAGCCTTATTAAACTAGCATGCAACATGCTGACAGTTTAGCTTACGATGGCAACGACAATAGGCAGTACTTGTGTGGATATCATTATATAATAACTCTTCTTTAAAAAATAAGTATTGTCTGATCATCTTTGAAAACTATGTTTTTAGTAATAACATACTGCCTTTAAAAGGGAATGTTCAGAAATAAGCAGCATTTACCTATTTATTTTGCCTTTGCAGCACAGAGGATGCAATGGAAGCAATACAGACTGCAGGGAGATGTGTTTTATCACACGAGAAGCCATCAAGAAACTCTTTTAGAAGAAGAGACCATATGCAGACTACGACAGCATGATGTACGAGTCACATTGCTGAAATCAACTCTTGGATTCAAGAGTGCCATTTGAAGGGACAAACCATTATTTTCTTTAGCCATTCAAGCAAGGGAAACATACTAACTCAATTGCCAGCCCAGCTACCAGAAGGAAATTGTGTATTCCTTTTTGTATTCAAGACATTGCTCTATTGCCTTATTCATATGAAATTCAGCATCTCTTTTGAAAACAGCAAAACAATGACTTTGTCTCCATTTTAATTTGGAAGGAGTCCAAATTAAGCTATTATGGGAGATAAATGATATAATGAGAGCTGCATGCAATTTACTGTAAAAAATGAACACGCAAAATGACCTCTCAAATGTTTGCATTTTTCTTTTTTGAACTTACTGAAATTTTAATGTTCTAGGTAGTGAAGTCAAGTTTCATATTCAGCTTTCCTGGTAATGTTAACATGCACATGACAGGTTCCAACTAAGCAGAAAAATAGGACATTAGGATGCCAGCCTAGCATTCCATTATTATCAAGAATAAATTAACTCAACGTATGCAGAGGTTCTATATTAACTGTTGCCAGAATACACTCCTGTGTACAATACTGTCTCATAGGAATTTGTCTGACTGGCAAATATTAGATGTTCTGTCAGTGAAAAGAAACTCTGAAAGCCTTTATTATTCTAAGGCTATAATTGTGAACAAAAATATCCGGGAAGCTATGAAAGTGAAAGTGAAAACATGGGCTACTGGACCCTATACCGCAACCTTTTTGAGTAGTAAAGTCTGCCAGCTCATAGCAAAGGTCATCTCCAGTTTTGCAGCTTCAAGCTTTTAATCCTAGGCAAGCCAATCAGATTCATATTAAGTGATGAACATATTATGTTAATGAGCATAATTATGCTAATGAACATTCCTTCAAGGAATCTTCATTCTTGATTCATTAGTTAGATATTATCATCTGAAACCAATGGAAAATGTTTTGAGAAACTCAATTAACCCCTTTAGGGCAATCACAGACCTCAACAGATTATCTTTCAATACCTCTCCTATTTATTACCACACCTGCACCCGTCTGTGGTCATCATTTCACTTGGAGTTCCCTGCCTTTTTCAAATTCTTAATTTTCTTCTGACAGGGATTTCAACCCTGCCTGGAAAAAAAACCCAAAACACCACCACAAAACAAGCACCACCCACTGAAAAAAGCTATAATCATCTTTTATTTCTGAAGCCCTTTTTATTTCTTTGCAAGACATAATATCTTGATTCAGTGGCTGCTGGTGCTGGTTCTGCAGATTATATCAGCAGTATCATCTCCTGACCAAGAATAGGAAAACACTAAAACAGCAGAAAAGTTGTCAAGAGTCTGCCTGCACAGGACTGAAATAGTGTGACTAGCCAGGGACTAGCCTAGGACTGGCATTATTCTGGCTAGTATATATGCTGTATTCTGTAGTAAAAGGAGTACTTGCTACAGATGGTACTTACCATTTTTTTTTTATCATACAGCTCCTGTTTCACATTCCTGATCTGACACGATTGCATGCATTTCTGAGGATACGCCTACAGTCCAATGTGTTAAGGCACGCCCAGTATCATGCACATAACACAAGTTTTTAAAGGCCAGCAAGCTATTTGGCCAAATGCATTTGAGGCATTTAAATGTTATTCCATTTATGTGCTGCTATGAATAGCATCTACGTCTGTAAAATTTATATCGATGAATATAAAACATTATAATTCCAATAAATTCAAGGCCACATCATTTCAGCTCAGCAGCTGGCAATATAGGCTTTAAAAATATACACTTAAGATACACTTTTTCGAACGATGAAATACAGGAATATGTCTGTTGATGGTTATACATTCTCTACAATAAGCCTCTCTGTGCTATAAGGTTAGGCTAGTTTACATTCCATAAACAGCAGTGCCCCACCAGTGGGTTTTTAATATGCTTTATTAGCTTAATATGCCTGAACATTGCACTTGCATGTAGCAAGGCCAGGGGATTCTCAACCCTCCATCCAGCTGCAGTGAGACCAGAGCTTTGCAGCCCTGAAGCCCCGACTGTATGAGGAGTGCACACATGGCATCTGACTGGGCTAATGGGCCTGAGAAGTTACAGGTGGTTTAACTCTCCTCTCAGCATCGTATCATTACTTCACTCTATCAAAACTGAAAAATAAAACATGTGGAGCACTCTGCAGTGACCTGTGTAATCCCACAGAGGTCACAGCAGAGACTGGTTTATGATGATTGACAACTGCCCATGATTATGAAAATTGGTAGCCAGTATAGCATATATTACTCATGCCTGCAGAACAGGACAGAGAGAAATCATTTTCCCTTTTAGTATTCCTAAAGGTTTGCTGTTCTTAGGTCTATTCAAAGAAACTTAAGGCCCCAGGAAAACGATGCAGCATATATAAACAGGGCAAACATTATGTCAAGCTATTTTAAAAATGTCAGTCTGTTAGCTGATGTAAGGTTCTGACTTAATATGTAAGAGAAAACAAATGAGTCTGAAAATCTCTGTTTAGTAGTTTACAAAATGAGATCTGAGATTGCTTTAAACAAGGTCATAAAGACCTCTCAACCCTTCCTTTTATTTATTTTTTTTCAAATATATTGACTGGCTTGATGGTGCACCACAGACAAATATCTACATGCTTCACATAATGAAACGGTGTCATTACTTTATCTGGACAAACTCCCAGTGTAATTGCAACCAAAGTAAAACATCTATGAGACTGCAAAGAAGTGTCAAAACAAGAAATAGCTTAGCATAGACCCGAGATGTTTTCCATTTGCAGACCTTCATATAGGTGTCTTTTTTCATACTTTTAGCCGTATATTGGAAAGCATAATTTGATGATAGACGTGAAACTGTGTATTAGTTTTTATTTTGACAAATTCATTAAACATCACATAGCTTGAAAAATGAACCAGGAGGCACTAAGCCAGTCTGGGAAGATTGTACTTCATAAACTGAATTGCTCACATGGGCAACATTTTGGTGGAAGTTATAGATTTTCTAGCATATCCCTGATAGATAGCACTAATATAACTTCAATAAAAACTCCGGATATGTCAATATAAAATTTTTTCTAGCATCAAAAGATGTAAGATACTTCAGCTAATAAATTGGAAGACTCCCTATTCCTCATGGTACGCTAACTTACACATCGGATTATAGCAATTATTGAAACCATCTAAGGTACAGCAGGCAGCTGCAGGTATACTGCTTATAAAAGTTGCACTAAATTAAGTTATCAGTGTACTATAGGCAATAATTGGGGTTTAAGATCTAGAACAAGCATTTCTGTAAAATGTTAGCATTCTTCCATTTTTAACTGTTAGCATACAATTTTTCAAAATTGACAGATGAATGAAAAAGATAAACAGCATTTGCTGCATACGATTGATGTTCTTTCTCTTTGTTCTCAACATATGACCTTTCACTTACCTGCCTAAGATTTACTGACTTTTTTAAAATTGCTTCTGCTTCAAAATTGATTTGGTATGAGGAGTGCAAACAGGTATCTTGTTCTGAAAGAAAAACAGATAAAGGACTTAGAAGGCTGCCAGTGCATGAGGACAGGATAGCGTTTATATACATGTATGTTCACACAAACATAAACATACAACATTAGATTTTGTCCAGGTTTAAATTATACATCCATTTCTGCATCCTACAAACAATGACCTACCACGATAGAATGCACACTTACAAAATGTGACTGGAAATAGCTGCACTGTTTTTACACATTCAATTAGCAGTGACTGTAAGCAGAAAGAAGATGGGGAAATGCACAAATGTTTTTTTAAAACTGAAAGAAGATACCATGCAAGAAGGTTACCCAGTTTGAAGTAGGATGCTGGCAGGAGTTTAAGACACTACTTGGACTTGGCTAAGAAAATTCTTCAACTTTTGATACAACATTTTCAATGGTCTGCAGACAGCTGCTCTGCATTCAGTGAAGGTGCATGCTCCATAATCATGAGAGAAATGTTTCTCAGAGTATTGTTTATCCTTACTCAGGAGCCTTAATATTCAGATTTCTGAATACTAATGGATAACATTAAACTGGATCTGAAGACATACCAACACCTAATATGTATATACAGTTCTGCCATATTTATATGCAACTTCTGGCATAAAATGCTTCTCTAAGTTCTCTAAGTACTACTGGCAGGGTTCAGCTTCAGCGAAGTACTTCCAAGTACACAGCACTAGGAAGAGATGCAGTTTCTGAGTGGTCTGACTGCCAGGGAAAGCAAGAGATGACTTCAGTACCATTTCTTTGGAAGAACGCACTGTGACTCCTTACACACTCACACTGCAGCACAAAGGGTTGAAGCTTTCTTCACCTATGTCTTTGGCCCCTGGCAAAGAAATTGCTTTCCTTCTTCCTCAATTTATGCCGGCTGTGCTGTTTCCAGAGTACCAAACTGATTCATTACATAATCCACCGTGGTCTTCTCTACTATCTAATTCCCATCTAAATAGTAAAAAAAAGAAAAAAAAAATCAAGACATTAAATTTGTATGCTTGTTAAATTATTATTACAATATACCTTCATTGCTTCCAAATACTGATGTGACTCAAAATTCAACTTCTTGACTCTCAAAACTTACATTGGATAACTTGGAAAAACTATTTATTATTTCAGTTAATACAATGGATGAATTTATTCTTCCTAAAAAAATATCCACAAACTGCCTCTCTTTTTGCTGCCTAAGCCAGAGAAACGAACAGATGTAGAAAACCTTTTCGTTTTGTTGTTGGTCAAGTGCAATGGGAGGGAAGAGGGTGTTATATCCACGAGATGGTTGAATACAGCACTGGTAAATACTTGACTATGATTTTGTCTTCTGTGAACAAATGCAGTAATTTCCATAATTTATTCATTAAATATAGAATAAATGTACAGGGCATAAATTCCTTTATGTTTCTTCTCCAAACAAATATGTACGTGATTAACCTAATATCCATACTGCATATTCTTCCAGAATGACTATTTCACTCTTGAAGTGTGAACTCAGAAGACAAAAATCAGCAGATGATACTATCACTACACTGATTTCCAGACAAATATCTGCTGTTAGAGCAGAATTCTTACACTGTAGATCAAAAGCAGAATTTAAACTGAATTACTACAGTACTGATAGAAATTTTCTCTGTAAGAAGGTTAAGTTGGAGCAAATGCCATCCTGTACAGAAATACTAACTTGCACACTTAGTGCTACAAAGTTCTTACCAGAAGTTGGAAAATCAAAACCATTTTAGTCCTAAAATCTTTACTACATAAAACATGTTTTTACATGCTCTGTATATTTCTTGTTTTTCTTCCAGAAAAGACATCATTTTGAAGCTAAAGGCTCTTTTGAAGGTGAAGTATTTGTCAAAATCAGGGGGCTGCAGTCAAGAACGTTTAGAAGGAAATTCTGGTGGCAAAATTGCTAAGGACACACAGCATTTTGCCTTGGTTTGTCCTCCTGACCAGAGAAGAAAGACAGATCCCTCTTTTCTTATATCAGTCTTGTTTCTAACAGCAAAGCCACTTATTGATGGTTCACCCATATTGCTTGCAAGGCGTAATGCACTGGAATACTAAATCAGATAACAGTAGAGTTTAATAAAATTTGAAATGCTTAGAGATTTGCCTAGGCAGAGCAAAGCTCTTTAAGTTCATGAATCTCCTTACATTCAAGCAGAGCATTCCCCACCTGTTAAGAGGAAGCGATTATGGTAGCTGAACAGACTGCATGGATGAACTGACCCTTGTTCACAACAGATGAGAAAATATGACATATTGCTCAAATGCCTGAAAGATCTTTAAAGCTGGTCGAGAGCAAATATCAATGAAAGTGGGGAGACTGAAGGCTGGGCCGGGAATAGGTCTATAAGACCATAAAAGCACTAAAAGTAGGACATTGTATAGACATACTTGAAATGGCATTCTATAAGAGCAGCAAGTTAAAATGAGATATAAGTTTTATAGTAAACATATGTGTGTGTATATATATAAAATACACATATATATCTCATACCACCAGTGATGACAGAAAAAGTAGCTACTCACGTATGTGAGCATATGCATGCTGGCAAAGCTGTATCTGACAAAACAAGCACAAGTTTTCTGGGGTACCTTTTAGCAGGCTAAAACTTAGCCTCTTGTAATGTGAAGGAAGTTGGCATCAATTTAAAAATTTAATTTCAAATTGATTCAAAAATTGTCCAGTTCAGGCTTTAAGGGCAGTACTCAGAAATTAAATTTATAGGACTGGCTGGCAAAGCCATATTATGATTGAACACATTTCCTAGCTTTAAAACTTATACAAATTATTTTTGACACCACAACGGTTAAAAATTTATGCAGACATAGAAAAAGAATAATGTTGCTGAATGTTTAATGCTATTCATTTCCCAGCACTGCCTAGGAGTAAACAGGAATGACACTTTCCTTTCTGATTACGGGCTGTGAGTAAGATCAGCCGCCGCCTTCATGCTGGTCTGTGTGCTTCTCTCATAAACATCTGCCTTAGTCTTGCTGCCTGCTAACATATGGTGCACTTGTGCATGAATGTACTTGCGCAAAACAAGAATAAAGTGTTTATTTAATTGATACATTTATTTTACCAGAAGTGGAAGCTATTCCTTTCATATTGTACTAGACATATAATGATCTCTAAACACACTAATTGCCTTGAAGTTTTTCGTTCTTGATTTTAGCTATGCTGGGATTTCTTTCACATCATAACTCTTATTCTCATCACAATAAAAATATCTAAAAACAATACATAAAAAAGGGATATTTCAGTTTTCGTCTGTACAGAAATGTATTTTTAGGGCTGCGTGAATCAATCTTGTGAATAACATAGAATCACAGAATCATTAAGGTTGGAAAAGACCTCTAAGATCATCAAGTCCAACCGTCAACCCAACACCACCATGCCCACGAAATCATGCCCTGAAGTGCCACATCTACACGTTTTTTGAACACCTCCAGTGTTGATGACCGTCATTGTTGGATTGCTTTACCAGTGTATCGTTACTTACACAGTTAAGTAATTGTAATTCGATTGTAAAATCTAATATAAAATAGATCTATATCTTAAACTTAATCATACTATTATCTATTTTAGATTTATAGAAAAATAAGGCTGAATATATGAATAGGGCCTTATTGATGTCTTTTAATGCCCACTCAGGCATTCCTCAAAATGATGGCCAACATGTTGATTATGACTAAATGAAGCTGAAAATCAGATTTTCTCAATATATCACATCAGCATACACATCTGCTGATCAGTGTTAATTAGTCCTATATTTTCCCATTTGTAATCTGTGTATGTTTTATGGGGATGTAAGTAGTAACACATTAGCATATATAATCTTTCTTTGCAAAGCTTCTGCTGAGCAAGTGACCAATAAATTGCTGTTAATGCAAACATTAATCAAAGTGAATGCCAGTATGGAAAAGTCTCAAGTTTAGAGGGAAAAATCACCTTTCTACTGTGCATCTTACTGTTGAATTGTAATTAAGACCATGATCTTTTCTGAATATTCAATAAGAAATAAATGTATTTGGTTTAGCAACTTTTATGCCACTTTGAAAAGCTAATCACTTCACTATTAGCATGAATGCATGCCAGTCAGTCTAATTAATGGTGAATTAAATTTCCATCCATTGGATTAAGGAATAAAAAAAGAGAGGGAGGGGAAAAAAAGCATAAATTAGTGTAAAATTATTTAATCTGAGAAAGAAGAGGTCAGCATATAAGGCCACAAAGTGAGAAATACTTCACAGAACTGTAATGACCTATATTTGGCCTACACAAGCTATTGTATGACGATAAATTTACCATTACTGTGAACAACTGAGGATTTCAGTTATACTATGTAAACAGTAATAAATATATAAAATACAATCTGTTGTCATGAACAAAGAAAGCATTTAAATTACACTGCTGCTGAGCACTGTATTAACATTCTTCATGTTATTCACCCTTCAAAATTTCTCTTTTTCTACCAGGACCCCAACCACTGAAAGAAGCGAAGCTGAACCAGTCTTTTTATGAATTTCCCAAGGTATGACTATACACATATAAAAACTGGTCTGAACATTTCTACAGAAAGAATGTTTTTCTTCAAGTTTGGCCAAGAAAAGGAAGAATTTGTGAACAGTTCACAGAAGCCAGTTGGAACACTGGAATTTCTCAGATTCAGTGCAAATACAGATAAAATAGGTTATCTAAAATAAGAAAAGGCACTAAGTCAAAGAAGGCTGAAGAAGTGGGAGGACTTAAAACTTAGTTGTCTATGAATCTTACATATATTCCTTTTTTTAACTACAATGAAGCGTATACAGAAATCTACTAATTCAAAAACATTCTCCTCCTAAAGCTAGCTGAAATAGAAATACCTTGAGTTGCATGTTTCTACGTAATAGAGGGACTCCGACGGCAAAATAGAAGTGATCGTCCTGAGGAAACCTGGAAGACTGTGAAGATGTGCCAAAGGAGATAGGAAGGTTAATCGATGAAATGAAGAAAGGCAGGAGGAATTTCTAGGCTAGACATGGCAGGGAGTGCATTAGCTGTTGAGCGGACGAACACTGGTGCTCTGCTGCGAAGTGCTGACAACCATCAATACTCACTCATGTCAACAGAAACTGAAAAGGCACAATGTTTCATAGCAATGTGACTTCGGAGAACAAGACTGAGAAGGTAAAAAAGATGGAAATAGCGTATGAATTTATGCAAACTTCAAACTGAAAGCAAAACAGCAGAGCTGAGGTCTTAAAAAAAGGTCAATTATTTGTCAGAGCCTGGAAGTCTCAGTCTACCAGGCCCAAATAGTCAATGAGAGGAATGTAAAATGGGACGCCTGGGGTTTTGTTTTCTTCCTTTTCCTTTCTCTTTTGCTTTCTAGATATGGAAAGCTAGAGAGATTGCTTAGGGAGAATTATTTTGAGTTGTTACATTTATTTTCTTTATTAAAAAGTACCACTGTTCAAGCAGATCCTACAGTACAAAACCATGCAAAGTTTTTGCAAGAATGCGCAAAGGTATGTGGCAGTTTTTCTCATTGCCAAGGCACGAGGGAAATACTTTAGGAGGAGATGAATGCTAATAAAGAATGGCTGCCTTTTTAAGAAAAGAGGTGGTTCATGTCTTGACTGGGTTTCTAAGTAGGTTGGTCTCCTGATCAGAATAGCCATTTGCTTTTTATACTGTTTCTTACTATTTCCTTTTAGCCTTTTTTTGTGATTTGACTGATATTGGTTTAATTGTAGTAATAACCACCAAAAGAAAACTAAAATACAGTGATCTTTCAAATTAGCATTATTTATTGTAAAGAAAGAGGAAACACTATTTCTTCCTGCAGTAAAAACAGTAAAAGCTCAGGAGGTTTTGGTACTGTTTTTAGTACAATTGCAAAGATTTTATGGGAAGGTAACTATAATTACCTTCAAGTACAGCTTTGACCTTAACACAGACCTCAAAGGACAATCAGGTTCAGATCTGAAGGTTTTATCTTTAAGCCTCTTGCTGAATAAACCCACTTTCTTTCTATAGTCCAGACCTCATTACGTACCAAACATAGTATTTGTGGCTGCAAAAAGAGTACCACATATTTAATGTTTTGGCTGTTATACCAAATTCATAATAATCTAAAGATCATGCAACCTTATTAACTTTTTCTCTGCTGACTCCCTTCTAATATATCTTTAGAGACATTTGTGGTATCATTCTTTATTTCTTTTACATAGTGCTTGCACCCATTGTGGATAAACACGACTAAAACTTTTGGATGTTATCAGACCAGTTATGTGTATGGAGATTTGGTTAGCTTTCAACAATATACACAATACACACACTGTCAAACATGCAAGTCATGGAGCTCTGATGAGGTAAAGTTAGGCCTGAGCAGCAAATTTCTTTTCTTTCTTTCTTTTCTTTTTTGTTTTTAAGAAACTATTTGATCAAGCTCTGAATTTACATACAACTTCTGAAAGAAAAAAAAAAAAAAGAAAAAATTTGCAAGCGGCAAAAACCATGCTCTCAAAAGGAGAAAAGGATGAAATTAAAATTGCCCTGTATTCCCTGTTAACAAATTGCTCTCCAGCATATCTTAAGTAAAGTAGCCTGAGGTATGCCCTGTGGACACAGCCTTGAATACATGGATGCTGCATGTGTTCATGAATAGTAAGCAGGTATGAAATTATGTGATTAGTAAAGAGAAATCAAATTGCCTCACCCAAGTAGGCCTGAAAAAATGAAAAGATCATTGCAATGTGTCCAAGGACCTGTGAGCCCAAGCCAGATAACAAGGACAAGGTACCAATGAGGTAGATGAGGTGTGTTTGCACAAGGTTTAACAGTGCTTTTTTTTTTTCTTTTAACAGCTAAAATGATAAGCTTATTCAGAAAAGGGTTTTTCAGTAGAAGTCTGAAAATGTGATATCCATTCTGTTCCTCTCACAGGAAAAGGAGAATTATAAGAGTCAGAAGAATAACTAGAGCTACAATAGAGCACTGTATCCTAAGGGGGAAAGTCCATTCTTCCAGTGCCTGAGTTTGGCCTCTGAAAAGGCACTGAGCCACTAAGAATCAAGCTTTTTTGTTTCCTCTATGCCTAATGTTCTCAATTTGTTCAATGGGGCTAATATAACCTTTGTTCTGAGAATAAAAACATTAAAAACTGAATTAGTATTATGGTAATGGATAACATTTTGTAAGCAGGACAGAGGAATAATTTCTCTAGGCCTGTTTCAGCAGGAATGAGATAGGCCTAGTTAAAATATAAAAAAGACTTTCCAAAACAGATTATTGTTTTGGGACTTCTTTGGCATTTTTTTTTTTTAATATTTTCCCTCTAAACCTTCCCTTCCACCAACGAATAAAGCATATTTCTTTTGAAGCATTTATTTTCATTCTTTCCATATTTTCTGTGACCATTATTGTCTACAAAAGACAGTCAGAAGATGGTTATTTTCTCAAAAAAAAAAAAAAGAAAAAGTTTTGCTCATTGCACTGTGAATCAAGTACTTGACCCACATAACTTTCTTCAAGACTATGAAAAGCTCCAACTATCCTTATGCACAAAATGCACCGGTTTCCTTGGAAGTCTTTTGAATCTGCCATAATGCACATCTTCACTATTACTTGTGTTCTCATCCTTGATCCCCTTGGAAGTTTGTATAGCTACAGAAATTTGGGGTCTGCCAAAAAATTAAAAGCAAGAACCTGAAATCTTGATCTAAAGACTTCTCTCAATGGATTTTGCAAAAAAATTTGTTGTTTCAGGAAGGTAAAGCAGTATTTTATTAACCTAGAGTCAAGGCATATAGGTACCTAATTCTCTTTTAAAGCAATGAGATCTAAGTGTCTAAATATTTCTGCAAACCTAGGCCTTCGACAAAGATGAAGGATCACATCATGTGAATTGAGGTACACTCCTTATAATTTATTTTTTCCCTCGTTATTCCTTATTCTCTCCTTCCCCCATTCCCTTCACTATTTTTACAATTCCTTTGCTCGAAAACAAATAGTTCACTCTTCTAATTCCTTGACTTCACTGTGCTACAAATCAGCCTAAGGACTGTATAATTTTAGAAATGTAAGAGAGTATGAATAGCAGAATAAGTGTCATAAACAAGACAAAGCAAATATCTCCTGACTAGTTCATGGGTTCAGAAAGCTAATTGTCCCCGTTTGCATGAGTCAACTCAAAAGACACACTTGTACAACTCGGAGAGTAGTGTGACACGCTATTGCTGTGTCTACATTAGGAGACAGTAGAGGATGGGGCGACAGAACCAGCTGGTACTGAAGACTTGATGCCCCATGCCACACACGTTTAGGGGGATTTATTGTGGACTCACATCAGGCAGGTTCATTAGAGTTTGGAAGAGATCTGCTGGTTTAGGTTAAACTGAATGGAAACCAGTTCATGTGCTCTGAGATTACACATTATGTGAAACAAAGCACAGCAACTGAAAATGATCAGATGAGCTTTAAAGTGCCCTCCTGCTCCAAACCTGGACACTGACAGAAGTGCTATGTCCTTTAAAATTCTCTTGATTTCACAAGGATCGTATGTACTTTTCCCAATCGATTTTGGGGAAATGGACCTAAATGGAAATTGACTTTTAAATAGGAAGTGATATTGTCCTGATAAGAGAAAATAGCAATTTTCATTGTAATAGGAATTTGATGTGTCTTGTTCCAGATTGTCTCAATAGACAGGAAGAATATGCATGGAAGAGGTGTTACAGTCTAGGATACCTATGAATGCAAAGATTAAAAAAGTCTACAAAACTACGTCTTGAAATTTAAAATATAGTTTATGAAAGGAATGTTTTTAAACTTTTTAGACCAACCACTAGTGACATTTTATCCTTTAAGGATGAGAAAAATAGTCTGAAACATAAAAATAATGAGATTTTTTTTTTCCTCCAAATGTGGAGCACGCTCAGGTGAAGCTGAAACTGAATTCCCAGCTAGAACTCTGCTGCAGCCTGCAAAGCTACCTAAATCAAAGTGACAGTCCAACCAGGAACTGAGAAATATGTCACAACAAATTCCTTTAAAATATAAAATAATTTCACATGCTCTTCAGACCATTACTGTTTTGTGATTGTAAAAAGAGATGAAGATTGCACAGGGAAATTTCAGGTGTTTTTTACTCTTATCCATAACAACACTTTTAGTGATTGCAACTCTTTTATTCTATTGCTATGTTTATTAAAAAGGTGATTTATGTAGAACATCTTCTAGGCCTGTAATCTTAAGGAAATCTTTCTTTACATTGTGTCATTTGCATTTTTTCATTATTTTTTACTATGAGTAACCTGTGTAATTCTTTCCATGAAAAGATTTTTTTTCCTCTAAAGAAAAGAAATTAGACCTACTTTTTGGATCATTAAGTAGTGCATAATCTTCAAATGGGACATTAAAAACTGTAATCAGTGACATCACCATGACAACCGATTAAGAAATGTCTAGAGAAGCTTCTGAAAATGTAATTTTTAATATAATACATTTAAAAGAGTTCATCAGAACAAAGCACCCTAAGTAGATTTATTGTGAACTGAATATCTAGAAATAATTTGGGTATATAACTAACTAAAAATCTTCTCAATGTGACTTCAATAGATGGGGGGCATCAAAATTCTCCCTGTGACTTTGATAGACTTAGCAGGGGGGGGAAGGCATCAAAAATAAAATTTGGTTTCTTGCACTAACAGACAAACCTTTACTTCAGTACATGAGTTACAGGAGTCTGAGTACTGATCCTGCCACCACTTTGCACAACAGCACCGCTTATATTCAGGTGCATCTCTAGCAGAGAAAGGTGCTACCTCTGAGCACAGGAGGCAGATCTGATCTTTATGACAAACGTCACCAAAGACATTACCTGATTCCTGTGTTAAGTATGTAAAGGTCCAAAAGTTAATTCTTCAGAACCCCTGCACAGAAGCTACCTGACTTTAAAAAGCTCTAAAGTTCCTCAGTACATAGGTTTGTATCCTTAAGGATGAATGTACTTCAGGTGGAAGCGTTAAACAAATTAGCTCCTTAAACAGCAATGGGATTTACAGACCAAGCCTCATCCCATCTTTTATAAATCTTTTGGTCTTGCTACATCACACATTGCATTTCTTTAATTGTTTTTTGGTGCATACTTCTTTCTATATTTTTTACACAGTCTACTAACTTGTAGCTACATATTGCACCAGGTGAGGGCCTCTAAGAATTAGGCATTGCTCAAATCCCTGTTGTGCTTTAGCCCCTAGTTATTACAAGATGCTTTGCCTGTTGTCCTGCTTGCTCTAATGAGTGAAATGGGAAGCAGCAGAAACATTGTTATAGCACACAGCAATAGTAAAATATAAATAAAACATGCTATAAAATGCCTACCTGCAATATATTGTGTTACAAGGTTATATAAATTATATGCTCAGTAGTTGAGGGAAAGGCACTCGTGAGAGTAAAAACCAATCAAAATAATTTATTTAAATGTATCAACAAAAGCTTAAAAAGAAGAAAAAAGTACCTTTACAGATAATCTTTTTGAAGAGATTAGTTATACTTCACAGGAGTAAACTACCCAGCACGCTTGCTGGAAAATTCCTGTCTCATCCTCAAAATAGCTAAAATAACATCAGAATTTCTTCCTCACATCTTCCATTTTCCAATCTGTCCATTCAAGTTACAGCTTGTTCTTGTCTTTTATGGTTATGTCTCCTGCTTCTGTCAGCTGTATTTATTATGCCCTTTTCTAGATTAGATCTTGTGTTATTTAAATTTGTTGCAAGCAGAATGCATGTTTAAAATAAAGCATTTCCAAAATAATATTGTGGTAAGTGCTGTGATTGCATGATTGGGGAGTGGGGCAGGGGGGTTAGCTTTCCACAGAACGTACAGCTTTCCCTTAGAATGATATATCCTTTTCCTTCTGCAAGGAGTTCATGGTAGGGCAGTATCTCAACTAATGCAAACTGGCACTGCTCTGTCTACATTGTCTGGGTCTGTCTTATTTTATATCGGCTGCAAACCTGCCTCTTAAACCGTGCTGTTGCCTCCTAAAATATTGTGAATCTAGGCATTTTTTAATCAAGAATTTTGTCTAAGACTGATAAAACAGTCTACTGACTTTGGGTTGCTCACCCTTAAAATGTTTTAAAGCAGTTGCAGCCAAGGGTTTTAAACTCCTTCTGAAAATTGGGTGTTTTGAATTGGTATCAAAACTATAGGGATTCCCAAATCACCAATCCCTTTTGAAAACCCAGGCCATTATACTTACAAAACACTGACTCTCTATTAAACTCCTTGTTATTCTTTTACTAATGAGACACTTTACCAGCCTGTCATCACCCGCTGTGATTAATTCTCTACTTGTAAAATTTTAGCTCTCTCTCTGCTGCTGCTGTTAATGTGCTTTGTACCAAATAAAAATGAAGTTGATGTTTACAAATCCTGTCTGGAGGTTGCTTTAAAAAAGCTCTTCTTTGGTTTACATTAATGAGGCCAAGAGTACTGATTTTGTTCAAAATTGTTCTGGATAATTAAACGCTCTACTAACAGACTACCATGGAAGGTATGAAACTCACCATTGTTTCAAGAGCTTTATAACATAGTATCTTTTAAAATATATGTTTTGTTAGTACCTGCCTGTGGCTCACAAACACAGGAATTTAGATTTGAAGATTATATGCATTCTTTCAGTCTTAGTAACATTTGTGAATCTCAGAATAAGCATGAGAACACGTTTCTAAAAACCAGGATCTGTGTAGTCATACAGTCATTCTGAATAAAAAACTGATCCAAAAACACTACAGCACAGAATCTTGCACTGTGGAGTGCACATTGCGTTACTAAGAAGAGTGTGAAACTTATCTCAAGCAGTTCCGGAAGCAAGAACTGTAAGCACCAGAAACCTGCAATTCTGTGCTGTCTCACCCCTTCTCCTAGAGCTGCACAGTTCTCCAGGAAAGGGCTTTCCCCAGGGTGTTATCTAAAGATAGAGGTCAACAAGCGGTTCTTGACTTGTAGAATGATGACTATACACCCTCTCCCAATTCTGCATATTCTGAACCCAATCCAACTCACAGCCCAAGATTGAGTAATACTTTCCATAATGCATGTGAAATGAAGGAGGTGTTACTACTGTTAAGTAGATCTTCGTTGAAGAATTTTTTTCACTTGCTAAGTAGATCTTCAGGATGGTCTAGGATCTTAATAGACAACATAAGTGAAAAATAGTTCTGAATTACACTGTCACTGTTACATAGTAATGTACTTGCAATTCAAGACTGGATGCCGGAGCATCCTCCTGTATTAAAATAATTTCAGAAGCTATGCTGCCTCACAGTTTATAAGGAGTGAAGGAAGACAATGTCTAATTCATCTAAAAAGCACAGTGGCAATGTTCAGATTGCAGGCCTCTCAGGAACTAATGTATTTAAAGAGCTTTTATGCTGGAGACAGTTAGCTTTCTCCCTTTTCCATACTAGATAAATTTCATTAAATTAAATAGGATGAAACGATCTGCTTGCTTTGTCTTCTAATCTTAAAATCTTCTAATGCCCTGGCAAATGTTGAATGTCCAAACTTCATACAGTAGATGGGCCTTACAAGAATGCAGACTTCTAATCACATTCATTCTTCAGTTTACTTAGATACATATATTTATGACAAAAATACACACAATTTTGTATTTCAGTGATACTATTTTATATGTTTCTGTCTACTGTTTTCCCAGTGCTGGAGGAGGATTCCTACTGCTATCCTGGGAAAATGCTTCACTTCCAGAAATTTAAGACACAGTAAAAAGGAACAGATAGACGAAACTTCATATTTATTATAAAACTAGAGAAAATGTGGCAGAAAAAAAACGCTCTAGAATACTATTAACAGGTATGTATAAATGGCAGTCACTTCACTGAAAGAGAGACAGTGGAAGCCAGATTATAATGAAATCTGAACACAGAAAAATTGGAAGCCATAATAAGAGAAAAACTAACTATTGAATCTCAAGGCCTGCATTTTTCTCCCCTAAAGCATAGAATGAAAGCCAGCAAAATCTCAAACCACCTCCTTCCACTTGAAATCTGAAACAATCCTCAAAAAGAGAGAACTGCAAACCAGCATTTTAAGCTCTGTTGCTAAAGCTTTTATTCATCAGAACTACAATGAGAATTAATGGCAGGATATGTATTTTTTTTGTCTTTAACAGAGGAAAATGATCTCTTCTGAAAACATGGCAACCACAATTTTACTTTTTTTTCAGGATAGTTGTTTTTTATATAGTCTGAAATGCCAAATAAGATTTATATATGGCAGTGAGATAGACGCTTTAAAAAAAGGATATGTATCATATTTGCTTCATTTTACTGCTGTGTTAGTTTGGGTGTAAGATGTGACGGTTCTGGCACTGGTGGACATCTATCCATGGGAAATTAAACTGAGTTCTGCAAAATATTTCACAAGAGCCCATGAATAGTGGGCTCCTTCCTTTATTTCTTACATAAGATCTCAGCTGAAAATCTAGGGTATGTCTACATGGATGGGTACAGACAAACACGAGTTCTCTCTGCCAGCTCCCAGCTGTATGAATTCAAATAATTTCCACTCAAAATGTCATGTAGGTTTGTTAGTGCTTAGTCAAGCTAATAACACCCTACCATGTGGCACAGTACAGATAAACCTTTATAAGTGCAAACTCCTGAGTCCCACTGTGCCACCTTGCCACTCATACTTAGTTTAAAAGTACCATTTTAAGATTGTGTTATTTGGAGACATATATGGAAGCATTTGAAAGAGTGTCTTTATGTATTACACCTGTTCAAACTACAGCCCAGATCTGAAATGAGTACAGAGAGGCATCATTATGCATCATCACTGAATCCAGTACTGCACATCCATAATACTACTCAGTATCAGTCATAGTGCTAAGTTATTTCCAGTTGTAGTGAGTACATCAGTAGAAAGCAGTTACTGGACTAACCATATCCCACGTGAAGTCAGTTTAAAGGTACCTATTAATGTCCATGAGAAAAGCCAGCCACTAAAACACCAGTTGTTCAATTCTGTTTGATTATTTTCCCATTACTGCATTTTTATTAAAATTATTTATCTTTCCTTACTAGGAACCTGAAATATTGATACTAATGAATAATCGATGTGAATACTCTACCAGTGGCATTTTAATGTGCATTTAAAAAAGGAAGTGAAATGCTTCTATGTTATTTCGATAATTAACAAAACCAAAATTATTACTTAGTACAAGGGCATAGCTTAAATAATTTGGTGTACTCAAACTGTTACAATCCTGAAACAAATAAGGAAATACTCTGAGAAAGCGTTGAACCTCAGATTTTATTCCTTTAAATGCATTTAGAGCCACGTATTTTGTGACCAAAAAAAGAGAAAGGAGCATGGTAATCAGGTCCATAAAACAGAGCTGTCTGTTCAGTTCTGTTCACCGTGAAATGCTAAAAGTTAAGCTTTATGTTTGAGTCTCTGTTGGATTAGTTACACTACCTCTTTTCAGTTCTCTACAGGCCAACCTCCAGCAGTGCAATCAGCTCCTGAGTGCCTTCAACATCTGTGCAGTTCCATTGAACTTTGTGGGAGTTCACATGGGTGCAGGGAGTTCTTCCTACTGACTGACTGGGTCAGAGCCGCTTAGAACTCTTCAAGTCTCTTTCTCTATTACACTGGTCCAGACAGTAATGCAGTAAACAGCATTAATGTTTTAAAAAGGTAAATAGCAAATATCAGTATCACTATAAACTAAGATGACAATTTTGGATGAATGGATAATGAGTCTAGGCAATTCTTTCTTAAGTTAAATTATTTCAACCAGCTTCACTGTATAACATAGGAGAGAGACATGTATAAATAATATTAAAATACATTATTATAGGATGCTATCAATTATTTTGTAGCACTTACAAATTATAAAGTGCATTAATTCTTACTGTTCTACTCAACACTGCCCTAAATAACTAAGGGGGAAAATGTGTATTAATCATTTACTGATTACTAATGCATTATTTATAAGTGGCCATAAATTAAAAGTGTAATAATTACAATAAAAATATGTTCCTTAAGGCACAGACATGATGAACTTAGTGTAGTTTCTATATATTTATGTTTAACAAAGTTTATATATGGTTTAAGATTAAGAACCTGGGAGAAGCTTGTAAGAGTGAAAATGATATATACTAACAAAGTGCTACTGCCCTAAAAAGAACTACACAACATATTAAGTATGCAATACTAGAGATCAAGTTTAGTTTCCTCATCTCCAAACTACAGATCCTATTAAAGTCAATAGAAAAAGTTTCAAATTACTTAAGCCACAGTTGATTGGGCCATTTGATACATCTGAAACTATATTCGGTGTAGAAATTTCTTCTCCCTTCTTGCTGAAGATATACACAGGAATAAAATATGTTAGCAAAGATATAAATGTCAGGAATGTCAATAGGATTTAGAGATAAATTATATATGCTGCAATTTCCAAGATATCCGAGGTGACTTTGGACCATCTTTAATGATAGGCAAAATGCAGAACTTATCTGAGGAATAACAGGGACTTTGGCTCACCAGTGATTTACCTGCACGCTATAAAGACAAGAGTTGTATTTCTGCTACTGCAGAATCAAATCAGAAACACGGTTAAGAGTTGCCCCATAGTCTCCCTGTACTCCCGGTATGGAAGAAATAATCTAAGCGCTTCACCTGGAGCACTCTGACAATTCTAACTTTGCTTACCAGCTCACTTGCACTGAGGGGCACAGTGTGTGGCTGCCTGGACAGGAAAGGAAGCACTCAGGTCTATCACCTACCCCGGTAATTCCAGCAGTCAGCACACAGGAAATTGAAATCTTGCCTTCTATCTATGAAACAGATTGTCCATGTGTAATAGGATGCTGACATAATATAAGTTTGAGTTCTGTAAACTTGTAATTTTTGAAAAAAACTGTGTTAACTGTAGCAATTTGGAGGAAGATGATGCAGCCAGCACCAAAATACCATCAGCAGTATTTTTATCAACTGCAGAACTATTAAATCCTCCCATGCCCCCTCCATGCTGCTTGATACTACGGATAGCCTGGCATACATGTGGAGCTACCTTCTGAAGTAAAAGAAGCTCTAAAGTGTTCCTCCTACGCAATTTTAGTCACATGAGTTTGGGGTGTTATTGAGAATTTTCTCATTCTATTGATTACACAAAGTCTTTCACACAAAGTGAAAAGACTGTGGATACCATTAACACTCAACTTAGACATGGAACTCCTGGGATGCTAGGAAAGAGAGTCCTTTTTTTAGGCCAAATACAGGTTTCTTTTTCACTGGTAGGTTTTCTACAATTTTTTCTTCATTTTCTTTATCTTTATGCTCAAAATGATTTTTAGACAAAAGCACCCTTTGGTGAGCAGCATCTGTTCAGCATACTAGTTCAGTTAAATATTACCTGATAACTGATGAAGCTCATATGTTTTCTATAAGTTTTTCTTGAAGCAAGCTTTACTGTTACTTGTATTTGAATTTTCTAAAAGTATTTCTTTTCCACGGAAGCATTCTGAAACAAAAAAGAAATTATCTGCACCCCATTTCAGTGGCCTGAAAGTCTTATTACAACCAAAATTCTAAAAGATATCCCCTTTATTTTTAATCTACTAATGGATAGCTTAACTAGGTGGCAATAATACTTAGCATTTTACATGCCAGGTAAAATACTCAAATATAAACTCATCAGTATTTTAAATCATTTCTCACTGAGCACTGCTATAGCCAGTTTCTAGTTAGGGAAACTGAGGCAGGAAGCAAGATCACTCTGCTGAGGGCTACACAATTACACTTTGCTCTCCTTACAGTCCTTTACGCTTTTGTAACCCCCATTGATGATGTAAGCAGGGTCAGAACTCAGATTAAAGACAGGTACCTGTAGCTCATTTAACAAATACATGCAGCAGTACCAGATGGTATGCAGGTTTTTATATTCAAGTAAATTGTTAAGTGTTCTTATTCACATGCCCCACAGATCCTAGAAACTATTTACTACTGATAGAAAGCTACTGAAAATAAAGACCTTATATATGAAAAGGAACCTGTTAAAACATGAACAAGTTTCTCAAGTGAAGGGACTGTGTGGCTCAGGGGAATCGTTATTGAATTTTAGAAAGCTTTAAACCTAAGATACCTTTTGAATCCATCCCAAATTCACTGTGAATGAAAACTATTACCATCGTATATGCACTGAGGTATGTGAGATGAATTTGGTGTCTCAATCTAGTGTCTTTCGAGCAGTCATTCGGATCACAAAGTCACTATGACATCTTTCAGTAACTGGCAACCTTATTGATGGAATCAACAGGATTTAATGGCCATGGAGACTGAACTACCTTCGCTCACACTTCAGGCATATTGATGAGGCAGAGGGGATGTTAGTGCTGTCATTGACTGTACTATTGAAGCCTGAAGATAAACAGAGGGATTTCAGTTTTCAAGGCTGTCAATCTGGCTTTTTCCACAAGAAGGAAACGCGCTAAAAACAAAGGGGGGAGAAGTCCAGGTCCAAATGACACTAATAATGATGAATAGATTGAAAGACCATACTTAATATCATTCATGTTTGTTTAAAATAAAAGGCACGTGCCAATTTTTCAATGTCCCAGCTTTCAGTCCTTTTTAAAAGAACCAGCTTTATGTGGAGAGAGAAGGAAAACACAGCATAAGCTGTAGCACTGTACTGAAATGATACCATACTGAAATGATAAAAACTCTTTGCATATAGCAATTGGAAACCCAAATGTAACACATTTCCGTATTTCAAGCAGCTCAGGCACAACAAGCATCTAACCAGAATGCATGAAGAGTAAAAGTACTTCCATAGGTGATAGCTTCAGTAAAATTAGTTGTTACTGATAGGAAACACATTAATTTTTTATTTTTTCTTGACAAGATTCCTAACTGTTGACAAGTTTATCAGGAAACTTGGTGAGATTTATTATGACATTTCATAGTAAGTCCACTTTATAGGAAAAATTCAAATGGCTGCCAACATTTTGTAGAGAAAAAAAATTTAAAAAGAGAAGTACTTTTATAGTTAACAACTGCTGGGTGAATCTCAGAATTTGGAGACTTGTACTATTCTATTGAGTAAGCTCAAGTGAGGGCTTTACTTTGAAAGGATAACTTAAGCAGACTGCTTTAATAATTGAAATGGAAGATTATTCTTTAAGTGCTGCTTGCTTTTCAGCACAAAAATACTTAAGATTTTCTCTTGAAACAAAGAGGAGATTAACCACTGAAAAAAAATTTTAAAAAATCCCAACTTGCAAGCAAATCTCCATAGCCCCAGCTATTGAGTTGAGATACATGCCAGGAATTTCCTAGGAAGTTATGAGGTGGGAAGGGAAAGTACTACCAACCACTTCATTTTATTCACAGCTCACTGGGACAGGCAGTCTCAAAATACTTTTCTTTGCAATGCTGGTATAACCAATGAAAACAACCATGGAGAAGTTTTCTAAGGGAACCTTTTCTTCCTATTACTACTGGCTTCCTAGAAAACAATATAGCAGAAATATCAAAGGAGGACATTTTTCAAGATTAATACTCCAACCCTATTTTTCAAGCGCAGGAAGTTTATCTCATCTGTATGAGTTTCAAGTAGGCTATACAATTCTGTATGCTTAACTGAATGAATTGCTGAATCTTTTGGTATGTTCTCAACATTTCAGTCTTACTTCATTCAGTCATTTCATCTCTGGGCTCATGACACTACAGATAACTATATATGTCACCTGTACCTGACAAATCCATAGCCTGCCTTACTTACTTCATAAGACGACATATGGTTTCTATCACAACTAATGTCTTTTCCAACCTCAATGATTCCGTGACTCTGTAATACGTATTCTAACAGTCAATCAATGTGTTACATATCTGTAAAGATACATAGGATAGTTTGTCAGTAAGATAACCTTTCTGTCACGCACTCATTGAGCTCCTGAATTCATCAGGCCAGAGGCTACAAACTAGAGACTGCAACAGTTCTTTCATGGCATGAAGGTAGCCTAAGAAAAGAAGTTGCCTTTTGTAAGTTAAGTGATAAAACACCATTGTAACAGAAGCACATGTGAACACATTTGCTTGCCAGTCTCATCTTTTCAGTGTTCAGCCTTTGGTTCTTTTTTGCTTTTCCTTGAGTTTATTTTTTGTGGTTATTTAACCTGCAACACTAATTTCAGACACTAGTTGTAGCATATCTGTAGGAAACACTAATTAATTACAAACCAGAATCTTCCAAAATTTATCACATTTTGATCAAAAGAATCAACACAATTAACAAAATCCACTCCCGCTCTGTGCTTTCATTAGTTCCACAATAACCAGCATAGTTTCTGAGTAAGGAAAGACTTAAGTTTTGCCCTTATTAAGTAGGAATTATTAGCACACCTGTGTGAGTTACAGGATTAAATTTCACAGAGTTTTCATAGTGGTCTAAAGGATAAAAAGACATTAGTAGGAATCAATGGATACTACAGTGCCAAATGATGAACTTTTAAAAAGGTCATTTTATGGTAAGGAGTAAAAGCCGGATTTCATCACTTTATCCTCTGGTACGTGTCCTCCTTGTGGAGGAGCTAAGATACACAGGCTGCTTATCAGAGGAAACCAAACGGAAACAAGCTTATAGTTGTCACTGACAGAAAGAAACAGCACAGGTCAAAAGTTCAGATTTTGGTTCAAATCCACTCCCTAAAATCAAAGTCAAAATGTCCACTGTAGTTATGGCCTTGGTTTTTGATCCACTCTAGTGAGGAAAATTTCCCCTTTGCTGGAAGTTACTTTATAAGGCATTACGTTTATCTGTAGCGAGTGTGTACGTTAGGAATACATATAAATACATATCCTCACTGCTCCCTTGCTGCTCATTGGTCATTGCTATGGGACAGCCTTCATCAGAAATCTGTATTTTTAAATATTGCATTATACCAATTTATCTTCTCTCTAATAAACATCATCTCTCAAAAGCTCCTTGAATCCAGTATACAATTTGAAACTGGACTGACCAGCGCGTGTTTGATAATGTACAACTAAAATAATGACAGAGGCGATTACAGGTAATCCTTTTTTGTATTTCAATGACAAATTAGTCATATCTGAAGCAACAATGCAAAACCTGTATTTCAGTTGGCTGCCTTCAGAAACTGCTACAGTAATTGCGCATAAGTAAATTAGGGCTTCTAATGTAAATATTAATAAAGTCTATACCATATTTGTGCTGATAAATATGTGCAGTAACAGCACGATAGCTACCTCGCCAGATTGCCAGTATCAAAAAACTGATAACAATATGTTTCCCTGGTTGGGTGTTCTCTAGAGATAAAGTCAAGAACTTATTCTTCTAACACTTCAGAGAGTAGAAAATATTTCTATTTAATGATAAATGTCTATACATTCTTGTCTAAATAAAGTAAACCAACGCAAACCAGTGTACATACATGTACGACATTCATGAAAACAAAGGATAGCTGCATACTTAAAAAGAAGGACCACGGTCTAGATCATGATGAGTCACTGAGGATGTCAATAAAATTTCAGAGGCACTGCTAGGCTTTAAATGGGTGTGTAATTAGGAATCACATTATTTAATGGAGGGCTGGCAACATGGACATGTGTAGCAAAACCCAAAGTCTTTGGCCTGTACTCCAAGACGATGAAACACAACACAAAGCAGCCGTGTATCAAATAAGTAAGCGCAAATACGTACTAGGTAGCTGAAAAGCAAGGCATAGTTGTAGGGCAGATAACTACATAAAGCCAGATACAAAGTTTCTTTCTTACAGCTACCTTACATATACTACATTGGAAAAAGGGCAAGGCACTAGAATCTTTTGCAAACATTTTTAAGACTACCAGGACTGTAAGCCACCGTAACACAAGTAACCGAGCACAACATTCCCACACAAAGCATTGCACTCATGTAGAAAACTCTTCAAAAGGATTGTATTGAGAAAAAGAATGGTCAAGAGAAAAAGAAAAGCAGGCAGCCTTATCTGTTCAATGAAATTTAGCAGGGCTAAAAAACCCACAAGCCGCATCCCTTAATTTACTATGCCCTATTTGCTTAACTCTGGTTTTTACTTTAGCTCTGTATGAATAAATACACAGATTTGTGCCAAATCAAGAAAACTGTGCATATAATAATCCCATTAAAGGGTCGTGGGATTAACGGATTTTATCTCAAGTTTACTGGCTCTTGAGTTTAGCATTTTGCCTTATTGGATTATACTTGTATAACGTTTCTGCTAAGGCACTCTGAGGCTATTAGACGTGATGCCAAGAAATGGAAGTCATTCACCAACATTAAGAAACACGACATCATTTGGATTTCTTTTTTGCCTAATTTTAGAACACATTATGTGTTAAATCTATGCTTAATATAAAGAAAGTATTTCTTCAGTATTTATCTGCCACTGCACTGTGTAAAACAGTTTTCATCCCCAGAACAATAAATAGCTCTTAATCCTATCTTTTGTCTCTGCCTTAAGGAAGCCACATCTTTGCCTGAGCTTTCAAGCTGGTTCAACAATATTCAAGCACAGTGGGAAAAAGTTTGTAGCATACAGTCTCACTGATATTCTTTACTTCAGTATTTACTTTATATTTTCCAGTACGAACATTTGTTCACATATATTCTCTGTAGCTCTACATGCTCGCTTGTAAACTGCACAGCTAAAACCAGTGTTGCACAAGTCTGGGAGTGTTCTCTATTTCAGTGCATATTATTAGTTCATTCTGTGTAGCTAGGAAACCTTAGGCAATGAATTGTACCTATGCTGGATTCAATGCTGAATTCTGAATTTAAATGACCAAAACACTATAGGGTGTAGTTTCATATCTATGCTTCTTATGTAGGAATCACAAAGAATATTCTATCTAAAAATACCCAGCAGAGATTTTTATTGAAATGAATCCTATCCTTATTGGTACAAGCCTTACAGCCTTGGACTTCTACTTCTTTGACTTCATACTTCAGCTCATGAATGTGATCAGTTAAGCACACAACATGGCAGAATACCATCCTAATGTAGTTATTCTTTTTTATATAGAATCCACCAAATACATACACCCTGGTGAAATCAGAGCTGTCTGATATTAAATGAGTTTCTCAGGGACTCTGGTATTACCGATCAACAACCAGGACCTCCACTGAACTACCTGCTTTGTCATGACAGTATTGGATCGCTGAGAAAAATCCATTGCAAAGTATTCCATGCAAGCAAACATAACCCAAAGAGTGAAAGGATGACACTGTAGCTGGTTCATTACTATTGTGACCATCGCTTCAGATATCTTAATTTACAGACCGACCTTCACCTTAAAAACAAATCAATTTCCTGAGTACATAAAGGAACTTCATTATTCCACTCTCTGCAGTATTATCCAATAATAATCTTCATCTTCCCCACAAAGGATTTTAAATATTACTTACTTATATAGCCTGGTTTAAGCTTCCACTCATCCCATACACCTTTAACCTGACCACTCCCATCTGTGCACAGGACAGTTACAGAGCCTGAGGAGTAATTGCTTCTTTCTCGCTATATGTATTTTTACATATACTTGTATATATATACACAATACATACAGAGCATATGGGAGAAAGCTCAGTGATATGCTGCAAGTTTTAGGTCCATCATCTATGGAATAATGAAGGATAACAGGTAGGGAATAAAAACCTACAGTTTTGGAAGGAACAATAACTGCATAATGACACTATTGCGTATGAGATTCAGTATCTTTTCTTTTTGTTTTTAAATCGCATATTTCTGTTGTACCAACTGAGAATGTGAATGAGAATCAGCAAAATGAAGGAGAAACCTTGAAGGCACTAACATATTCCAGTCACCACAGAAGAGGTATAACATATATAGGTAATGAGATACAACGGTGGAACTGTTATTTGGCTTGCAGAACACAGTGGCACCATAACTCTGCTGGATTCTATATCTCCCACTGAGCCACTACTCCTCAATGTTCTTAAATCAGAAATCAGCCTGGCAAAAGGTCTAAATCAACACAACAAAACTGTCCTAAGTGGATGTGACATAATATATAACACCTAAGATCCAACACTGAATATGGACTGAATTTAAGCACCTGGGAGGACTTACTGATGGCAACGACATGCAAAGTCAAGCCCAATGATATTTTGCAAGATTGCACCTGTTGCCCTGAGGTTGGAGTTAAACACATATCTCAGTAAATGCATCCATTTTTGTTTGCCTGTCTTGATGTAATAAAGCACTGAAAATTGGAACCTTGGGCAAAATAAAAAAAAATAAATTGCAAGACTTTCATTTACATGAATTGGAAAATGATCTGAATTAAACAGATGTGTTTTTCCTTGATAGTTGCTAACATTCTACACGTCTGAAAACTTAATGCTTGAAGAGGTTTATCATAAACAGACATTTCTGAAGGTCCCTTAAGGCAGACAAGTGCACTTCTAGAGTATTAGATACAGCTTTGTTTGAAAGCATCCTAAATTTCTTTAATTTCAATGAGAGAAAAATTGTCAAGTAATATGTAACATCAATTTTGCACTGATCATCTGTGATGGAGTCTGTCAGTAATATCCATTCTTAATTCAAACTAAACTAACTTCATTTTCCTTTTTCTAAAACAGAATATCCATCTGAGTTTTACTGCTTACAGAGATTATAAAATAACTAGCAAATAAAACAGGTAGGCTGTTTATCATGGGGAATCACATAGCCTAGCAAAATCATTTTTCTAAGTGTCTCTGTAGACAGCTGTCTCCAACATGAACACAAATTACAATTGCTAAGGTTAAAGGTTAGAAGATTTCTTCACTTACAAGTCCATCTCCCTAACCTGGTCCTTCGCTTTTTCTGGCAGAGTGCAAGTGGTACATTTAAAGCCTTTGTTTAATTAATTACCATTGCAAAGAAACTGATTTAAAGTTTTTAACCTGTTTATGTAGATACTTGAAGGCAGCTCCCAGTTTCTGCTTCTGAGAGCAGAAATTTCTGCTCTCACACCAGTATATAATGGAGTAGCTGTACCGACATCAGTGAAGATACTCTAGAAATTCATCATTGTAACATAGGTCAGATGGTGGTCCCTGGGCTCTGTAAGATGTTGACCTATTCAGAGAAAGGTCAGTTTGCTGTAGAAGGCAGTTTATAAGTAGAAAAGAACCTAACATATACTGGTGGTAAGCGCTTTTGATCTGACCAGGAATATTTTGCACACCTATGAACTAAGAGAAACAGAGGTATCTTGAAATACATGAAAGCTGATCTTGTGTTGTGTGAGATTTTGCAGCCTCAGACACGTATCATTAAAAGCATTTAATTTAGCCTCTACCTTATTACACTTGAGCAAAAACTTTATCGGTCTCTTAAAGCAGAAGTTTCCCCTTAATGTGTATGTTTTTACATACTTAACTCAGTCAGTGGCTTACAGAGTTTCAGTGAATTTTGAAAGCATGTAAATGGGCTCTTAACATATAGACCTTGATTCCAAAAAGACCCCAATAACATGGGTGTCAGAACAGAAAAGAACTGTGATGAGAAACAAGGAAAACTATAATGCTTATTAACTAAAACACTACAGGCTTGGGGCAGAGCAGCTGGAAAACTGCCTGGAGGAAAGGGACCTGGGGGTCTTGGTCAACAGCCGGCTGAACATGAGCCAGCAGTGTGCAGAGGTGGCCAAGAAGGCCAACAGTGTCCTGGCCTGTATCAGCAATAGTGTGGCCAGCAGGAGTAGGGAAGCGATCGTGCCCCTGTACTCGGCACTGGTGAGGCCGCACCTTGAATCCTGTGTTCAGTTTTGGGCCCCTCACTACAAGAAAAATATTGAGATGCTGGAGCAAGTCCAAAGAAGGGCAACGAAGCTGGTGAAGGATCTAGAGCACAAGTCTTACAAGGAGTGGCTGAGGGAACTGGGGTTGTTTAGCCTGGAGAAAAGAAGGCTCAGGGGAGACTTTATCGCTCTCTACAAGTACCTGAAAGGAGGCTGTAGCGAGGTGAGTGTCGGTCTCTTCTCCCAAGGAACAAGCAATAGGACAAAAGGAAATGGCCTCAGGTTGTTCCAGGGGAGGTATAGATTGCCTATTAGGAAAAATTTCTATACTGAAAGGGTTGTCAAGCATTGGAACAGGCTGCCCAGGTGCTTAGGGACATGGTTTAGTGGTGGACTTGGCAGTGCTAGGTTAATGGTTGGACTTGATGATCTTAAAGCTCTTTTCCAACGTAAATGAATATATGATTCTATGATTCTAACTTCTCTACACAAAACCCTACCCACAAATAATTGTCCAAGATCCTGAGCTCTGTTGCTCTCCTCAGTGTTTCATCAATTTCATATGTGAAATTAGTTGCTGAGATTCTTTCTGCCTCGGACAAACCATTGTGAAATTTGGATATTTATTTCACATTTTTATGAAGCTGAAATGAACAAGCTGCCAGCATAACTCACCATATTGATTCAATGCCAGTGCTAGTTAATGGAGAAGCCAATTCTCACAGAATGTATGACCTACTGATATCCCAAGGCAGTTTTTGTTTCAAACACCTCCAAGCACACTGAATTATTTAGAGTGCAAAAATGTTACAAATGCTTGGTACACCTCCAATATCTGTACCTATGTATATAGGTATAAATATCTATCAACTCCTTTGTAAACATACACATGCACTGAAATTAGGCTGAATGCACCCCTACCCCCACATTGCTTTAATAAATTTATAAACTGAAGCTAGAAATAACTATATAAGCATGCAGAAATATTGAGATAATTTAGGTATTTAGCAATGTGCAATCTTGAAGGAAGATATGGATATTTAAGCACATCATAAATTTCTGCTGTGCAAGGTCTATTTGTTCTCATGCAATATAGATTAGAACTCAGAAACTTACCACAGAACATCACTGTTAAAATACACAGTAACCATATGTCCTTCACTCTCTCAGAACACATTACTTGCAGATTCATTGGGCCAAATAATTTCAACTGTAATTTGATTAACTGTAATGGAGTTACACTAGTGACAAATTTGGTTATTGTTAGTCTACTGCCCTAAGGTTGCAAGTCACTGACCCTTTTTATGTCATTAACCGCTATTTTCAAAGGAGTATACTATGGTGTAGAGTATTTGTCTGCAGATAAGCGGTCTAATTTTTTCTGTGAAGTACAAAATCTAAGTCTTCCTTCGATAATCAAATAAAGCTTTAAAAGCATTGGCCATGACATTTTTTATAAATATTTTTCAACTGCCCTGTGGATATTGGCACGTATGCGTTCCAACATTAAGAAATGATAAGAGACTTAAGAACAGATATACTGTGAGAAGGTATCTTCTTAAATTCTTTATTCAATCAGGTGTGAAACAGTATAATATCTTAAAAGGACACATTTGGTAGTATGAAAGACAAGTGCAGTGAGGCTTGAGCTTGCTAAATTCATTGCATTCTTCAACCTTAGAGCTGCAAATAGATTATTTTTTAACCTATCAAGAGGATGACAGGTATTCTGCAAGCAACTGGCATTGTGAAGCAATTTAAATCATCTCTATTTGTTAGCTGGTTTAGTGATTGCTAAACTGTATGGGTTAAGTTTCTTATAGGCTTTTTGCTTTTTTTATTTCACTCAGTAACTTCTAGGCTAATAGCTTGTGTTTCCAAGCCTGACACAGACAATGCATTCACTGCTCAAAATGGATTTGAAGGCACAGCTTTAGGAAAGCTGGAAACTTGACTTTTGAGGCAGAGTTTGCAGGCTATGTTCAAATGCATCTATGGTGAAATACAGACATAGCTTTTGCTTTGTGAACTGCAGACCTGCCAAACTACTCTGAAATTATTTGCTTAGTCTCTGGGAAATTACTGCAGTTATCTAACCGAGTCCATCCTAGACTATTATAACAGCAAAATATCTTTTGCCTATCTCATGTTTTCCTGATCTCTTGGAACAAGGAGACCTTGAAGCGTTATTCAGCCTCACAGGCTTTTATTATTACATTTATGAAATTGATTTCATTTATTTTGAAAACTGTATAAACTTGTTTACCATTTCAATCTGGCAACACCTTACTATTAAAGAGTTATTGAAATTTTCTGAAGTCCTAAACTTTGCCTACATTTTTAATTGATGTATATCACTTATCTTCCTTTGAAACCTGCACTTAGTACACAGACAGATGGATGCACTGAAGCATGATATTAATCAAAAACAAATCCAAAAATATGCTGTAGCATACGGGCATCTTAGGCCATCCACATACTTGAGTGCGCATTTCCAATCTGGGCAGAGAGTTAGGAATCCCCTTGGTTTTGCATACAAAACTACACACATTTTCATGCAGATAGAACACTTTACATGATATTTGTCAATGAGGAAGCATCCTTCATCTAGTCTACTAATGTGGCTTGTTCTGATGCTGCAGCTTCTGATGCCCAAAAGGCTGTTGCCTCCATATGCTCACTTTTAACTTCTGTGACAAAATCTCTGCTGTAAAGAGACAGAAAGGGAGCACAATCTCAAGCTTCACACATGAAGAGGAACGAAAGTGTCACTGCATAAAGGATAGAAAGACTGGTTCAGAAGGTCACTGTTTGACACTGGAAACCAATCTTTGGCTCTGGTAAATACAACAGGAATTCTAAAAATGCAAATAATGCATATACTGGGACATGTTTGGTAGCATGCTATTCTATACATAATATTTTCCAAAAAATATTAGGAAGTTCTTTGCATTGCTTAGGGTGCAACTGTCCTTGTAGTTTCTTTCTTCTTTATATCAGAAAGAAAATACAAAGCATATGCTGAATATGTATGTATGTGCTTTAGGATTCACACATCTTTTACAAAAATTTGATTGCACAGATTTCTACACGTACACATTTTTTTAAATTTACAGTTAATACCAATGCAATCTACGTGGACCAATCAATATGCTACAAAATTACAATTATTAACATAGCCTAGTTGTAAGCACAGTGCATCGTAAATGCTACTGCCTCTTGCATGGTTCTGTGACCTGATGCATGCCTGACTCTTAGAGCTCCTTAGTTTGGCAGCAGATCCAACCAATAACTTCTTGGGTGCTAGTACTAAAAGGATTTGTTATTGTGTGTGGTTTTCACCTCACAGACCAAGTAAATAACTTAATTATGATCCCTCTGACATTTTATGACGTGAGAAATTCAAGCAAGCTATATTTTTAACAGGAATATTTTACTGCAAAGGAATTAATGGACAGGTGGGTATGAAACTGTCCTAACAGAGACCAGCAGAATCAAGTGACATGGAGATTAACAGGAGGGTAAGACATTCCTTGTGCAATGTCTTAAAGAGCTCAACCCCATCAGAAACAGATGAAAAAGAAATTATATTGCCTGTGAAATGAGGTGTTCCTGATCAGTCAGATTTTTCTAGGTGAGAAGTAAAAAGTTCAATTATTTGCTTAACTGGACCCATTTTATATGACTGTTCACAATATCTGCTTTTGGTTTGAACCCATCTTTTCCCACAGATATTTCAGGAGGCCCTTTTTCTGACGACCAAGAGGGTATACACATGTTAAAAAAATGTGTTTGGATGTATCTGTTTAAAAACGTATCTCTTTACCTAGGAATTTTTTAGCCCACCTCCCTATGAATACTGGAAGAAGTATGTTCTTTGTTTTGAATGTTTCTGTAAGGAACAGGTTATTAATCTGAACTTAGACTCCAAAGCCTGTTGAAAAGCACAGGATTGTCTCCATTCACTCTACTTGGCTCTGGAACGAGCTCAGGAAGCAAAGTGTCTGCAGTGTGGGCAGGGACCGATAGGATGACAGAACAGTGCCAAACATAATCATAAATCAAAACTGTTACGCATCACCTTTACCCCATGGCAAGGGGGCACATCTACATTTTTGTAACCAGATGGTTGCCCAGAAGCTTATCACAGAAAGTGAAATCCTTTCTTATTATTGCTCGCCACACAGAGACAGAATAAAGATAACAGGCCTGGTAGTGCGACGCTGAAAACATCAGTATGAGTTCCTTCACACGTTGGACTTTTAGGACTGTTTTCAAGTTCTTCTCAGACAAAATTGTTCTTAAAGTTTTATGCCTGTGCATGTTTTTTGTGTTTCAGTCTATTATTGTACATGACCATGAATTTTTAAATGTGCATTTCTCTGACTGTATGAATTGTGATAATTTTAGCATTCGCATTTTACAGCCTAGCTTCAAGCCTTTCTCACACTTGATTTCTATCTTGTGTCTTCTTGGGCAACAAAAAAGCGCTTGTGTACGAGCTATGCATTTTATACAGATTCTTTTTAAACTGAACCCCATATTCACAATCAAAATTATGTATAAACAGTATTTGCCAAGCAGTCAAATCAATGTCCAAATAATAAATAAAAAAAATACATTTTCAAGAATATAAGATAAATGAATATAAAGAGCATTACAAATCCTTTGAAGCACAACAAAAGGAGCCATGGTTAAAATTTTAACAAGTTAGAATCATTAGCTAAACAAATTCTGACAGCCTAGCTTTGCACTTCCAGTCACACATGCTTGGAACAAAGGCTTGATATTTAATAGGTCCCTCTGCATATGACTAATTTTTCCTCAAACAGTCATTATTTATTTCATATTTTTCTCTGGATCCTGAAATGCCACATTTTAATAATCTGCGTCACTCATATGGCTTGTTAAAAGAACACACCAGCATTGAAGGAAGTGTATCATTCCAAACTGCACATAGACAGACAAATAGCAATGGCAAGAATTTGTCCAGAAAAGTCTGATTTTGCATTTGCACCCTCAGTAAACAATAAAATGGGGACACAGTCACTGATGTTGGCTCCAGCTATTGTACAGCTAAGTCAACCTCACTGAAGAACCAAAGATGATAAAACTGGGCATTTGCATTTATTCCTTTTAGATAATCCTCCCATATACATATAAAATTCTTGTAATGGTGCATTTTAATGGCATATACTTTCTCTTAATAACAAAACGTAACTGGAAATCATTTCTACTAACATACAAAGAAGTAGTGGAAACAAGAAGCAGTAGAAAAAAATATAGAAATGTGAAGAACAAAGTATACAAAAGCTTAATATACAGTTGTCTAGAAGATATTATTTCCAATACCAAAACATTTGCCTGAGGAACAGGCAATACAAACTCAGTTACACAGACTATCCCAAGAAAGAAATAAAACTAAACAAAGTACTGAAGTAATTATCACAGCTCAGTTGTTTGCCAACCTGCTCAACGCAAAACAAAATATCATCACAAAAATAAAACAGCCACACCACACTGGCAAAACCAATGGGGGGGGGGGAAGAGGGTATCCAAAGTAATAGACAGATACTTAACGGTTTACATCCACTAGATATGAATATATACCTATTTTTATTTGATACTGCAAAAGAGCTCATTGGGTAATGATCTCAGCTAACAACTCATATTTATACTGCAGCTTTCCCGTCTGTGCTTTGCAGAATTACCTGCACATATTCCTAATTCCCAGCTTTACTTCCTGAATTTTGATAACCAGTTTAAGTCTGAGGAGAGGCTGGATTGAATAAGACAGAAATCCTCTTCCTCTCACATAGTGCAAAGGTGCAGATGAGCACTGAAAATGCAACTGACAACTTTCCTTTTAACTGACTTAAATTAGGAGTCTCTCCAACTTTCAAGGTGGTTCCTAATAAAGCGCTGTATGAATAATGGCCCTGAATGGAGATGTCTGAAATCTGAATGTTTCAAAACAGTAATGTAAAAGAAAATTATCTGATTTTAAGATATTGAAATAGTGACGGGATGAAAAACCATACAGGTCAAACACATACTTGTAATGAAAAGTAGCTCGTGCTGCATGATAGCATATGGTTGTCTTTTATATTGCTGCCACTTTCTATGATGCTTCCATTAAGCTCATGTTTTAAGTGTCTGCAGTGGAGATAAACTGTGGGACTTTGAGCTCCCACAAATCCAGAGACCTCATACCGTTGCAGTATCCTTATTCCTTACCCTTCTTCCTCTGCAACCTCCCCAAGCCCCATTTATTCTGTTCAATCTGTAGTCTACCCTGTTACCCATGGACTACTGTAGAACCAGACAAAACTTGGACCATCTGTTCTTTTTTCTTCTTTCTAGAAAAAGAGATCTAAAAGCCACTGAAAGAATCCAGTGGAGTCTATCCTACCTTTAAGAAAGTTGAAAATGGGAAATGCAGCTTTTGGGCCTAACACACAGCCACAACTCTTACTAATAATTATTCATACCTGCATCTTTAAAATTATAATATAGAGACTTGTACAGCTATTGGATGGCAAAGACTTTGCTAAATATTGCAACACAGTTAGCATATAACATGAAATGGCATTTGACCCTAACTCTATTATATTTGCTCCCCAGACTACTTGTTTGGACACCTGCCTAAAAAGAAAACATGACAACAGATGGATATAGACAGAGATGGACATCTACAAAAAAATAAGCAGACAATGTTTGTCTTGGTATCACCACACCATGGTTAAACAACTAGGCTTAAAAGATGAAAACATAACTTCAATAGCATGCATATTTTGCTGGCGATCACATCACACACAAAAGAGTAAGTGCTATATAGATGTCAATGTAACATATTAGGATGCGAAAACCTGTTTTCACCTTTCTTTGAAGAAGGCAGAGAGAAAAAAAAATGGGATACTTATAAGTCAGCCTAACACTTGATTTTTTTTCTGCCAAAAAAATTAATTGCAGGAGTTAAAATGCATTCAAAACAAAGTAATTATATCCACCTAGGAGTAGTGGTGTGGAGGAAGAGAAGAGAGTCTAAAGTTAAAATGAAGGCTATATAAAACAGGTAAAAATCACAATTCCTAGCCCTGGCTGAATATGTGCAGAGCATTATTCAGCTACATCTGCATTTGTGTTACACCCTGGAATACCCTAGTGTTCACCTGCAAAAGTTCTGATTAGTGACATATTGTTTCAAACCTCCTTGTAAGCAGTCTTCTGAGAAAAGTTGTGTTTTGTCCCCCAGAGACAGATGGTTAGATTGACAGGAATTAAAGAAATGTCTTTCTTACCTTTCTCTAGCTCTCCACGTGGCAAGCAAGGCTTCCTAGAGAGGAGGAACAAAGAAAATCATTAGACATTCCTAAATGAGTATAGTGATTTCTGTCCCCAAAGACTGGATAATAAAGGCAAAGAAGAAAAGTTGTCCCTAAATTTTGAAACACCTATACCGACAAAATTTGCACAAATCAAACAGTGAAATTACATTTAAGTGACCCTTACAAATGGTCCTTATTCCACCAATCTTATCTGGGAAGAATGCTTTCTCAGACCCAAATCTGGCAAAAACTATAATTCTGAGATTGTGAGTAGAACATATAAACCAGGCCTCTCAGAAATGAGGGATGATGACAACTATAAAGGCTATTAAGTCAATCAACAGAAAATCCCTTGAAGCTTATGACTTCTAAACTAGAATTAGAAATGAACAATTGTACTAAGTTCAAGCTGTGTTTGGATTTGGCAGGCATTTTGTTCTGGCCCACTTCATGTTTATTCATTTGGCACACCTGAAGATGGGTGAATTAACAAACCAGACTCTATTGCTTACATAGCAATCTTCCATTTATTAAGAAATACATATTTTTTAAAATTACATTTTCTGCAAAAAGTAAGATTTTAAATTAAAGTTCAGTCTTCCTGCCCTCACCTTGGAGGCTCTACATAACTCTGCTCCTCCTTTCTTGTTTGATTTAGTCTCTTCTCTTATCACCCTTCACCTATATCACTCCAAAAGCAATTTAACATAATCGAGTGTCCACTTCTCCCAAAGCCACTTCCACATTCTTACTTTGCCCATTTTCAAAAGAATACATTTCATGAGCTAGCTTACTAGTCCTATTGTCCCCTCCACATTCAACCTGAAGGCTCAATATTTTGCATTCACTCTTCAGAGTTACTGTACAATTTGTTTGGAATCCTCCATCTGTTTATCTAGTTTCTTTTAAATTTCATTAAGCTAGACATTGTTTTCACTCATGTACAGTCAGGTTGCTTTGATCTCAGTAAAATTTCCTCAGGGAAGTAATTTCTACTTTTCACTTAATATTATGTCTTACCTTTAAAAACAATGAGAAGATAGATTTGGGCTTAAGATAAATGATCGAGTTGCTCACATTTTATAAAAGCTAGTTTACTTAATACTAATAGTGAAGAGCTGTTGACAATTTAGGCAACAATTTATGAGAGTAAGAGTGGAATGAAATCACTATGATTTATTCTAGTGCTGTTCTGTGTCTATATTTCTGGAAGTTACAGGTAAGAAGTCTGTACCAGAGAAAAGGAAAATACAACCTGAATGTGTTAGCATTTCCAGGACTAAAATATTGTTTGCAGATCTACTGTTATCTGGAAATAACATAGGTACTATTGTCACTGAAAGAGAGTCCCACAGATACTGCTAAACATATGTCAGCGTAACTTCCCTACACAGGGCTGTGAGTAACCACAATCTAAAATAACTTCATCTTCACAGGAGTACTTGAAACATCTCTAGTAGGAGTTTCTTTAAGGAACTCCATAGTATAGATTCCAATTTTTTTAATCAAAACCTAACGTTTACCATTTTACTCCGAATGAACACTGCTCCTCCACTGTTTGATGAAAAAGTTGTTGGACAAAATAGCTGACAGTAATTGCCTTTACACCATTTTCTTTATCCCATTTTCTCACTGTAGGCATCTGTGTGCCATACAGCTTCAAGAGGCAAAGAGAATAAAGCTCTGCAACCTCCTTGACAAAGAATATTTTTTGCAAACACACTGCACTAGCGTGAAGTGTCAGAATATCAAAGGCTCCCTGAGGAGTTCAGCAAACTTATCTAAAGAAATCCAAGGGAGTGATTATGAGTCCTTTTCAAGACTGCTAGACCCTTCTTTAAAAAACTGCAGTCTGAATAAAGAGTGAGTTGCTTATCCTGAATGACCTTCCTGATAAGGTAAAAAAGGGGAATGAGGTATAAAAGATGTTAAAGTTAAAAATAATTCTGTCCAATCTGTGATAACATTTCTATGTGCAATTATTATTTAAATATATAGCAGTTTGTTAAGATGCTTAACTATTTCATATATACATTTAGGAAATAAAAATGCTCCTTCATCACTCAGCCGTACGTGTAGTAGTGAAATGTAAGTCAAATGAGTACCTTGATATTAAAATTCCTCTACCAAGATAAATCTGAATGTTTTAAAATTCATATAATTATATGGAATTCCTAAACTATCTCTCTAAGAGATACCGATGACCTATTCAAAACCTGTCTGATTCTGCCTTATGTTAAGTAGCACCTGAACTGTTTTGCTTAACTAGTATTAATTAGCACAACATGGAGATACACCAAAAACATTTTCATAATTTATACTGAGTGCTATCAACCTGAAGCTTTTTTGATGCTTTCTACTCTGAAACTGAAATTGAGTTACCACTACGCATCAACAGGCTGTGTGCTGTGAATACTGGCTACATGCTGAGTAACGATGACTCTGTTCCACTAGGCAATTACTACACAAGAAAGTGAACAAATGTCTACTGATCTTGGCCAATATCCTGACTTCTCCCTCCACATCCAGCATATCCTCCTTTCTGCAAACATGTTCTTCTCAGAAACACTTCCTCACTGCCAAAATCTAATAATGTGCAAGTTCTGGTGGCCCCATGTTTATATTTCATTCCCTATTACGGTTACTTCCCAGATGATATGAGACTTTTCCCAGGAAGCCTAAGATCTTTTAAGACCTTAAAAGTTTGGTGGATTGTTTCCAATTTATCTGAAGAGTGCCAATTTTCAGAAATTTCAGGAATGAGATTCAGTCCAAATTCACTCCCTAGAGAACTGAGAGTGTATATCTACAATGAGCATAACTTCAGGAAGCAAAATTATATCATTCATCCACTCTGTTGCAGTTGTTAGTACTCTCCCGGAGTTTCACCAGCATCCTTGAACTTTGCGTGGCTGGACAGGGCAAAGCCAGTCACGGATATGTTTTAACCTTATAAGGATGGACATCTTTTTTTCATATGCACTGAGAAAGCCATTTTCTTTTACTTTTCAATAACTAAAACTGTATTCCAACAACTACGATATATCAAGTAAGCCTAGCCACTTAGCAGGCACTGGAACAATACAAAAGATTCAGAAAAGGAAAATGATTAAACTAAGGAAAAAAACCTCCTTTATATTTGACCGATTACCAGTCAGTGGTAGCAAAAAACCCTCCCACTACTTCAACTATTAAAGAATGTGCCAACTAAATATATACAAAAAAGAGCTCATCAGTGTATTCGGAGAGGAAAAGAACTCCTACCATCTCATTTAGCAAGCACAAGGGCACATCCTCAGCTTTTTATAATTACATGTCACTCAGTGAGACTGTGCACATCCCAGCTTGTTCTTCTGTGACAGCAGTAAACACAGTTTGATGAAAACTGCTAATTTAGAAATTAGGCACCAAAAATAGAATCTTAATCTGCCACTCCAGCAAGTATGACAACATAAGGGATAGATTAATCTGAACTTTCCTACAGCAGACAATCTGGTCTCAACAAGGGGTGTGCGACAGGCAGGTTATGGATGATGGTCTTAATGAACCACTACTTCACCATGTAGTTCTAGTAACTTTATTCTCTTTCAACTAACTTAAGTAAAAGTAACAAAAACCTGTTTGCTGTCTGTCCTGTAAATCAGCAATAGATACTTCCATCATTAGCAATAGAAATGCAGCTTTGTATGTCACTTTGTACGGCTCTAACTCAGCAACAGAAAGAAAAAAACCCCAAACAAACACTGTCCCTTCATTACCCAACATTTAATACTTAAAGAGATCTGTAACTTTGGATTTCTGCATTGCAATAATTTTGACAGGAGTGGGCTCCAACCCATGGAGAGGGCTGCACAAAGAATCATCTTTCTGCTGTAGCAGAGCCTTATTGCATAATTCCAGACAATAAATTCAGGGATTACTAAGAATGAGTGATCCTAAAGCATATGTGTTCTTTTACTTAGACACGTCCTTATTTGGTGAGGTGATGCTGTATTTTAGTGTCACTGAATGCTTACTCCACGAAAAAAATAAGCACTCATCCTCCTTTGATAAACCTGAGAGTACCCTCCTATAGTAAGCAACCACTAACACATAAATGATATTAATTTGATTATTAAATTAATATTAAACTAATTAATGTTGAAGGCACTGGTCAATAAAACTAAGCAGTTCTTCTGGTGTTATTAACAGTGTATATAGTCCATACATAAAAAAAAAGCGTGTAGGTGTGTGTGAACAGATATGTTTTATATAATTTTTTTATATGTATTGATATATACTTATATATTAAAAAATACATAACAGTGAAGGGTATTTCAAAGTGATGACTGTATTATATTGCTTCATGAGTTTCTGAGGAAGCATGAAGAAGCAGTGTTCTTCCCCACCTGGGGATGAATAATTCTTTTATTCACCTGCAGTTTCGTATTGTTTCCCTCTAAAGCATGGAAAACTAGCACAGAAATCATTCTTTGTGATATCTGAGAGATACAGATTCCTGAGATACAGAAAATTGATTCACAAGAAGATACATACAACACAATTGACAATATCTCGTTTCTGTACACCCTGAGCCACAAACCCTGACTACCGCGGACATCCGAAATAGGGATGGAACCCCATCCACTTCTATCCCTCTGGCATAGCCAACACAGGCTTATAAATGTTAGAACAGAGTTAACTGCAACCCAACACTATACATAGTGTTTTTCTTCCAATCTCTCTGCAAGTTTAGTCTAAATTCAATATGTTCCTACTGTAGGCTATGTTTACTGAAATAAAGCTACATTCAACTACGGGCAACCTGTCTTTGAACATATGCTGTAGGCAGCAATCTAGCAGAGAAATGGGCAACAAGCTGCGAGACTAAACTTTTATCATCGTCTCTATAAATCAAGATGAAAGCTATAGACTTCCTCCTGTGGACCTCATACGGCCTTGAGAAAAAAGTTAAAATATTTAGATTGAAACAACAAAATAATTTAAAGAGAAAAAGAAGAACTCAAAAATAAAATTAGTCAAAGCATTTGTCCAGTACTAATTGTAGGTCCAGTTCCTAAGAATGCATATTTTAATTAATTTTTTAAAGATATACTTGACATCAGTGACTAATTAGTAAGATTAATGATGGCTGTCCCATCCAGAATTGTTCTTTCTTCAGTTCCATTCATGTTTCTAGCACAGACTACAACTAAGAATGAATTCCCACTAAACCAACTGTACAGCAAGTTTTAACAGCTCAACTTTAGTGCAGCAAGTGAGAGAGACCACTTGGTAATTCTCATCTGTCAGCTAATTAAGCAATTTATAGTATGTCATATAGGCAGGTAATGTCACCTGAAGTCCCTGACATATGAAGTCCATATAGATTCCATTAAGTTCCCAGCATATATAAAATTAGTGTAGAGAACAGGTTTTGCACTGCTGTTTTTACAATAGTAATAAACTTAAAAAACACTGCCCTTTGTGCTTTCTTTGGAGGATCTCAAAATTCTTCAATATATGGTTAAAAGAGACTTTGCAATTCTATTGTGGTCATGCTTGTATTTTGTAGTGGAAATATTAAGGTACAAAGATGTTTGGCAACTCACCAAAAGTCAGAATTAATCTGAACTAGAAGCCACACGTAGTGAACTGTATCTGTATGAAACACTTCACCCCTTGCTTTCCACAGAGAAAGAAAAACTGAATTCACAGCTAGTACCCTTCAGCTGTCACCTGCCTTTGTGCCATAGGTGGTCACCCCTGCAACACAGTCAACAGAAAACAACATTGCCTTTGACTTAACTCAGTTTAAAAATCAGGTAGATTAGCTTAACCCCCCAATAAAGAGGAACTGGAGCAATGGGGTCTGCTCTGTTCTCCTGACCCTTGCATACAGAAGACCCTCTTGCAGAAATATAATGAGAGATATCCAGAGGCTGTTAACGACTTCAACACCTGTTTGCTTAGTGAATGCAACTTAAACTTACTGTAGGCTGCAGAATGTCAAGAATATACTCCTTTCTTTGACACTTACGCTATTGTGATACAAAAATACAGAAGAATCACCTCAGTCACATAAGACTTTTCTGCACGCATTCTTTTCTACTTTTCCTCACTTGTTCTAGAAACTTCTCACCTTTGCATCTACATTAAAGGATAGCCACCCCTTTTCCAGGCTATTATATTTTTCAGGAATACTGTACTCTGTAGCTAAATGTGGTGATTTTTCTGATTCAGGAGAAAGAATGTTGCACAAATAAGGTTGTGCAACTATCTTTTAGGAACTGCTTTCTGAGATCACTCTGGTATTGCTTCTTTCCAGTCAACTTGGCTGGATTTGAGCTCTACACATTGGTACTGACAGCTCACTTCTCTCTTCCTACTTAGGTCCATACTTAGCCACTTCTCTGCACTGGAAGAGTAAGAGGAATTTTCCTATAAAAGTTGGGTTGACTGAGAATACTTTTCTGTCTTCCTCATGCCATCAAAAATAGGAACAAAAATTGTGGATTCATTTGTCATGTGCTTGTCCAAACTGGAGTATGGTTGGTAGAGTCAAGTACCACTACTTCAACAGCAAAATTTCTGTGCCAGTCAGACATGCAAATAGGAGGCAGGGACCCAAAGATTTTGACAGGCCTGGATCTCTTCCTTTATTCCCCTTAGCATTCCCTAAACACATCAATGCCCATGTGTCTATACAATGGACTAACTGGGTCTAGATGCCCTCACCAATTTGTACAAATTTTTGGCCTGCTGTTTAAATTATACCTTCCTGTGTTCACATCAATTTTTTGTTATCAGAGGAATAAAAGAAATAACCTTATACCATGCAGTAGCATCAAATGTAGAAGCTGCATGTAAAGGTATGGTTTACACTTAAAAAAAAAAAAATCATACCTAGGACAGAGATGTCCTCTGAAATCTACAGAGCAAAGCCCACATCTAATACAGCATTCTTAGTCTGCATGTAAAAGTCCCATTGATCTCACTGGGTGGTCCACTCAAACTGAAAGCTGCTTATTAGAGTTGAGCTTCCATGTGCATATCTAAAAGGGAAATTTTTGTCCTTCAGACAGAACCATGATCAAGACATGAATTTAGGAAAAAGGAAGTCTGGACAACTACTGTACTTGCACAAGCAAGATAGCCAATGTAAGTGCCTTGAAATGACATCACTGCATAGGCAACATTGTGTAGAAGTGTAATGCAAGGGTTAAAGGTATTCCTTTTGTACAAAAGGCATATACTGAATTATGAAGTTCATTACAAAAAGCAGTAGAAAGAGAAATTACTAAAATAGTTTTGCCCTTATTTTTTATCTCCTAGTTGTCATGTCCTCTTCTACTATCTCTCTAGCTTTCTAACACATTCCAACCTTTTGTTTAATCCTCTGTCCTGGAAATAATAAACCACAAAAAATCAACAGTAACCTTCTGTTTTATAAAGGCATCAAACAAAAAAAGACATGTAGTATCTTTCTGACTTACATTCCTCTTAATATGGCTCTGATAGAACATACATTTCATAGACCTCCTATATATGTCTTTGTTCTCTGAGTTTGAGCTTTCCCATTCAAAGGTGTGTATCATAACCATTTCAGACTAATAGTAATATGCTGAAGAGCTAAGTATGAAGTATCTTAATATTAATCTTTCTGCCTTTTAGGAGCATTTTGCAAGATTTTTTATCTCTTGATTTGACATGGGAAATAACTGGTACATGCCAAAACTATTCCTATTATATAAAAAGGCAAATTTTCCTTATTTCATTTCCAGACAAGACATTTTTCAAATTAAAATTAATACACATGCATATTATATCCTCTCTTACACAAACCTATGCAAAATGCTATTTAGGGTGTGCTTTTTTCCCTAACCACAAATTCTTCTAACACCAGATAAAAGAGATTTATTGTCCTATTCCTGTGTTATCTTCTAACTTTTGCCTAGTAGGAAAGCATAAAGGAGACAGGTGATCCCCTGTTTGGGGGTTTGGATCACTGCTTACTAATTCCCTGAGACTGAAAAAGCAACATTCTTGTTTCTGTTTTTGTTAGATTTAAATATTTGACACCACATTTAGAATTACAAAAGGTCACAGAATCACAGAATCTCAGAATCACTAAGGTTGGAAAGGACCTTCAAGATCATCAAGTCCAAACATTAATCCAGCACCACCGTGTCCTCTAAACCATGTCTTGAAGCGCCACATCCACTCGTTTTTTAAACACTTCCAGAGATGGCGATTCCACCACCTCCCTGGGCAGCCTGTTCCAATGCCTGACCACTCTCTCAGTGAAGAATTTTTTCCTAATATCCAATCTAAACCTCCCCTGGTGCAACTTGAGGCCATTTCCTCTTGTCCTATCGCTGGTTACTTGGGAGAAGAGACCAACACCCTCATCGCCACAACCCCCTTTCAGGTAGTTGTAGAGAGTGATAAGGTCTCCCCTCAGCCTCCTCTTCTCCAGACTAAACAACCCCAGCTCCCTCAACCGCTCCTCACAAGACTTGTGCTCCAGACCCCTCACCAGCTTTGTTGCCCTTCTCTGGACACGTTCCAGCACCTCAATGTCCTTCTTGTACTGAGGGGCCCAAAACTGAACACAATATTCAAGGTGTGGCCTCACCAGTGCCGAGTACAGGTGAACTTACCTACCAAAAATTTTAGAAAAAAGCAAGCATTTCTAAAACACACTCTATACATTTGGGTTTTAATTTAAAAATCTTTGTATTGAATAAACAGTTGTCTTGCTAATTCTAATACGTCAGTATGTTGCTGAGGCCAAGAATGCAGAGATTCCAGGTGATGGGCATTTGTGAGAACAAGGATGTCTAGAACCAGAACATTTAACACTAAGCATTAGCAGATACAGAACTTCAAACTTACATCTTCAGACACTCTAAACATTGGAAATTCAGTGACAGGATGCTCTGTTTGACGGCCCCTTTGTTACTCCACACTGTGATGTTTCTGTTTCATGGTGACTGTGACCATTGTAACAGGTTTTCAGATCAAGTGCCAGTGCCTGTAAGTGTTCCACAACACTCTTCAATTTACTACTACAGATACAGTCTGTACCTTCCCTTACCCGAGAAGGACTTTTGAGAAAACTTCGTGGGGAATCAAAGGACATCAAGAATAAGCACAGAAGTGAGGTCACAAAGCTCTGGAAGAGGTTCTGCTGTTCTTCCTTTCATCACCATAGAACTAATATCCTACCTTTGCCAGCTGACATTTAATTTAAAAAAAAAAAAAAGCTCCTACTGATGTTTCCCAGCTGTCATGCAACTGGAAATATCTGGCCTTATCAAAATAAATTTAGTAAAACACTCTTTTTGGCAGCCTTGATAAAATGCATCTGTTGGCTCTGCTTCTGTTTTTAGGCCACTGCCACTGGGAGATGGAAATGCAGGACTCTCTGATGGCCTTAAAGAATGGCTCCAGATCTGTTACTTCAGCAGAGAAAAGAATCTGATGAGGGGACCAAATTGTGGCCATGGACTAAATGGTTGACACTGTTTCAGGAGGGGAGGCTAGGGTGGGGCGTGTTACTGCAGAAAGTGCGAGAATAGAGAAGATACACAGTGAAGTCTGAAGTTGTTTATGTACCTTGAATCATCCAGGCTGAAGCAGTCCAAATCCTACAACAGATTTGAGAATCTCTGATTTTCAAAGCAAATCTCAGTAAATCTCTGATATACCACCATACATACAAACAGCAAATCTCTGTTATAGCTACAGAGTAAAATGTAAATAGTAAATGACATACTGAAATGTCATCATAAATCATTTTTGTGAAGAGAAGTATTTTTAGCCTGTAGTTTTGGAAATTATAAACTTCAGCCCTTTGTGTTCTAAGGAACAGAAATAAAACCAGATTTAACTGCAGAAAAAGCAAAGAGAAAATCTGCTCTTAGATCCCCAGTTTCTTGAGAGAAAGATGATGCGTACATTAGAGACAAAGAAACATTGACTATGCAGGTCTCGTAACTGTTACAAATGCACAAGAATTACATAGCAAAATTACAGCAGCAGGAGAAAAAAACCCCACTTATTTAATAAATAATGTGGTATTTATAACTACCTTTATTAAGAAATAACACATTATATATTATGTTCTTCCTTTCAAATTATTTTCTTCGTAGACTTACAGCTTCACATTTCCCTAACAGTTTTGAAATAGAAGATTTATGAAACAAGGAGTCCCAGATGGAGGAAAAGATAGTAAAAGAACAGAAAACAGTTTCAGACAGAACAAGAGATATGAAACCTGAGAACAGTAACGTTATTAATCTGAACCAAGTTCTCACATCCACCACTTTGGTTTATGAATCTGGATACTAGACTGAACTCACGGGCTCCATATTCATCTGCTTTGGCCATTACCAGGATATGTTAATGTTTTGCATGTGATTATACTAAAAGTGGAAGTTTGAATATTTTCCAGCTTGACAAGAGATATTCTTAAAGTTACATAGCGCATTTAGCAAATCATACTACTTTGTTGAAATTGTGTTACTCTGGTGGATATTGATGAAAGCATGGGCCATACTGAGGTAGTTTCATCAACACCATAAAACATCTTTTTTTCTTTACCCTTTACCTCCATCATGTGCAGTTATGCGCACCTGCACCATCTACTGATAAGTTATTCTCCCAAATCTAGTCGTGACCTTGTCACCCCACCTGAAATGGACATCATCACACATGCATTCTTTCATAAGAATTTCTAATATAAAAGACAGGGTTTTGGTTGCCACTGTAATTCTGAATAATTACAGTGATTATTGTATATTATGATATAGTAAGCTACTAGATACCATGTTGTTCTCGGTCTGACTTTTTATTCTGGCTTCTATCCCTGCTTTTTTCAATTTCAATCCATGTGGCAGATGAAGGCTATGGCTTGCTCATGCCGTAACAACTTCACCAGAGACCTGCATCACCTCAGGCTGTGAGGAAGATGGTTTGGTGGAAGTAGGTATTAAAACCTGCTTCCAACAATTCCTACTCACCACAGCCACTGCACTTCCTTTTCTCAGGGACTCAGTCCCTGGCAGCCTGTATGTTAGCATTGTCCTGCTGGGAAGATGTGAGCCATGCTTTCTAGTACCTCTGGTGTGATCTGTCCTGCCCTGAGCAACCTAGAAACTGAGTTCAATTCTCTTGCTGTTTTGATGACATTTGAAGTTTTACTTTGGCAACCATTAAATACAATATAAGTAGCAGTTAGTATGTTTATAAAATATATTCCTGGTATAGGTAAGAGCACCAAAACAATGGCAGCCTCTCCTCTGGAACAAGGTACTGCAAGTGACGAATCTCTTTAAAAATTAACCTCTTCTTTCCACAAACCACACAGAAAACCCAGATCAACAAGAAATACTTTAAAATCAAATGTAGAGCCAACATGAATAATCCACTGTGCACTGCAAAAATGAACCCGGTTCAAAAATGAACTATTGCAAATAATAATCCTTTCAATTACCACAAAGAGAGAAAGATTTTTTTTTCAGAAGAGAAAAATACATATGCTAACAACACTCCCTAGGGATGGTAAGAAAACACTAGTAATGCAGAAAGGCTCCTCCAATAGGAGGAATTATTACTAATAAGTAATATGATTAAAGAGGTATAGGTATAAAACCTCTTGAGGAGTAGATACATGACAGGGAGGCTACCAGAGAACAGGAGAGAATAGCATGATAAATAATATCAACCGTATGCGTGACAGTTTGAAGACAGCGGGCACTGTTACTCTTCACAGACAACTTCTTGCAGCACAGAGCTCAGCACAGAATATATTATGCTGCTGAAAAGCCGACATGTGCCTGCACTGTGGGCATACCCTGGGTTAATTCTTCTTTACGGCTTTTGGTGAAGAATAAGGATCAAAGTAATGGACACAACTATCATCCACCCTACTGGGTACCGTATAAGCTTGTAGTTCTCCTTTTCCTCTTCTGCCCTGTATTTCAGGGGAATAAAGCAATACACTTAAGCATGAAAGCAATTTCATTCACTCTCAGTAGACTGCTAAAATGTGTAAAAGAGCTTTCCAACACAAGCACATTCTTCCCCACAAACTACCAAATCATGGGCTGTTAAGAATAGTTTTGACTGTACTCTATATTACTTTTCACGCACAAACACACGATAGTTATTGTATCATCTCAGAAAAAAAGCCAACTTATCTACAGGTGATCCTATGTGGGTTATTTTATTATATTCATATTTATGCATTTTAAAACTACATGCAATGCATAGGTCAGGCTCATCAATGTCTTGGCTGCAGAGTAACAACAGCAGGACCCTCACTGGGACTCTGCTAGCTGAACTCCTCAGCTCTATTTCATGTGTGTAATGTGTGTATATTTTCTTGGTTAAATGCTGTCTTGCCTTTTGATCCTGTTCCTGCTGATGTTGCTGAGATAATGATCTGTCCATCTGGCCTATTGAGATAGAGATAGATATATATAGATAGATAGATATAGATATAAAAATAAATTAATAGTACAGTTAAGGCCAGTTGGGAACTCTTATTTATTCTGACCTAAGTTAATAGAACAACAGAAGTTTCAATGTTACTAAAAAGCAAGAAATTTAAAGCCAGTTTTAAAAATTAATGACAATTCTTTTTTCAAGCCTCAAAAATCTATTTAAACAAACAGACTGATAAGATTTAAAATAACACCAGGCATACAGCTCACCTCTGATAAAAGCTTTTCCAATTATACCTGTTTTGGTACTAATACAAACTTTTTATGTTGTGGCATGATTGTCTCTCCCCTTGTATAAAGCGAATACTTGTATTTTGCTGAATTTGTCATAGACCAATAATAAAACCAACAAAGAAAAACTACTGCACGGGACATTATTCTTCTGCAATTAATTCTCTCTCTTTCCTCCTACTCAGACCTTTACCAAATGTTGAATAGCTAACTAGAAGTTAAATAAAACACTGGATTTGAGCCACTGTAGAAAATATAACAAGACACATTTTGAGACATAAGTTAGACATAAGGATAAGAAAAAATAAGTCAAGAAAAAGTGACAGAAAGGTCACTTTCACATTTCATTATATATTTTAGTATATTTGGTATGCATCTAGAAATTTTTTCCATCAAGATTCAATTTTGTCACTCCTGGCTCTGCCCTCGCACCAAGCCCCCAAGATAAATTGGGGTTTAAGCCTTACCCCAAGAGGCTTAGGAAGGACTGATATTATATCAGATGACATATTAAATTATCACATGACTTTTTATCTGCAAATAAATTACAATAAACTCAATAAATAAAATTACAAGAAATCTACCAAACTCTTAACTCTTCACAGCACAGTATTATTTTGCAATCAAAAAAGTCCTGATAAAATCTGGTTTGTACAAGTATAGTCTATACTGATGAAATTGTACAAATTGTACAAGCATAAAATCCTTGGGAAAAATTAATGCTAAACTGGAAAATTTCATGTTGGCAAAAGGAAGGAGGTCCTCACATAAGAAGAATTTAATGAACTCCAAGTAAAAGATAACAACCCAGTTGCTTCAGTTTCACACTTGGAAACTACTGGAAACTAGAAAGACTAAGATTTTATTCCAAGACATCTTGATTTAAGCTCAAATCAATGAAAACAGAGGAATTATTTAAAATACATATAATCACATCACTTAATAAAGTGAAATATTCCATTGGTTTAAAGTTTGACAGTATTATCTACCAAGATTGATATTATTACAACAGATTACCCTTTCCAGTGAGACTACAGACAGAAAAAGTGATGCTGTAGAAGTATAATATCACATTTAATCAAAGTTCTCCGAAATAATAGTTCCATTATATTAGCATTCGAACAGCTTTTCAATGAACCAACGGGCACTCTGTCTTCATCTTTTATTTCTAATCAGCTAATAAATCTACAAGTTGCCAAAACCATGCCGAAATGTTGGCATGCATTCTCATTCTTCATAATTTGAATACAGTAATGTGCAGTCCACTTTATGACTTCTACATACAATGTATAGACGAAATAAAAGCACATTTTTACAATTACCTTTCTGTAATTGGTCCATCAAGCTGCCACCCTAGTATTTTGTTTGTTATTGACTGAACATTGTAGTTTAGAGCCTCTTATAGAATAAATCACAGTGGGTGAATAAGAAATGAGAGCAAAGTGGCATGTTGGGATTCCCTAGGGGCAGAAATGAGGGGAGGGCGGGAGGGCAGGGAGTGGCTAGCTCCTAAAGTATAGAACTAGGAAAAGAGCATAAGCAGTTTTAAAAAAAAAAGCAGTTTTTAAAAAATAAAAAAGTTAAAATAAAGAAAAGGTCAAGTTTAAGACTAATTCTTTGTGAGTACATTAGAGACAAATAGAGAAGTAAAGGTACATCATGCCAGACATGGAGAATAATAAATTGATGCACCAAAAAGAACCCAAACCAACAAAACAGTTCTTAGGAACCTAAGAAAAGTTTATCAGATCAAACCAAAAATTCCTTGCCCTGATTCCTCCAAGTGTTTTTGACAGCAAGCACTATCTAGAAGGATATAACAGAAAGACAAGCATATAATGATACCTCCTCAGAATGCTCTCCTCTCGCCTAATGATCCATAGCTCTAGTACTCTACAAGCCTGAGAGATTCCTCTGTATTTCAAAACCCTTCATCACAAGCGGTGTTCCCCAGGGCTCAGCACTGGGTCCAGTTCTGTTTAACAACTTTATCAAAGATCTAGAAGAGGGCATCGAGTGCACCCTCTGTAAGTTTGCAGATGACACCAACTGGGTGGGAGTGTTGATCTGTTGATCTGCCTAGGGGTAGGAAGGCTCTACAGAGGGATCTGGACAGGCTGGATCAATGGGCTGAGGCCAGCTGTATGATGTTCAAATGCTCTAAATTCCCACAACAATGTGTTAAACATTCATTCTGCCAAGAGCTAAGCAGGGGCTTAATTACATAGTTTTGAAGATGGGGAGAAAAGGAGGCTAAGGGGAGACCTTATCGCTCTCTACAACTACCTGAAAGGGGGTTGTGGCGACATGGGTGTTGGTCTCTTCTCCCAAGTAACTAGTGATAGGACGAGAGGAAATGGCCTCAAGTTGCGCCAGGGGAGGTTTAGATTGGATATTAGGAAAAATTTCTTCACCGAGATGGTGGTCAAGCATTGGAACAGGCTGCCCAGGGAGGTGGTGGAGTGACCATCTCTGGAAGTGTTCAAAAAACGTGTGGATGTGGCGCTTCAGGACATGGTTTATGGGACTCGGTGGTGCTGGATTAATGGTTGGACTTGATGATCTTGAAGGCCCTTTCCAACCTTAGTGATTCTGTGATTTGTTTGTTTGTTTGTTTTGTTCTGGGTTTTTGTTGTTGTTTTGGGGGGGGTTGGGTTTTGGTGGTGGTAGGGTTTTTTCCCCACCTATGGGTTTAATTTAGCTTTGTACTGGAAAAGACAGAAAATAAACATTCCAAATTCACCTTCTACATGTGACTCACAACTGAACAGATCTCTACTATATCCCCCTAAAGTCATCTCTTTTCCAGGCTGAAAAGCCCTATTTGATTTAATGTTCCACATACAGAACCTGTCCCATATTTGATTATCCCTGATGTGCTTCTTGGGAAAACTGAAATGTTTTTAATACACAGACATGTTATGGAATAAAATTCTTGGGATACTACTGTATCTGTCAACTGACTATATCTTAAAATTAGACCTGAGCTATTTTAAGCCAAATGACTTGGATGCGGATAGCAGTGTAGTCACAACAGCCTAGATAGGACATATGGAAATGCAGCAGATTAGCCTAGCCTGACTTCAAGTTTTTTCAGAGCACAATGCAGGCTCTCTAGTCCATCCTGAATGCCAAGCTACTGCTATTACAAAGTGTGTAGTAGATAAAACCTACCAGCTAAGCACAGAAAAAACAACATATCAGAACTGTTAGGCTCCACAGCTGTGAGAATGGTACTTTAAAAATGAAGTGCATAAACTATACTAGGGAGGTGCTTGGTAATGATCCCACAGTTACATTCCAAAAGGCTGCCTGCTCAGCTGAACCCTTCAGGGACTCGCATAATGCTTTCTCTCGCTTTAGAGTCCCAGTTAGGAACAGGATTGTAGCTGCTCAGGTCAAGACAATTCTGGCTATCTGGAGAATGCAGAATGGCAGGCACTTAAAAAACCTTTATGTTAAAAACAAAGACTGTGAGCAATAGACAACTTTTTAAGTAAAAACTAACCTTTAAATTTCAATTTCAGATTTAAGAATCTGAACCCTGCTTGTGTCTTCTGAAAAGCCATATGCACTGGTTTGTAGTCATTGTTCTGCACTGCTCTATTGGTCTGACCTGGTAGATGAAATCATGTGAAGATGATGAATCTGTTTGGAAGGATGATTGGTATCAGTCTTTTAAACAGAGACATCATCCGCATAGGAATTGAAATAAAAACAAATAAAAGCTTTATGGTGAGCTGCCTATTCAGCTACCCATATTTATTTTTCCTGAAAGATCAGATAATTGAAAAGTGCAATTTACTCTGCTTGGAAAAAACAGAAGAAAGCAGAAGCTGTGACACAGACTTCCTAATAGCATAGTCAAGACACACAGTTACACTTTGCTTACCTCATCTGCATTGTTTTCATTTACTTAATTTCAATTAGATTGCAAATTATACAGGGATTAAGGTGTTTCTATTGTGTGACCTATTCAATTCTGCAGTCAATTGATTTCTACTTATTTAGTAAGTGGTTGGACATTAGCTGCCTTAGTTAGATTTACACTTGAAGTCAACTCTCTAACATGGTAAAATGCTCATAACTTGAGTTCCTCATGAACATGATAGGGGAAATAGTAAGTTGCAGGAAAGGAACTGGATGAAGATCACCTATAACGGGACTTAAGTCCCTAATGGGTAATTAGACAAAAGCAAACACTATAGTAGAACATACTAACAGAAGCAATTTGTAAAACATTTGCAGTCATCCTTCCATGTCACAAAGGTCTTCAGCTGAAGATGTGTCTTCAGTTTCAGCACTTTTCTTCAAGAAATACTGATGGGAAAACACTAATGAGGCAGAGTTTCAAAGAGAATAATGTAAATTGTTAGCTACCCAAGCAAAGAAGGGGAGGAGAAAAGGAGAAGGCTGAATCAGAATTGTTCAAGCTAGAGGAGGAAGTGCTAGGGGGAGAGGATATGGGATGGACATAATAAGAGTCTTCAAAATATAGTATGCTGCTGCATACAAGAACAGTGATTATTTATGTCTCTGGTCAATACGACAAAAAGAGGATTAAGTTGCAGAAAAGAAGATCTGGGTTAGACAGGAAGAAAAATGTTCAAACTACTGAAGTACTGAAGAAGTTAACTGAAGTAGTTTAGTCTCTGTCAGCAGAGATCTTTAGAAGTTAGACACGTAACCATCAGAAATGACAGTTTATCTTGATTTTCGCAAGGGACAGAAATGATGGCCTTTTGAAGTTCTTTGTAATCATATGAGAATATACACAATATTAATCCTCTCTGACATACTAATAAATTCCTGAAAACACTAGACCAATTTCTTTCTTAGGCGAAGGGATTTTAAGAAAGGGATCTAGAAAGATTCTAACATTTTAAAAATTAGATTTAGTGAAAACAGAATTCCTGCTGGCAAGCCAGCCACCTTAATATATTATCAGCACAGATGTCATAAGTTCATAGGGTGTTACTGAGACAGATGCAATCATTAAGCACTCACCTTCTCTTTGCATGTTATCACATTGGCAGGCCAAGTTTCTTCTGACTCTTCACTACCTCAAAGATTAGATGCTGATAACGGCATTAGGATAATTAGTTGGGCAGTTCAGAGGGATTCTGGATATTCTGACGAAATTTTTAGAGCTTTTGGTGGAGCACTGCTGTCTAGTAAGTAACATGTATTTACAGATGTGTAAAGGGAGAAGGTATTTCAAGATCTGCTGTGAGGCTTAGGGCTGTGTTGAAGGAGTGTAACTAAAGGAAGTACAGCTATACCATTACTCAAGAGCAATTACACCCGAGTCTCACACAGAAAGCAAGATCAGCTTTTACTTCAATTGCTTGCATGTTGCTTATAGGAATGACTGTGCTTGACCTCTAACATTCAAAGGGAAAGAAAACTTGACAGACCATCCCCTCTTCTGCCTCTGCAATTGTAGTTTTCAACATATTTCCTCCAGGAAGTTTGGTAACAGCAACTGCATTCCTTGTGTCCTCCCCTCAGAGCAGAGTGACCACACAGAATGAGCATTTAGTACTGGTCACACTATCTATAGTAAGTCCAGTACATGGAAACAACAGGGGAATACTACTGATACTAACTCAAGCGTTTAAAATGCAATATAGGTAGAACTTGCCAGATCTACCCCAAAAGTGTATTACAAAGTTAAATTTTTCTTTTGTCCAAGCAGAAATTTTTCTGGTTTGTATGGAGTTCATATCTTTTACCCAGTCCAGCTGTCCAGCTGAGAACTATTTTTAGTTCTAAAAGCTAAAAGCCTATCAGGAAGACACTTGCTGGCAACTGCGAGAGCCCTTTTTAAGGTAACATTTCTGCTTGCCAATCATATTTTATGTTAACTCAATTTGCATTGCTCTTGTTTAGCCTTGCTGTTTAGAGGGTTGTTCTAACCTGCTTTGTGGATTGAGTGGATGTGCTTGCCATAAAGTATTCCAAGAAAAATTGCTCCAGATTAGTATTCTGGGCCACAGCTTTAGTTATATTTATTTTTTCCTTACTGGGTTTGCAAAGCATAGAAATAGCAATTCTCCACCTTTTCCGTCATGTTTACTTTCTTGTCACTTGTATTTGCTCTGTTTCAGGTTTTTTTCTTTAGAAGCTTGTTATTTTTAAGAGCCAGAGCACAGTTACTCAAGAGAAAAGCAATCAAACAGGGCATGGATATCGCTTTGTAGATTAACAGATAATGAAGAGTATGTTTGTATAAAAGATGTATATTTATATGTCTCATCCTAAAACCCACTGATGTCAATAAGAATACATTCAGCTTGTAGATTAGAATCGGTACTAAACAGAAAAGGGATCTGAAAGAGAATTGTTAAGTGCATTTGTTAAGTGCCTTAAAAGTGATCTAAAGGAATTATGAGAAATTTACTCATGAAATGCCAGAATGCAGTAATACTACTGCTAAATGAGTATTTATGAAGAAAAGAAAGCAGAATGACTTAAACAGGATTGTCTTTGAGAAGAGCATTGAAAGAAATGGTACAGACATAGTCGTAAGGAAGAAATATCTCACAATGAGGGTGGTGAAACCCTGGCCCAGGTTGCCCAGAGAGGTGGTAGATGCCCCATCCCTGGGAACATTCCAGGTCAGGTTGGACGGGGCTCTGAGCAACCTAATCTAGTTGAAGATGTCCCTGCTCATTGCAGGGGGGTTGGACTAGATGACCTTTAAAGATCCCTTCCAACCTAAAGATTTTATGATTCTATGAAAAAACGTAATTAAATCAAGTAGCTACCATATAACAAGCAGCAGAGAAGAGAGAAAGGAAGGCAGTGAAGAACCTAAAGTAAAAATATTCCAGAAATGGTTGAGACCCTTTTTTCTCTCAAGCCTTGTTCTATGATGTATATCCCCACCATCCTTCCAACTAGGAAATCACTCTTTCGATGCAGATCAGGAAGTGCAATGAGTCAAACGGAAACAGTCAGGAAGGAGAAAAAACACTGAAAAATACATGGCTTTGCATAATGCATATACACAGTCAGCAACGTAGTCTACTATTACCACATTGATTTGTAAACCCAAAGGTAAATATAAATAAATAAAAATCTAAAAAAGTTTCTCTTACTCAAATACAGGTTATTTATAAAAAGAATAACTACACTATTACTACTATTCTGCCTTTGAGTAACCAGAAAGTATAAAGGAATTTCAATGATTTTTTTACCCATTACAAACAGAACATGAAACATAGCAATGAATCCACAAAGCAATAGACCTACTGGGCCTCTGCCCAGTAATGCCAGCAATACTTATTACTGCACAGTGATCTAGGCTCTTTGGGTGGTGAGGCACATTATCCAGGCTGGATTCCCAAGCATCTCCCAAATCTGTGTTGCCTCTCCACACAATATATCCCCTCACAGCTATACAGCAGAAGAGGCACAGTGGTCATATGCCAAGACAAAACACACTTTTAGAGGTTTACCATTTAGAAGGCTATGCTCTCTAATTCTAGACCCTTGAGATGGAAGCAAGTGCTTCAACCTACTAAAGCCAATGCAAAGATTCTCATAGTCATTGAAAGGCAACGACCTTGCTTAATACTTTGCTTACCCACAGTCAGAAAATTCCATGCAAGACTGAGCTCTTAGAAATTAACTGGGGTTTGGTGCCTTCTAATGCACACTGGCTTTGTGCACTGAATAGACACTGTTCTTGTAGGAAGACTGATTGCTTTCCAATGCAACTGGAGGCTTAGTTACAGCATGAGAACACATGCTCAGCTCACCTCTAATCCTGTAAACTTAGATAGGAGTAGCTACGAACAGAACAGTGAAAGACTTCAGCAGAAGTATCTAAGTTCCTGGCAGTGATTCATGCAGCTTGTCGTCAATATGCAGGTGTGGCACAGCACCTATGCATAGGTCATCTGTTCGGAAATCAGAGGTACGACTGGAACATGGACAGGCATATTAAATATAGCTTTGATCTAGCGAACACATATACCAGCAACAGTGTGACTGGAGACACAGGGTTCAGCTAGAGCAGCTGTCTTGAAGCCTATGTGGCTCCGGACTTCACTTGTGTTACTGGCTCGGACCATCTCTATCAAAGCTGACACACATATGCCTGTACCTGCTGTGATCACACTAGCAGTGCAATGGAGACATTATTGCTTCACCTGCTGTTTGAAGACTGTTTTCCAGAGTGCACAGAACAGACAGACTGTTGCTAGCAGGCTCTTATTTCTTTCTTACCTAATATTTCAATAAAAATAAGTTTACTTGTTAAACACAAGTTTTCTGCACCTTAATAAAACCAGTGCAGCTTGCAAGGAAGGCAGGGTAATTCCTTACCATATGGCCCCACAACTGGAAGAAACACACCCCGATGAAAGCAAACAGTTAAATGGTCCACGGAGAATTCGAAGCATTTCAAAATACATGAACATTGGTGTCTGCATTAGAAATTCACTGTATGCCATTCAGTCCTAAGCTTATTCCAGCAAGACAGTCGCAGATCATAGCCAATTGTATCTTTTGGTTCAAATGACACATGAATTTCACGCAACATGAATTCTAAGAATTTCACACAATTTCCCAGTAGTTTTATCAGTTTTGTTCATGCTGTTATACATATGTGCTTCTCCTATTAATACTATTCCTGCTTGCCGTTACATGTGATTTTGTTTGCAACATTGTCTTATAATCCAAGTAAAAAACTGCAATAAAAAATGACCTTTTTTTTCATTCTATTCTCATTTCATAATTAATATTAATGAAACCATACAAATACAACTCATCTCACACAGCATCAAGACTACTGGTAGCCACTCATTAGAAAAAAAAAAAATCAAAATCAGAGGAATGTGTCAAAGAATAAAGATGACTGTGGTTAATTAAAAGAAATACATTAATTGTAGGCAAAACAGATAACAAATATGTATCTTCAGCTCTGAGCATCTTATCTAATAAAAACCAACATATCTAATGCATGAAAAAAATCAACACATCATCCTGTTTTGCCCATATGAACATTTCATAAATAAAGTTGGTTTGATAGATATTAATACTCAATTTCCTTTCACTTACTAAAATTTAAAAACTCCATAAGATAGCAATTTTGTATAAAGTGCATTTACTCCATAAGAAGATAATATT